>NC_067225.1:24868829-25238204 GCF_019924925.1 Ctenopharyngodon idella | reverse complement strand
CATCCAGAACAAACACCTGACCTGGGCTAAACCATCCCTAAAAAAAAAGGAAAGACAGTTTTAATTTTTTTCTTGCATGTCATGTGCGGGGCTCCGTAGAAACTCCGCATAAACACTACCGTATAACAGTTTATGGTAATATTTTTTTAATGTTTTTGAAAAGCGATCACCAAGGCTGCATTTATTCAAAAATACAGTAAAAATAGTAATATTGTGCAATAATAAATGTTTAATGTATTTTAAAATGGAATTTATTCCTGTGATTTTCAGTCATTACTCCAGTCTTCAGTGTCACATGATCCTTCAGAAATCATTCTAATATGTTAAATTTAGGGATGCACCAATACCACTTTTTCCAGAATGATACTTTTATTTTTAGCACTTGACATTACAGAGTACTGAGCCTGTATATTCATTGTGTTTTTAATTTTTAAAAATATTGGGCAGAGAAACCAAAAGAATATGAATCAAATTAGTTGGCTTAGCAAATAGATATTTCCTTCAGTTATTTTTCATGCCTAATTATGCCTGTTAAAATGTATTGGAGCTACTGTTACTTTCACTTTTCATATTATTGCTCTATCATATTTTATCTTTAATTTAATAGCACAGTAAATATTTAGAGCTGCTCCAGCAGGGCTCATCCAGTCAAGAGCAGTGAGTGATTTTCTCTTTGTCTTTTGTTGTTAGATTAACATTGAGGACAAAGACAGCAGTAGGTTTATTAGGCTGCTGTCACTTTAAGAGCTGCAGGTAACCAACATACTGTTACACACGCATTTTCTTTTTCAACTGTTTACGTTCACTTAAGACATAACCGATTATGTTTCACAAGGATATTTGCCTATAGAGGCATTTAGACATAATTTTGTGGGAATTTGTCTGTTCAAGCACTCTCTCTTTCTCTCTTTACCGTCAGTTAACGTTAGTAATATGCTCCTCGTTTTACTCTCTATGCTACTGCCATATCTGACCGAACTACAAACTTTCTAGGGATGTCTGTGAAAAAGGGATGTGTGCTCGACAAATTGATTTGGTGCTCAAGAAACATTTCTTTTTATTATCACTGCTGAAAACAGCATTTAAGTCAGCAGAAAAAAAAAAGTCACCACTTACCAGACATGCAAAGTTGTCATTTAGCCTGTGGTCCAACGTGAGCCTCTGCACCATCTCGAACAATGAGGCATGATCAAAGCTACATGGGTTAGCTGAGATAAACTCATCCATGCCGTGCTTCTGTGCTCTGTCAGCATCTATTCCAGCCATTCATGGGAGAGGAAGGGAGAGGGGGTGGGTTCAAGGAAGAGGAAATTAGCAAACAGCAAGGAGAATGAATTGTTCTCCTCTCACCACAAAAAAACTAAACACCTAGAATGAGCCCTTTATGGCAAATCAAGGACATTGAGCTTTCACATTGTCAACTTGCAGCAAAAGTCAAGCAGAGTTCAATCGGACCTAGCAAATGTGGAACTGAGTGATAACCCTCAGCTCACATTCATTCTGGACGTGCATGCATGAGCTGATCAGGGCGTGGTCTCTTCCTGTTCTCTCAATCAAAAGCTTTGGAACGTAAAAGCCACCGATGGCTTTGAGGAAGTGGCGCAATTCCAAATGTAGTTTCTTTAACATGAATACAATAGATTCTGCCATTCGCAATTGATTAATGTCACTCGTTTTAAGAAAGAAGATGGATTGTGTGCTTGTAAAAGTACAAATGCCAAAAAAGAAATTAGGGGTGATATGTTTCATTTTTGATATATTATAATTAACTAACCTGGTATTTTCTAATGTGATTTAATAGTGCAACAGCAACAACTAAGTCTACAAAAGTACTCAAAAGTTATCTCTAAGATAATATTTAAAGACCCCATGAAATGGCCTGACAAGCACAATTTACTTTTTCATTCTAGAGAACCATTTGATTAGATAAAAATATGTACGGTACAGCATGAGTCATGAATATTTTTGCTCTGTTTTCCTTTAAAAGAATTAATACTGTTACAAGTTTTTTTTTTTTTGTCTAAATATTTACTAGCATATACACTACCGTTCAAAAGTCTGGGGGTTTAATGTTTTCTAAAAGAAGTCTCTTATGCTCAACAAGGGTACATTTATTTGATCAAAAAAACAGTTAAAACAGTAATTTAAAAAAGTTTCCTAATTTAATATATTTTAAAATGTAATTTATTCCTGTGATGCAAAGCTGAATTGTCAGTCTTCAGCCTCACATGATCCTTTAGAAATCATTCTAATGTGCTGATTTGCTACTCAAGAAACACTTATTATTATTATTATTATTATTATTATTGAAAACAGTTGTGCTGCTTAATATTTTTTATTTCATGGGTTCTTTAATATGCTTAATGTTATAGGTTAAATGTAACCAAAATCAGCTATATAGTCTATGTAGTAGTGTTGTCAAAAGTACCGACTTCGGTATCAAGTCGGTACTGAAATTTTAAAAATGTGAAGATACCAGCATTTCCCTAGCATTTTGAGCACTGTTGAGTGGATTCTTAAACACCTCTGATTGACCACTGTGTTCACACGCTCAACAGACATGTCTGTGATTCGCTACAATGATCAGCGCTTCAAAAACATGATGTAATTAGACGCAAGAATGTTTGACGTTTTTCACTGAGCAGTTAAACAGATACACACAGGAGCGTTTGATATCTGTTGAGCGCATGAACACAATGGCCAATCAGAGGTGTTTAAGAATCCACTCAACAGCGCTCAGAATGCTAGAGGGAAATGCTGTTATCGTCACATTTTGAACATTTCAGTACCGACTTGGTACCGAAGTACTTTTGACAAAACTACTATGTAGTTTATGTAGTTCTATGCACATGCTTGAGAAAGTAGTAGAAGAAACGTTAAGTTATACTTTAATATATAACTTTTATTCGGTACTAGAAACAGAATGATAGAATCTAAATCTGTGCAGTGATGAGGTGCTCTAATGAGAGAAAATGTGAGGAAAGAATGTGCATCGTGCTACACCAATGATTAAGGCATGTGTCTAGATAACAACTATAATCAAACACCTTTTTTATGAATACATATGGCTAAAAATAAAGTGCAAAAACAAATAAATACTATCTGGATCTGCTTAATTAGAGGAACTTGTATCAAGTTCTGTTATCCTTTAGCCAAGTAAACATTGCTACAATTATAAAGACGTAGACTAAACTAAAAGAGAGGACAAAAAAGAAAGAATAGAGGCACAGGAAAAGACACGGGATTGTAGGAATGAAGAACTCAGTAAGGAAATGAGCTAGGATAGACAACGGACAAACTGAGAAAAAATAAACATCAGAATGAATGGCAAAGAAGCCTTATAATTGAGCAACTCAGAATAAAGAAATGAGAAAAAGGAAGTGTAAAACTGCATAACAGATTATGTGAGCTATATGAACCGTGGAACTGAAGGGAAGAAATAAGAAAAGGTGTCCTAATTACAGGGTAAACCTATGGGATTAAAGGATGTGCCTAATTCATTTGCATTTTTACATTTCATAATTATACATTAATTAAAATAATGTACTTCCACATTCCACAGTTTTGAATCGGCTTATGCACAAACCACTGTGCTGCATTCAAATAAGACTAGGACTTATGGGGATACTAATAAGCTAGGAACCATTTCCTACCCTGGTATTAATATTATTTTACTACTATAAAATAACTCCTAATGCTTTTTTAATGGTTACATAGGTATGATATTTCATTGAAAATGGATGTCTTTTACATGCAGGAACACAGTGAGACACTCCACTGCGCTTTCCAATGTCATGCAAGAAAAAAAAACTGCAGTAACATTTTCCGCTTGCCTATCTATTAGCATTCCGTATTTTTCTCTTAGCATTTGCAAGTTGACAATACTGGAGAAATTTTCAGTGTATTCATAAGGTTTGCTGAGCACACTGACAAGCAAGCCACTTCAGTGGCATGCCAACAGGCTAGCATTACTGTTCTAGTGCAGATACACGGCTTTAGCAGGAAGCCAACAAAGGCTAAAAAGTAATTAATTCATTCTCTGTAAAAGAATGGAGAATAATCAAAAAGGAAGAAAATGAACTTGTCTTTCCATCAGCATCTGAATGGATAACATGACATCAAAATGCTCACCTACTCAAGCAGTATAAGGGCAAACACACACAGGTGCAAATAATGAACTATATCTTTGCTAAGTTCTACATTGGGTTTAGGGACTACTTCAAAGAGGCCCATTTCCTCCGGACGAAAGATAATTAGGAGTATTTCTTGGTGAGGAGGGACGGCAGTGCCTGCTCCTTCACATTGGCATTCAGAATACTCCACTTACATATTTGCCAACTCTTGTGAAGCTCAAATTCAAAAATAAAGAAATCAGTTGAAAGGCAACTGAACCCTCGAGAGTAAAGTCCAAGTAGTCAAAAAAATGTACAGTGCTTCACTGCTGCTGTTACTGTAGACAGAATTGATTGTCAAACTTGACTTAGTCAGTCAATCCAAACACATTCATTGTCATTTAGGTGACAAAATAAACTCTGAATTGTCTCATAAGTTTAGCAATCACATTTTTAGAATGAAATGCCACCAAATCCTTTAGTTTATGTAACCAATAGAACAAGTCAAACCCCATCTTTTACTTTACTCTGAGGGGTCTTGTGATGCTAGTGATGTTTATGTAGAGAAGGCAATTATGCAAATAAATCATAAACCATATTAACTTAGCTAAATAATAAGCACTATTATTTACATGCAACCTAAACTGGCAAGAATAATGAAAGTTTGTAGTTTTAACCATCATCAAAAAAAGTTCAACGGAAAAGTAAAATAATCTACTTAGGTCTAAAGCATGAGGAGTGAGATTTGAAAGGAGGAGAAAAAGAACGAGAGAAAAAGGATAAAGAGAGCACGTTGCATAGGTCAGATAATGGTTTTAGGATTATCTGACTGGTGCTAGCTAACAGGTTAGCACTTACCCTTGAGTCCAGCTAGAAGACAGCAGGGTAAGAAGGGACAAACCAGAATAACATAAAGACTAGCAACAAGGCTGAAGGAAAAAGCAGACACGAAAACCCTGACTCCACTACAGCTGCAGGACTAAAGAAGGGTACAAGCAAAGCATGAACGAAGAAAAAACACAACGTAAAATACAACGACCTGTACCGACATGATAGTGCAGTTTGAACTGGTGGGAGGTCAGATCGAGTAGTGAAAGAAAGAAAGAAAGAAAGAAAGAAAGAAAGAAAGAAAGAAAGAAGACTATATTTCGGTGTATTATGTTGTGCTCTGCTGCAGCTGATTTTGACAGGATTCTCACTGGATTGCCAAACACTGATACAATCTAAATCAGACTCAACTAGATCACTGGAACATTTACTAATACTGTACTGGCAAATACACTTACCTTCAGACATATATTTGAATGCTGGTCAAATGTGTATTTGATGCCAGTATCAGCTTCTAAAATGATTCTATGAAGGTACTGAATCCGGTAAAAACAAATGAGCATATAAATTGCTTGCAGAATAAATCCAGTCACCATTTAAAAGTTAACATTTTAAAGTATGAAAAAAATTCAGACTGTCAGCCTACCCTGAAATGTCATTGCTTTCAAAAGTACAAAAACATCGCTAACACTTTACAATAAAGTATATGCTGAAATATTCATTAAAAATAAAATCAACAATACATTTTAAGCATGTATTTATCTACATGTAAAAAGGGTTAGTTCACCCAAAAATGAAATTTCTGTCATTAAGTACACACCCTCATGTCGTCCCAAACCTGTAAGACCTTTGTTTGTCTTCGGAACACAAATTAATATATTTTTGATGAAATCTGAGGGTTTCTGATCCACACATAGGCAGCAACGACATTGTACCTTTTGAGGTCCAGAAAGGTACTAAAGACATTGTTAAACCCGGCGACATGACTACAGTGGTTCAACCTTAATGTTATGAAGCGACGAGAATACATTTTGTGCTCAAAAACAGAACAAAAATAATGACTTTATTCAACAAATTCCTCTGTCCCCTGTCATACTGCTACTCTATTTTTGTTGCAGAGCTTCATTGTTTATTAGGGCTGCAACAACTATTCGATAAAATTGATAATAATCGATAATGAAAATCATTGACAACGATTCTCGTTTAGTCAGGTCTGTCTACCGTGCACTGAAAACTTCTTCCAGTCACGTCAAATTACAGCACCGAATAACGCATTTCTATTGGCAAAAATGCATCTAAAAATCTTGAAGGACACAGATTGAGCAGCTGCAGGAAAGGTACGTGATCCAAGCTGCCCAAAACATGAGAATTCTTTATTTTAAGCTTTAAGCTAATTCATTAGCGTAATGGCTTGCCCTGTCAGGCGCTTTGGCAAATGCATGTGCGTCCACTGTGCAAAACGTTCATACTACGGCTATATCCTTATCTGTAAATATTACAAATTCACACAATATAATTATTGATGTTATCCATGAATTTTCGATTTTACTGTTTTACAAGAAAGGCAGGAAAAAAAAGTAAAGCACTTTATAGTTGTCTTTTTCTTTTTAAGATGCCCAATTACAGTCAATAACAGAGACTGTTATTGTTTTTTGGATATTATATGTGAAAAATGACTTTTTAGTTGTTTCAGTATTTGCCTAATAAATGGCAATAACATTTTTAGTTTTAAACAAGTTTTTGATAAATTCCTAAAATATTTGTGTTCTCTCTTTATTATGACAGATAGTCTAATAAATTAAACACTGTATGTTTTCATAGCATTCAATTGGCACATTTGTTTGTACATTGGGCAGGATGTGCAATAGTGTGTTTTTTGTCAATAAAAAAAAAAAAAAAAAAAAAGGATTTTTATCCGATTAATCGAAAAAATAATCGGCCAACTAATCGATTATCAAAATAATCGTTAGTTGCATCCCTAGTGTTTACGTCTGAATGGCGGCTCAGTATTGGCCGGCTCTGGTCACGTGAGCAGCACGACGCATGTGTGTGATGCTGATGCTGACCACCAGTCACGTCGCCGGTTTTAACAATGTCTTTAGTACCTTTCTGGACCTCAAAAGGTGCAATGTCGCTGCTGCCTACGTGTGGATCAGATACCCTTGGATTTCATCAAAAATATCTTAATTTGTATTCCGAAAAAAAGACTAAAGAAAGTCTTACGGGTTTGGGACGACATGAGGGTGAGTACTTAATGACAGAAATTTCATTTTTGGGTGAACTAACCCTTTAATGTTTATCTCTACATACACATACATTTTAAGTAACAGTTGTATGAATTAACAATAGTCAGGTATAATGAATGAACATGAAATAATAATGAACAACTGTGTATTTAAATTAACATTAACATAGATTAATGACCATGATAACTAAAGCATTAAGTAAAGTGAATCTTATTGTAAAGTGTTACCAAAACTCCCCGTGGGTATCCATTTCCCTTTTAATATTACCTTAAATCATTGCATGTTATTATGATACATGTACTCTGTATTCAATCAGAGTAATTGATGTATATTCTATATACATATGAAAAAATCTGTTGTTAGAACCTTCATAGTATTCTAGAATCTGTGAAAACCTTCTGCAGCAAAGGAATGTTTGCTCGTGGGTGTGTGTACAGCATGTTATATTCCACTACTCTGTGCCATTCAAGACCACCTGGGGTGTGTTAAGGTGGAGGGTGAAACATTTACACAGTGTAATAATGTTTCAGAGGGGAGAGGGTCTGTCTTATAGTGAGAAAATTGAATGGCATCTGAACTTGTGAGGGAATCATCTGACCACAAGAAACATTCACAAACAGGACAAATAAATCAATGGAAAAACAACACAGAACCTCTACCTTTAGATTTTGTATGAGGTTAAAACATGAGCTATATTTTATTGAACTTATTTTAACAGTGTATAAATTCTGTTAAGAGACATTTTGTGATATAAGACATTGCTATGGACAGATGCTGAAGTAGGTGCACACCAAAAGACAAGGTTCTGAATAGCAGGATCTATTATTATTTAGATGCTTCAAAGTGACTTGATATTAGTGTAAAGTACTATTTTTTTTATATAATTTAAACAGGTGTTTCAATTACTGATGAGAATATTTGTGGCAGAATCTTATTTGCCATTTAAGTCTTAAAGGCACAGTACACCCAAAAATGAAAATTCTGTCATTATTTACTGATTCTCATGTCATTCCAAACTCCTAGAACTTTCTTTCTTCTGTGGGACACAAAAGGACAAAATATGAAAACTGTTTTGCCTGCAAATAAACAGGGTTCAAGTTTAATTTCCAAATCTTCTGAAGCCATATAATAGCTTTGTGTGAGAAACAGACAAAAATGTATGTGTTCTGCAGAAGAAAGAGTTTTAAACAACATGAGGGTGAGTAAAAGATGTCATAATTTTCATTTTTGGGTATCTTTATAGAAAAAATTGACCAATTTAAATTATTTTAACTATTTTAAATTTGCTGAAAATTCTTACACGCGGTTGTTAAAGCTAATCAGGATTGCGTACGGGCAGAAACGAAGACATGGACATTGAAATAAACACATTGCTCCACTATACACACTTCTCTTACCTTTTCCTGCTACTTGTGCAGTGTGCTGAGAGTGCAAGGTGACATCACTATGACATCATGAGTTACTAACTCAACCTGACAACAACCTGAATTCATTTATTAATAACTATCTGCTTTGTGACATGTTGTCATGAGAACAATGTCACTGTAAGTAAGTGGTTGAGGGCCTAAATAACAGAACGTCACCGGTTTATAAAGATGGAGATTAACAAGCCTTGCTATGTATTTAATTTACTTGCCATCTCAGCTTCAGTCAATTTTTATCCTGATTGACAGTGTAATGAAATGCTTTACTGGTATGTGTACTTACAGAACTGAGAGATGGGGGCGTCCATCTGTGCCGCAGCTCCGCTCTTAGAATTCAGTTTCTGGACCTGGGTGGGCGGGACAGGTTTGTGTGATTGGCCAGTAGCTCGATACATGGCCTGCACCCATAGGATGCGGTCCTGCTCATCATCACTGGCAAAGATCACAGTGTCACCCTCCTTCACTGCATTGAAAAAAGCCCGGCCTCCATCCAGACCTGCACACACAGAAAAAAAATGTCAAATTCACGTACATTCATTTTGTCAGTGGAAGATACACTTAAAAATGCACTTTAGCTGCATTATAAACAAAATTTCAAAGCATCTGCAAATCTGAAATTATGCTAGATGTATGAAGTCAGGTGCACACAGGTGTAAACAAAGATGTAGTTTTTTTTTTTTTTACATTTACTATGGACATATTCCACTAACGTTTGACAACCAGAAACTGAGAATAGTTTCATTAAGGAGTGGTAAATAAAGAGTAATCTGTGAATGCGAGGGTATTACCTGGCTGTGGGTCAGTGTAGTCCACAGTATAGCCATCTAACTGCAGCAGCTCCTGTGGTTCTGACTTCTTCTCTCGATAGCTGCACATGGCAAAGGTATACTGACTTACCTATAGCAAAAGAGAAATATATAGTATTAAAATGCTTAATATGAAAGCATTAGGTAAATATGTGTCATATACACTACCTAAAATTGTACATGGTTCATCAAGACACTAAAAACACTGAACTTCAGAGTATCACGTGGAATTACAAAGTCAAACCAAACTATTCTTCACTCACAATTTTAATGTATAAAAAGATATACCTGGACCAGGACAAAGAAGCGCTTTTTCCAGCGTTTCCAAACATTTTTGCCAACAGCCCATAAATACCTGATGGAATAATCACAGGCTTCATCAGTATATTACTTCATTAATTTAAACTCATACACTACCGTTCAAAAGTGTGGGGTCAATAAGATTTTTTTAAAGAAATTATTACTTTTATTCAACAAGGATGCATTAAATTGATCAAAAATGATAGTAAAGACTTTTATAAAGAATTTATAATAAAAAAATAATCTATTTCAAATAAATGCTGCTCTTTTAAACTTTTTGTTCATCAGAGAATCCTGAAAAAATTACAGTTTACACAAAAATATCAAGCAGCAAAACTGTTTTTTAACAGAAATTATTTCTGAAGGATTAAGCAACACTGCTGAAAATCCAGCTTTACCATCAAATAAATGAGTTACATTTTAAAATATACAGTTATTTTAAATTGCAATAATGTCACAATATTACAGGTTTACTGTATTTTTGATCAAATAAATGTAGCCTTGGTGAGCATAAGACACTTCTTTCAAAAACTTCTTAACGACCCCAAACTTTTGTTTCATTTAATCATGAAACAAAAGACGTTATATGTGTATGATACTGTTTTAGAATGTAATCTCCATATGAACAGAAGACTTTTACAGAGAAGTATTCCTGTACCCACAAAATCCCTTACCCACAAGCCTTCATGTTCTGAGGCTTGTCCATGCGGACGGCAAGTTTGATCTTCAGATCTTGATCGGGGCAGGCCTTGGTCACAGTCATCTTGTGGAGTTCTGCCTGCTTTGGGCTGTTTGGAGTTGGGTGAAGAACCACCTAATCATTCAACACGAGAGAACCTTTATTATGATCACAACTCATCAGACCACACTGAACAAGCACTGACTGAGAGACAAAGCACTCACCAGTAAAAGGAACAGCATACCCAAAATGAAAATTTTGTCATTATTTACTTGCCCAAATGTCTTTCCGAACCCGTATGACCTTCTTTCAGGACAAAACTTTCATTCTTGGGTGAACTGTCCCTTTAACATGTAATCCTATAGCCAGTGTCTGCCCTAGAAACGCTAAGACATTTTCACACATGAAGCATTCAGTAAACGGATAAACAGGTTGTGTGGGTGTGGGAAAATATCCCTGAGTCTGGGTGTGAGCTGATAATGACATATTACTTTGCCAGTCAGCTCTCAACATTCAGTGAAATTCTCAACATTCAATTAATTTTGGCTCAAGCCTCTGTGTACTGAGAGTTGTGCAGCTCTTCTCTTGGCACCTTATCAGAGAAGAGCCAGTTTCTCTCATATTGTCTCTTGTGCTTTTTTATTCGCTCTTCTCTCTCTGATAAGTTGCCTTAAACTATTTCTTAGCTAGAGTTGAATGCTTAGAGATGCCTGCCTACCTCAGTCTTGATGAAGACACAGACACATTTAAAAACCATGTACCAAACATCCAGCATTAGTCAAGGTCAAAAATCATGTTAACAATTTCATAATTAGAGGACCTCTGAGTCCTTGAATGTAGAATGTTTTTTTTAAAATTCCAATTCATGAGTTCTAATTAAGGTTGCAAACGTAAAGGACAACTGCAATTTAAATCTGAATTTAAAAATGCAGAATCTATCTATCTATCAGATAATAAACATATTCATTTTTCATAAAAGAAAAAAAATGTACTAACCCAAATTTTTGAACGGTAATGTATGTCTCTATTATGTTTAATAACATAGCTTTTATGTAGAAAAACATGCCATTTCCCAGAACATATTATATAACCAGTAGATTGGAATTTTGTTGCTTATTTTGTATTTAAATTAATCTGGAAAAAAATTTGGACATTCGTGGACAAAATTATCTGTTTTGATGCCAGTGTTTAATTGTTTTGACAGTATTGTTCTTATCATGGCATAATTAATGAACAGGCATAATTAGCCAAAGCTAATTATCATTTGGTTAATCATTTGTTTTATTACAACAATTCAACATCTGGAGGGGCATGGTTAATTCAATTCAAATTCTAACTCATGAATTAAAAGGAAGGCTGTTTCATTCTTTGAGAATATAACCTCTGTAAGAAAAACAGAGGTTCACCTTAAAAGCCAAACTTCTCGTTTATTTTACAGGGATTTTCAAGACTGGAGATTCACAGGCATCAATCAGCAGGAAAATAAAGCAAAAGTTACAAAGTAAGACGTCACTTCTACAACTCCACCATAACAACCTCATACAAACTCCAAAAAAACCCAAACAGAACGACAGATGTCTAAAGCCACCAGAAAGAAAAGAAGGACTGAGTGTTACCCGGCCCAGCTCCTTGTCCTCCAGGGCAAGAACCCCTGTGCTCTCTGTGAAGAGCTTCACTTTGACCGCTGGCAGGGGGTGTGTGGTGGTGAAGTCTCCTTGGGTTCCCCAACTGAGAACACACATACATACAAACACCATTCATGTCTTTGATGATAGCCTTCTATGTACTTTCTACATTCATTTTCATGCATCTCACACACAAAAAAAACACAAAAAGTACAACCACCAAGGATTACTTCAAGGGGCTCTTGCGCCAGCCAAACAACTCCCATTGAGATGTTAACGTATAGCTTTCTCCAGGTATAATAGATCTCCTTGACACTCAGCCGCTCTTTATTACTTTAGCACTGCGCACAGAGATATCTCGCAACCCTTGTTTTCATTGTATTACTTTGATCAGCGAGGAAAACAATCTCTGCAGTCCTATTCGGCTACACGGCAGGGCTGATGAAATCGTTCACTAACAAATCATTTGATAAGGTCGTAAAAAATCTAATACTGAATGTCAAGTGCATGAGAGACAGACCACTGGGTAAAGTGTATCATCTGACGTTTTCTACATAACGCATTCAGCCGAGGATATTCTCTGGTGATTACTCGTACGAGATTCTCCCACAATACAGACAAGTCTGACATTTGGAAAAGAAATAAATAAATGAATAACCTAAAGAAGATTTCGAGGGTTCACATTCGCAGTCCACCATTATTTACTCTTTCTTTACCCATTCATTATCAGTGGCGTGTGGCAGACCTGAGGCAAAGTTCTCTCTCTGCATTTGTTTTTTTTAGTCTAATCTGTGAGTTTTTGCTAAAAACTGTCTGACGTATAGATAATTTTGATTTGCAGTTATTGTTTTGGCCTTATAGTGATTTGGTCTTATAGTGTATCAGTAATCGTAGTCAATATAAATAATCAAATTACAATTTTATTCGAAGGATACAAATGTCTCTTAAATAACACTGTTAGAGTTGCACAAGCTGTTCATAAGTTTGAAATTAATTTTTTTGTTCTTTCTAGGCTACTGTTTCACTTGTAATACAGCAGATTTACAATGTTTTTCTGTACTTTCGCTAAAAGTGCATGTAAACTAAGACCTAAATGTTTTGCCTGACAAGGTTGATCATAAATCATTCACCACAGAATAATAAAAATGTAGACTGCTGTTTGTATATGAGTAAAAACTGTTTAGTGTGTGTGTTTGATAAAACACACATCCAAATTTATCCAATAAAACATTTATTCATTCATATACATATACACATACATTCATTTATTTGTTCACAAACGGACAATTATACAAATTGGCAACTCTGAAGGCTTTGATACAAATTAATACAGTCAGTGTTTTTGTCTCTCTGTAACATGTCTGTCATCAACAACGATAAAATAATGACTAATCCTGCAAGATATAATGCAAACAAAATAATAAATGATGATTGTATTTTAACAAGCTATTGTAAGTAGTGCTGTCAAATGAGTAAACATTTTAATCTAACTTTTTTTTTTTTCAGAAACTGCATCTGAAGTGGCAATTACTGTACAGGTTTATTTACACAGACTGTTTAGTTCAGAGCGGTGGCATGAATGCATAAATAATGCTCTGAGATTAATGAGTTTTAAACGGGTATTAATGGGTTTTAGAAACAACTGAATATTGAAATTTGAAATGATTAAAAAAATGAAATGATGATCTAAATATGAAACTAAAACCGCCAGTAGGTGATGGCAAGTCACTGTCTTAATGAATGAGTCATTTAGTCATTCATTCATTCAAATGGCTGATTCATTCAGGAATGAAACAAATGAAACCGTCCCTGCATCCAAATGTGCATACAATCCACCCTATCCGTCCTAAATAGTACTGAAAATTACTAATGTCACATAGTATTTAGGATGGATAGTATGCACATTGAGACACAGGCTGTCTTAATGAATGTGTCACTGAATCATTCACTCACTCGTTTCGTTAAAAAGCACATTTATTCAGTAATGAAACACTGATGTGTGCTGCTCAGAGATGCACAATACATCTGCTATGGCTTTGTTGGAACTATTTTTTGTTGGTGAAATAGAGCAAAAACAGACAATATTGTGTCTAAAATGTAACAATATTAATTTCTTGTTTATTGAACTGTTGTATAAAATCAATATCACATTTGTAATCGTGCAGATATTCAGGAAAAAAACAGCACTCTTGCTCATGTGATAGTGCTTAACTACATCATATGATATAAATATAATATCTTGAATTTTAGGGGCATATAACTGCATTCTAATAGGCTTCATCACAAAGTCAGTTGTTGCCCTGCATGCAATGTAAGATGACGTACAGTTCTTAGCAGAGGAGGGGTGCATTAAATGCGTTAATCATTTTAACACATTATTTTTTTCCATAATTAATTGCACTAAATTAACATGTAAAATCGACAGCCCTAATTGTAAAATACATATTTACTTTTAGCATCACACCATGTCTTACTGCCATCTTCTTCCAATCTAAAGGAATGACGTATATGTATGGTTAATGCTGATTGGCCAATGAAGTTGCCAACAAGAAGCTGCTTTCACCAATGAGAAACCTTTCAATACGTCCCCAACCTTTCGGCAAGCCTGTATGGTTGAACTGGATCATCGAAGGTCAGCAGCTGTCATTGGTTAATAATGTAAAATTAAATACATACAGTATATTTGTGTTATTTAACATTTAAAGGGATAGTTCACCCAAAAATGAATGATGATGTTTATCTGCTTACCCCCAGGGCATCCAAGATGTAGGTGACTTTGTTTCTTCAGTAGAACACAAATGATGCCTTGCGCATCCGGTTGGTGAGGTCTGAACGTGCTCTGATAACGGAAGTGATGTCTCGCCCTCATTGAAGTATAAGCGCGAGACATCACTTCCGTCATCAGAACGCGTTTTCAGACCTCACCAACCGGATGCGCAAGGCAGTTGGACATAGTGGTGTTTTAGAGGTGAAAAATGATATAAATACTGTTCGGTTTCTCACACAAACTGATCTTGCACAAACCGATTTCGTGTCTTAGGACATCAATGTGTCGTCACGAGCCGCAGGGTTTAATGTGGATTTGTCTGTGCATGTTTTTTTGACTCTTATAGATGGAGTTTCCATTGACAAGCATTATGCGACTGACAGACCGCAACGGTTGGAGTTAAAAATCATCATTTGTGTTCTGCTGAAGAAATAAAGTCACCTACATCTTGGATGCTCTGGGGGTAAGCAGATAAACATCAAATTTTCATTTTTGTGTGAACTATCCCTTTAATTGTTGCAGGTTTGCGTAATATTTTGAGTTTGCATTTCAGTTTTTATTCATTTTGAGAATTACTGAATTTTTTTGTGCATGTGAGATAAGTAAATGCATGCTCCCATTTAGTCTAGAGCAACAATAACCTTATTTTTTTCACAGCGCACAAACTGCACCTTATTCCCAATTTCTCTCAACATGGGGAAAAGAGAGATGTCCTTCAATAATTGTGAAAACAAAGTAATTTGCATTACTTATTTGAAAACGTAACTTTAAAAGTAATGTATTTACTAGTTACTTCAAAAAAGTAATCTGATTACATAACTCATGTTACTTGTAATGCATTACCCCCTACACTGTGCCTTAGTATTTTTTGGTAAAAACAAATGGTAATTTGTAGAAATTATCATTCTTTGTAAACGTAATGTAAACATACTGTCCCATGACTACAAATAAACAAACAGACATGACTGAATAAGTGCGTGTGTCCTCTTTCCTTTGTGAAATAACAGTAAATACCACTTTATTTTTGTGACAAATGTTTAATCTTGACACAAATTAATTCATTGTTTGGTAAAACATCGATGCTTGGGTTTTTAAATCTTTAAGTAAACAACAAAATGCCAACAAACGCCTGCTTTTATCATGTTCACTTTACGATCTCGCTAGTTTCCAGTGATTTCTTTCTGATTATTTTTCTGATAAAACTTCCATTTGTTTGTGAAATGATGGGTTTGTGTGACGTTGTTCCAGAGAGGAGTGTTACGGGCGGGTTTTAGTGAAACGCTGCAGAGCTTCTGGCCCGACGGTGGAAATGCAGCATGATTCTGGGCTTGGTGCTACAAGTCTGGGGCTATTAGCCTAGCCTGGCCCGATGAAAGCCCTGGCTCGCACTGGCCCGACAGTGGAAAAGCGGCTATTGAGGCTAAAGAGATGGTGCATCCATCTAAAACTTTATCTGCTAGTGTCACTGACTTACATCTCATATTTCATAATATTTTATTTTTATGTACGACTGATTATTTTTTCATCCAAATTTTTCTGAGGAATCACTGCCTGCTTTGCTTCCTTGAAGAAAACGCCCTTGTTATAATCTCTTTACGCTTTCCTCCGCTGTATGGCCACTAATCCATATGTATGTAGTGTAAAGCCGTCATAAAGGGAGCAATATAATAACTCATGCATGTACGAGAGACTGTAGCGGTGCTCAGCAAGAGTGAGAAAAGACTCACACCATGCTTTATACAATCAGTATTGATATTATAAATAATAAATGGACACAATCTCAGAACAATATGATGCAACAGTATAGAAACGTTCACCTAGAAAAACATGGATACACTCTCTCCTGCACACACACACACACACACACACAAAGGGTAAGGGGTAGAGTTGGCCTAGTAAAACCGGAACACGTGATGATCTGCTGCCGTGGAAACAGGCTGCACGTTTCAGAGGCAGTAGTCAAATGATACAGAAAGAAAAAGGGGCAGAGAAAAAGGGATGAAAAAGAGGGCAAAAAGGGAAAGCTAGTGCAAGAAGGGGGAAAAAAACTGCTATGTGTGTGGTGGGAAGTGTGATTTATCACATAGAGAAGTGACAAATGCAGACTGAACGATGGGAGAACACAATCGTTAATCTGCTTGATAACCACCAGGGGGCGATAATCATGTAACGTCTGGGAGGTTGAGGATGGATAGAGACCAACAGCCATTATTTTATTTGCAACAAACACAATTTGCATGAGAAAATATGAGTTTTAGGGAAAAGTGTTGGCCAAATGTTTGCCACTATATTCTTCTAAAGGCCTACAAGGGATATTAAATATTTTATAACACAAAGGGAAGAATTCACTAAGAATTAATTGTACGCGCTGATCATTTTCACATGCTGTCTGCATTGCTGTAGCATCAGATTTACAAAATGAACTATGCAAATTACAGTAGGTAATGGAGCAATACATCCACAAATTTTATGAAATGTACTTACTGCAGACAGTAACAGCACAATGTTAAATGTAAATATTGTGAATTAAGCAGAATCTATAATTTATATAATAGAGGGTGAACCTTATTTACTGTATATAGAAAAAAAGAGACTTGTTAGCACTAAAAATTATTACAAAGACTTAATTTAAATACACTGGAGCTCTATTTCACTGAATTTAGCACCTGGTTGACCAGGATTGCAGATGTTTAGTCAATATAAAGCAGGTTTTTGCACCAATAAAACGTCTTATGTTTATGAATGAAAAAAAGTTTAGATTCTGGTTAAGTGTATGTATGGTTTCCATGGATACAGATGGGTTAGTATTCTAACAGTGCTAACGGCGAGTGTCAGGGAGGTTGCTGACACTGCACAAGGCCATGCATGACTGAACCGTGTGTGTATGTGTGAGATCGCCTTTGGGACAGCGTAAGATATGTTGATTCTTGAACAGCTGACTGAATAACATTTTCGAAGTACATCCGAATGTCAAATTTCCTTTTCTCTTTGATTCTGCCTCGTTCGCTCTCCTCGATCTCCTCCTCCTCTTAATCTCTCTCCTTCAGCATGTCTGTTTGATGTGACACATTCTTGTGTGTCCATTAGCGCTGTTATGCTTTGCCAAAATGAGCCAATTCTCTCCGTTTCCAACCGCCAGTGACAGCATGAATACATGAATATAGACGGAGTTCTATGACTCATAATCATAAGGCTTTTATAAGAGCTAAGTGCTTTACAGTTGAAAGAAGAAGAAGACAGAGAGAGAGAGCGAGAAGCAAAATTTAAGTTACAAAAAGAGGAAAAGAATGGAACAGAATCGTGGATGCAGAATAAAAGAGGAGCAGGGGAGCTCTGATATGGGAAGAGGAATAGAGCTGGGAGATATACTGAATATTCATGATAAATTTATGATTTTGTTGGTGATGTAAAAGAAAACAACATTGTGAATGTTTCAATAGCATCTAATTTGAACTTCAGTAGCAAAAAAAAAGTTAATCTGTGATTCATTTAGTGAATCAGTTCAAATGAATCAGTAGTATCAATATATACAGATTCAAACTGATTCAATAGTTCATTTACACTTAAAAATGACTCTACATGGCATTATTCTTATCATTTAAAAAAATAAAAAATAGTGTAATATAATTGTAAAATATATGTAAGTATATATTAATGTTTATTGATACATATTGGTGCAAAATAAATTAATAAACAAATACATTCTTCCTTGTATTCAAACAGTGAAAAGCTATGTGGAAAAATGTATATTGAATACTGTCAAAATATATTGAGATATATATTTTTTGCCTTATTTCCCAGCCTTGTAAGGAAAGAATGGAAAGCAAAAAGGGATAAAACAGGGAGAAGAAAACGACCTTGAAAACGATGCTTCATTGTAGGTTTTCCTCCCTATGAGGGCCAAGAAGGTGACCTTGTATATGAAACATGCTATATGGTGTGTATGTGTGCAAGTTCTCACTTACACACACACGTGAAGGTTGTCGTGTGTGTGATGACAGAATCTAAATGCTAATTCTCACGTGACGTCATTATTCTTCGGCAGTGCTGGAGGCTCGCTCTCTCTTTCCCTGCTCCCCCCTCCGCTGGGATACGCACTCCTAATCAGTTTCTCCACAGCTGATTACTTTTCTGAGGGGACATGGAGGCTGTGTCTTGTATTCTCTGATTCTTTCTCACTCTCTCTCGCTCTACCAGGCTCCCTCTCACTCTTTAGCTCGTTATAAATTGGCATCTGATCCAATGATGGAACGTAGGGCCCAAAAATAGCACCACATCATGTGCTCATCCCTTGAGTAACTGCCTCTGGCCAAATAAGAGAGATCTAGTTGGAGGACACAGCACCTGAAACGGCACTGCTAGAAAACTGTCCCATATCGTGGATTTAATGCATGCTGAAAATGGTAAAGACTGTATTTTGTATAGCCATGACAGTTGTCTAATAATTATAGATACATTCAGAAGAAATCTGCAGAGCGTGTAAATAAAATGTAGCTTATTAATAAGCTTAACTTAATTATAAGTAATAAGCTGATGCCGTCCACCTTGGTCACCCAGATATCGGCACTAGCCACTCAAAGAACCATATCTGCATTCATGTACACATATTTTAAAGGCAATTTAACACATGGCTGTAACACTTTAACAACACACACTAGGGTTTAAAAGTTTGGGGTCTGTAAGATTTAAAAAAATAAAAAAATAAACTTTTATTTAGTAAAGGTGCATTACATTTAACAAAAGTGACAGTGAAGACATTTATTATGTCACAAAAGTTCTTTTGAACTTTCTATTCATCAAAGAAACTTGAAAAATGATCATGGTTTCCACAAAAATATTAAGTGTTTTAAACATTGATAATAGTAAGAAATGTTTGTTGAGCACCAAATCAGCATATTAGAATGATTTCTGAAGAGTCATGTGACACTGAAGACTGGAGTAATGATGCTGAAAATTCAGCTTTGCCATTACAGCAATAAATTACATTTTAAAGTTAAAGGATTAGTTTACTTTCAAATTAAAATGACCCCAAGCTTTACTCACCCTCAAGCCATCCTAGGTGTATATGACTTTCTTCTTTCTGATGAACATAATCAGAGATATATTAATAAATATCTTGACGCATCCGAGCTTTATAATGGCAGTGAGCGATACCAACAAGTATGAGCTGAAGAAAGTGTCTCCATCCACATTCAACCATCATAGACGTACTTCACACGGCTCTGGGGGGTTAATAAAGTCCTTCTGAAGCGAAGCGATGCGTTTGTGTAAAAAAATATCCATATTTAACAAGTTGTGAAGTAAAATATCTAGTTTCCGCCAGACCGCCTTCCGTATTCAAGTTACGAAGAAAGTGTAAAACTCTCGCGGTTCAAAAAACTTGCGCTACGTCCTACACCTTCCCTATTCAACTTACGGAAAAATCTTAACTGATGCAACGCCAGTTTACACTTTCTTTGTAAGTTGAATACGGAATGCGGTCTGGCGAAAGATAGATATTTTACTTCAAATATGGATTTTTTTTTTTTTACACAAACGCATCGCTACGCTTCAGAAGGACTTTATTAACCCCCCGGAGCCGTGTGGAATATGTTTATGATGGATGGATGTGGATGGAGACACTTTCTTCAGTTCATACTCGTTGGTATCGCTCACTGACATTATAAAGCTTGGATGTGTCAGGATTTATTAATATATCTCCGATTGTGTTCATCAGAAAGAAGAAAATCAGGATGGCTTGAGGGTGAGTAAAGCTTGGGGTAATTTTCATTTGAAAGTGAACTAATCCTTTAATGCTGTCAAACGATTAATTGCGATTAATCGGATCCAAAATAAAAGTTTGTGTTTACATAATATATGTGTGTGTGTACTGTGTATATTTATTATGTATATATAAATACACACATGCATGTATATTTTTAACAAAAAATACATTATATTTATATATAAAATATTTATATTTATATATAATATAAATTAAATATAAATATATGTATATATACACGTATAGGCCTACATGTAAATATTTCTTAAATATATACATGTATGTGTGTGTATTTATATTATTTATATTATATACATAATAAATATCCACACACATATATTATGTAAACACAAACTTTTATTTTGGATGCGATTAATCGTGATTAAACGTTTGACAGCACTATAATGTATTACAATAGAAAACAGTTATGCTTAATTGTAATAATATTTCACAATATTACTGTTTTTTCTGTATTTTTGATCAAATAAATGCAGCCTTGGTGAGCATAAGAGACTTCTTTTAAAAACATCTTTCCAGCCCCAAACTTTTGAAATGGCACTGTAGATGTTAATTATGATCATTAAAATTGTTTGAATCTAAATATTAATGGCCTACGTTGGTTTGGATGCTTCAGCCTGGTCCGTTTGTAGCTTCTCCCCGCCCTCCACCTCCATCGTGCAGTACACAATGCGGTTGGGAGCCAGCGACTTCAACCCCTGAACTTCCATAATCACCACCTACATAGGAGGAACATTTGGTTTTATTTCATATGTGTTTCATATTTCGTATGTGTTGTAATACTCACATAAGCAGTTACAAGTTACCTTGGATGCTATCATTTACCATGTCATTAGCAGCCAATCAGGATCCAGCTCAACCTTTTGACCACATTATAAACTTTTATTTTATTAACTTTCTTGCTCTTGACACTCATTGAATAAGCACTGTTTACGTCTGGACCGAAAATCAATCCACACACCCAGAGCACCCATAAAATTTGCCAGCTCGTAGCTCCTCAAAACAAAATAGACTCCAAAGACACAAGCCAGGCTATCAAATCCATAAAACACTGCTCTGTCAGCCTCTGTGACTACTAAAGCCATGCCATGTTATAATCAACTGCCCTGAAAATGAGCTAGCTCAAGATAGTATAATTATAGCAAAACCTCAGACTTGAGAGGGGAGATTTCTCAGAGGCATTCAATGTTCTCGGGAATCATTTATCAAAAATGCAGTATAACCTTTTTCTAATATGCTGCAGCCATTTCTGGCTGCAGTCTATCTATAATTTATGCAAAAGGAAGGGCTGGAAACTCAGTAAAGATTAAAATCTCATAGACGCATGTGTTAAACTAACGCTGCAGCTGCTAATGTTGCTAAATTTGTCATTACTTCACATTTAAATTATCTATCAAAACTAAGGGGGGTTCATTAATTCGAAATGATGAGAGGCAAACCCTTAGACTCCCAAAAGATATTTACGATCTGTGGTAGTAAGCGCTACTTGATATTTAATGTTAAAAAGTTGCAATTTGTTTTCGACTATATAACACAGGCTACTGACTACCGTAATTAGTGTTCAAATCAGTACATTTCAATGGATAAAACAACAGCTAAACCCAAAAAACATACTTGCCACTAGAACCAAAAATTCTTACTGTTTCCTAAACGGGCTTCTCAAACAATCCTTCCACCCCTTTTGCATCTGCCACTGTCTCACAATTTTGGTTATATGTTTTATACTTAATGGTTAATTGTGTGAGAAACATCAAGAACATCTAAGTAAGGTTAAATGTCACAAACCTTCACCAAAGAAAGTCAAAAGTATGGAAGCAAACGTATGGCCACTACTAAAAATCACTCTTTATCCCCTGGGCCCGATGAAAAGGCATACTATACTGAACCCTGCCCTTGAGCACAAAACTAATACACTGCCTGAAGGCTGGAACAGTTTTTACCTCAAGTGTGAAAGACAGCACAACATCAGACTTGGACAGCTGGTTTTCATCTTCCTGCCCCATATCAATGATGGAGGTGTTGTGTCCCCTCTTTAGCTTCTGCAGTTTGAACTCTCCTCCCTTTGAAACCGGCATGCTCTCCAGGTTAGCCATCAGCTGGTTGACTGAGCTTTTCAGCTCCTCGATATACATAGCCTCCATCTCCTTCGACACAAACTTGGGGAATTTGCCAGCCTGAAGTTGTAAAAAAAATAGCAGAACAAAATGTATACAATTTTTAATAATTGTTATTAACGATTTTAAAAGATCACTGGTATTAACACTATTAAGAACTAGTATTTTGAAAATATAAAAAAATATAGAAAAGGACTTTCAAGCTCAAAGCTTAGAGGAAGAGGTTGTTCAAATAGTTACATGGTGATTTTTCCACCATACTGAAAAAGTATTTAAAGTTATTTTTTGTCATTGTTTGTGTGGGAAAAAAAATATATCACAAAAAAGCAGTTAATGGTATATTGTTATGATTTTAGTCTGATAAGTGTGTGTGTGTGTGTGTGTGTATGCGTGTGTGAGATACTATTTATGACTATTTTATGAGAATTTGGCACAGGGGTTAAAATAAAATAATAAAATATATATAAAATATAAATATAAGATGAACAACTTAAATTTAAAACAAAAATTAAAAATAATGTTAATAATAATAAAATATAAATACATATAATAAAAAAATATATAAAATAAAAAATATATATATAATAATGTTAAGTACTGAAATTACTCAAACTCTAATTATATAGCTAAATAAAAATATTTAAAAAAACTCACGAAATTGACAAAAGTATATAACAAAATTACTAACGCTTATATAAGATATAAAGATATAAAAATACCAGCTAGTTAAAAATATTAATAAATAGTATTAATAATATTAATAATATTCTTGGTGAAATAAAAAATAAAATGAATGAACAATAAAATATATAATAAAATATAATAAAATAAAACTCCTTTACGATTAGTATTAATCTCAAGATGTTTTTACTTACCATCAGCTTGTATGAGAGAAAACTAAACTGAACTGAATATGGAATGTCTGAACTGAATTTCAAATTCAAAAACTTTTTTGTAATTCACAAACTCAACAGTATAACCCAAAAAATATCATTTACGGAACAGGTCCTACTTGGCAAAATCGCAGTCAGCCGGTTTGAATTATGAAGAGAATGTGGATACATATACTGAATTTGGCTGAATTGCATTGGAACGGATGCCAGTTCTGTTTACAGCACCTCCGGAGCATCTCTGTCCACGTGTAAGTGATCAAATGATGAGACTTACCCGGGCAATCTGATCAGCCATCTGCAGACGCCCATCCAGTTCTCTCCTGATCTGAGCTGCTTGCTCGTCCAGATTATCCAACTGCAAAAACACACACAAAGTTACATTGGTTACCATCAGCCCTCACAACTCAACACACTAATACCAACCTATACATCTCCAGAAGGCAGCTAATCAGTTCTGATCCCTGTAAAAGCTTCCCTGCACCCCACATGTGATATAACTGGGGTCACCAGGGGTCACACTTTGAAAAGATAAGTGGTCACACACATCCTGAAAGCAGAAATGCAACTGTTCCTTATTACTTTAAAGTCGCCATGAAACAAAACTTGTGATAGTCATTTCTTTCCTATTATGATGTATATCCAAGTGAAATGGCTTCTCGAACAAGAAAAAAAATGTAGGACGGTACTTGATTTTGTCCATTGGGAATTGACTGGATCGTTGTGGTTTGTTATTGCTGTGATCTCATGTGAGGCCTTGTTTACACCTGGTATTAAGATGCGTTTTGGTCGATCGAATCACAAGTAGACGAGGGAGACACATTCCCAATTGCACCCATTTAAATCCTGCCTGGCTAGCGCGCTTCCCATAGTGTTTACGCATTAAGTCAGTAAGGTGGTCTTTTGTGCTGTTCAAACACATTCAGCCACATGAGTGTCTACACTACAAAAGCAATCCAGTCAAATTCATTCGTTCAAAGGGGAAGTAATTTGATTAAAGATTATGGGGGCATATGAATTAAAAAAAAAAAGATGTGAAAGATGAAAATATCATTTATAAGTAAGCAATAAGGTACGAGAGGCTGTGCTGTATCGTGAATAAGTCACGGCTGAAGGGCGTTGCAACCCCTTCAGCTGTGACTTATTCACGATACAGCACTAGCCTCGAGTACCTTATTGCTTACTTATAAAAGTAAGTAAGCTTTTATAAAACGGTTACCACACAATACAAATATTAAAGCCAGAAATATGTATCAATGCAACTTTCATGAAGTAAACTTTTTCTAAAAGCCTTCCTTCCGCCGGAAAAAATAGTCCCTGACCATGAACAGCAACAGAAGTTACATTATTACACCATTAGATGGCGGCAAAGGCTGTCTTTATGAGTGTGTCAGTCAGTAGCGAAGACTTTTACATTGAAAAGACTGAATTGTTGTGAACAAGGAACAAGACGCAACTGACAAATGCTTTGACTAGCGCTGTCAGTCACCCCTTAACTGTTAAAAGGACAAGATAATACATCGGACATTTAAACAGATTTTTTATTATGAACATAGGACTGACCTGAAGGAAAATGCAAAATCTGAATGCAGGTAATAAACTCGCTCACTCGATCTCTTTCTCACAACACTCTTCTACATAATACAGTAAGCTTCAATGAACAACATCAATTGAGAACATACAGTTTACGTTGCTAAGAGTGGATGCTAAGGGTGTTGTGTAGTGATACACAGAACCGTTGGGTGAAGCGGTCATAGCCGTATTTTATCATGAATAAAACACAGCTATTGACCAATCGGAATCAAGGACAGGAACTAACCGTTTTATAATATTCAATATTCCATAAAAGAATAAGAATTGTCAATTTTGATTTCATGGTGACTTTCAGTGATTAAAGGAACATTTGCGGTTATGTTCATTTCTATAAATAAAATTCTAGTTAATTTAATTTAAATTAGAGTAAGTTTAGTTCAAGTTACCGTTACATTAATTGAAGATCTGTTAATTTGAATAAAATTAGAGATTAATAGCAAAATTAGTTAAATTAATTCAAATAATTTTAATTCATATTTGTCATTTTTTTCCAACTGTTATGTCAAAATGTACATCTTTTTATTTTTGTTTCGTGCCCAAATTCCACAGAATTCTGTAGCCCACACATAGCATCAATAAAAAAAATCTAATATATTCCATCTGTAACCAATTTTTGCACTGCTCAGATATACAGCCTCTCATACATAAATATATGGCCATAAATCCTGTTGTAAAGCATAAACTATCTCACATCCACAAGGACCCCGGGAAAGATGGAGAACCCCTATGGAGAGGAAAATCTGATGTGATGGAATAGGAAATAATCTCTTCACCCCTGATAACTCTGTTGCATGTGTGTGGGTGTGCGAGCGTGTCACTGTCTGTTTGTGTGTTATGACATCTGAAGCCTCCCCATCCAAAGCCATCACTTCCTGTCTTTGTCACTCTCCTGCTCCTGTCCACACAGAATCCAGGGGCGACAGCACCAAGGCAACCCTTGCCATGGCGACAGTCAGTCTGGAGTGGGAAACCCTGTCACATGGGGCAGAGTTGAGTCCTCGTCCCCAGAGCCCTGTCTATCTTCTGCCCTGCTCTCCAGGGGATGTGTTCTAATTAAGCATGGCTCAGCAAATACAGCAACCCTCTTGTGTGCGCATTTGTGCTAGCGCAGCCCCCAGAACAGTGTGAAAGACGGCATTGCGATTCTAACGAAAAGAGGACGTCTGTATTTCTAGTTGTACAGAGCAGAATTCTCAGCTGCATTGTGTTCGACTAAAAGCTTTTGTTTAAATTATTGATCATAACTCCTTTGGTCTTCAAAAGTTTCTCTCACATGGGTTTTTTTGAAGCTAAAAATACCAGAATGAACTTTAATGGCACACTGGGAGCAGTACAATGACCTAATGACCGGTTTCATGATCGCATTGTTCTCCGGGCTGCTCGGGTCAGAGTAGCTGTGGAAGGGTGTGCCATAATTAATTGGAAACAGGCAACCTCTGCTCTCAGTTTATGCAAAATGACTATCTCTCTATAGTTCTCAAGCATTTTATGCACGTAGCTAACAAACAAGCCATTATAAATAATTTACAGGAGACATCTGCAAACACAACTGAAATGCTGGTTTAGGAATCGCCTGGTAGATCCAAGTACAAACTAGCTCAATTTCCTCATTTATTCTGCATGCTTTTGTTCTGTTTGGAGGTAAACACCTCTTTCATCAAAAAGCTTGGCCTTAATAATAGATGACAAATAAAACATGGAGGTCGGGTGTCTGTATAGAGGTCATCATTAGTGTATTTACCTCAGTTCTTCATTTAACAGCTGTAACTCTGGTGTAAAGGCCATGTTATGGGCATATGTTTAATATTAATACATATTGTGACATGACTAATACATGTGTGACATTTCACATCAAAGCATAACAAAACAACAAGCCATGGGAAGTCCTTGCTAAAATCACTGTAATGCACAGCTTTAAGTAAATTATTACTCTTAAAAAGCAGCATAAAATGCATTAATGTTCAATAAATAATTAATGTCATTTAAAATTGTTATGTTGCGACCTGTGGTTAGAGAGACAACTGCATTATTTGGTAGAATACCACCAAATCTTCTATCTAATAATGCAATCTCACATTCAAATGTATATTTTAAATGCAGGTAAATAAAATAAAATAAAATATTTACAGCTTGAGTCATGTCTTGTGCTCCAGTAAGACAAATTTGTTTACCTTTTATTCAAAGATTGTATGAAAATGTATGGATTGTTTTAAAGGGTTAGTTCACCCAGAAATGAAAATTCTGTCATTAATTACTCACCCTCATGTCATTCCACACCCGTAAGACCTTCGCTCATCTTCGGAACACAAATTAAGATATTTTTGATGAAATCTGATGGCTCAGTGAGGCCTCTATTGCCAGCAAGATAATTAACACTTTCAGATGTCCAGAAAGCTACTAAAGACATATTTAAAACAGTTCATGTGAGTTCAGTGGTTCAACCTTAATGTTATGAAGCAACGAGAATACTTTTTGTGTGCCAAAAAAACTAAATAACAACTTTATTCAACAATCATCTAGTTTTCATGAAGCTTCGAAGCTTTACAAAACTTTTGTTTCAAATCAGTGGTTTGGAGCGTCTATCAAACTGCCAAAGCTTCATGAAACAGTGTTTTGAAATCACCCATCACTAGATATTGTTGAATAAGGTCGTTATTTTGTTTTTTTTGCCGCACAAAAAGTATTCTCGTCGCTTCATAACATTAAGGTTGAACCACTGTATTCACATGAACTGTTTTAAATATGTCTTTAGTAGCTTTCTGGGCATCTGAAAGTGTCTTGCTGGCAATGGAGGCCTCACTGAGCCAACGGATTTTATCAATAATATCTTAATTTGTGTTCCGAAGATGAACGAAGGTCTTATGGGTTTGGAACGACATGAGGGTGAGTAATTAATGACATAATTTTCATTATTGGGTGAACTAACCCTTTAAGAAAGGGACTTCAATGTGTGTACATTTGAAGGTTTAGCAGAAATAAAATTCAATTAGGTAAATACTTTATGAAGGCACTGTAATTAATTAAAAAGCTCTCTTTGCTATTGTTGTTCTCTATTGCAAGCAGTAAGAAGGAAAAAAGAGGTCTGGTATAATCTCCAACTCAGGACACTGAAATAAAATTCAAAGGTTCTTAAGAGTTGGACTGTTATTGGGTTAGTTTGGACCCTTTAATTCAAAAGACACTGAATCCCAACACAACAGGCACAAGGTTCAAACGGTAACGTTCGCTTCCGTGCCGTGATCTGATGGAGTTAGACGGCATCTCAGCAGAGGGAGCTCCCGACAGCTGTTACCCCAATTCCTCAGTCCTCACCAAAAAGGAGCAAGTGCAACTCAGAGACTCACCGCATCAATAATGCATTCACACATTTAGATTTGCTGATGGCAGACTGTGTTCGCAGCCTCGCTCGTTTCTTCCTCCTCTCTCTCTTTCTCACCATTTTCTGCTGTCACCACACTCCTTCACGGCATCTCTCTCAAACACCTCTCCACCTGTCTTGATTCTCTCTCTCTCTCTTCCCTTCAAGGTTCCTCTGCTGCATGTGGGAGAGTGACATCTGTGACATTGTGTGAAGTAATAGGGCAGACAGCACAAGATCGAGTCATGTGACTAAACCCTACAGCATGACCTTCGGCTGTCCACTGATATATTCGAAAGGCTGAACATCTTGGCTACTTTATTATTGATCTACTGGTCAATCTGGCAGATAGGAAGTGACAGAGGTTTTGTGTGTGTGTGTGTGTGTGTTTGTGTGGTTAGATTAGAAAACATGTTGCAGTGGTCAACAAAAGCAGGGTATTAAGACAGGCAATGAAGACACCAAAAAAAGAAGAAAAAGGAAGGATTTGGTGTACCGTGTAAAAAGGCCATTTTACACAGTACACCATTACAAAGGGTTTACATTTGGTTTTCAATGGGACAGAGGCGGCAGAACGGAGGCGGCACTGAAAGCGACACTGGTTGCCACGCTTGTGCTCAAAAATCCTACTGATTTGTTGTTCGTGTGGAAAAATAAATAAAAGATTTAAATGGGTCATGAATTGAGAAATCAAATTTCCTTGATTTTTTGACATATAAGAGGTCATTGTAATATAAAAAAACATCCTGCAAGACACTTTTATTAAAACCAAGCTGCAAAAATGCAGTAGTGGGCATTGCATTGCCATGCTCAACACCACCTTGACGAAAATGCCAAATACCAAAAAACTAAATAAAAAAAAACACAAGTTTACAGCCAAGCATGCACTGTGTAAAATGCCTATAAGACAGAAAGAAAAGTAAGTGAGAAAGAGAAAAAAGAGACACGTAGACAGAGATACGCAGACTGATGGTTTCCATTTTAATAGTTAAGAGTCAAATATGGCACAGTTCGTCATGTACTGTAAAATAATGAAAGGACAGAACATCAGAACTGTTCTTTTAAAAAGGGCAGAGGCTGACACTTTCTTTTGAGGGACAATGAGAATAAAGACAACCAATTATGCACATTATTATATAGAACAAATGGATCGTTTCGGTGCATGATAGCATAGAAATATGAATGATAATTTGCTGTGTGTGTGTGTGCTGTAACCCTGCTGGTTCATTCTGAGCTGTTGATTAGTGGAGCACATAATCAGCTCCTGTCACCGGCAGCAATGAACCAACCTCTCTTTTTTCTCTATTTTTGCACTGTTACTGTTTCTAACACACGCTAAGAAACTGCTTTTGTTGTTGGGTCAGCTGGACTGGACTGGACAGCTAGACTATGGGTTGTATCAACTTTTCCAATTGCTTTCGAGGAGGAGAACAGGAGCTTTAAATGCAAAGCAATTGGCCTGACAAATTAATGGAGCTTCAGAAAGAGGAAGTCTGTATGTAGGCTTGGCAAAGACAACATACTGTTATTGTATAAACTTACGTCAGTTTTCACTACAAGTGTTTCATTGTCTCAGAACGGCTTTGTTCTGAGACACTAAAATGCTGTATCATGAGCTGCACGTGTGTAAATGATGAAACAGCAGCACACAAAAAAATTTAAAAATATATATTTTTTCCAGTAATTTGCCAAAATAAAATCTCTTTTTTTATTTTTGGAAATTAAGAAATTAAGACGTAAACATTGGTACTGTAATTTTACAGTTGTACTATAATATTATTGTTATTCTTATTATTTTTATTTTATTTTACAATAATAGTATTATTGCAATATATCTTTTTATTTTGTTTAATATTTTTTAAACTCAGTTCACATTTACTGAAAACAGGTTCAAGTTGGTTCTTATAAAGTGTATAAAGAGAACTAATAAAGAGTACTAATTCTTTCCAAATATAGCTATTCAAGACGCAGTGTATATCGCAGAAAATAAAAAAATATAACAAGATAATGAGTTTTTTTCCCCAATATCTATCTAGATTGTAAATACCATCAGACAGTTCTTTACATTCGTTTTCTAAGCTGTCAGGGAAGCCAACATTCATAGTTATACATGTCCTCTAAACAACAAAGAACAGACAACAATGAGAGAGAAGAAACAGGAAAGGCTGAATGAATCTATTCAGTAATTCAATGAGGTGACTCTTGAGAGCACCAGAGGTGTACATCACAGGGAAAATCTATTTGTGACTGCAGGGAGATGAGCGTGAATGGACCAGTTTATGAGCTAGCACTAACTACAGTGCACAGAACATTCACTATTTTCAATTTAACTTCACTAAGTGATTCAAGCAGTAATATTTAAAAGTAATCCAAAAAATATCTTCTATGATAATTGAATACCAACATGTTACCCATAAAATGCAGTTTCATGTTATCTGTATGACTAATAGAAACGCTGCGTTATAGTAAGACTTGTTGACTCTCAGTCGCTATGGCACCGGCAAACATTAAATACGCAATCTCCGCTGCTTTGTTTGCAAACATTATTTGACAAAACACTCCCGCCACAACTGCCCGCCATGGTTCATTAACCATTGCGTGGCAAAATAATCAGAAAGCAATCCTACACTCATACTCATCCATCCTAATTTGACAGGTTTCCTGTAAAAGGTTTCTGTTTATTAATGCACAAATGGCTTATAATAACGTTCAGGTTGGTGGTTATCTGCATTCAAATGACCTGCAATATTTGCTGCTGAAGTAAATCTGAACACACAGTAACCCCAAAAATGTTTGAATATTTAAGCCACACTTGTACTGTATGTCTGCCACTGTATTAGATTAGACAATATCAAACAAAGTCACATTTCAAAGACAAAAAAAAATTGGCTTACACTTTATTTCAAGGTTTAAATACTGAGTAATATTAATTAACTACATGTACTTACTATAGTGTTAGGGTTTGGTTTAGGGTTAGTTGCATGTAATTATGCATAATTTATAGTTATATTACTATAGTAGCTACATGTGTAATAAGGACACTAAAATATAGTGGGTTACACTATTTTAAGGTGTCCTTGTTACAGTGTAATTATACATTTAAGTACTGAGTAATATTATTTTCATGATTTGTTATCACAACATTCAAAAGTCAAATCAACTTTAATAATTTATTTTGGGTTAAATAACATAATATTTTGAGTTTTTGTTGATTAAACCAATCGCCTTCATTGTATTAACTCACATTTTTAATTTCAATGAACTCAATTTTAAGGCAACCAGATAACTTTCTTTTTTAAGTTAAACCAACAATTCTTTTTACAGTGTACATGTACTTACTATAAAGTGTTAACAAATATTGTTTGGTTTTAAATGATAAAAGTAAAAAAACTAGCATCGAGTCTTGCATCATTTGTTTGTAGATGTAACATTTTATGTGTCAAAATACTTTTGGTATGACTGTATGATTTCAGCTCCGAAAAATTAAAAACAGTGCCAGAGTAAAAGGCTGGTTGTGAAGTTAATGCAATGGATCGCTTGTTTTTATTTGCGATGATGTTCAGGGCAGTCAACAGCGCAGTTGCTCCAGCTGAATGCACAGAGCGGCAGACAATTTTTGCCAATTATGTGTGATTGTGCTTTCATTAAATACACTGCAGGTGGTGTATGAAGCATCTTTTGGCAGCCAAGAGAAAACGCCTCCCACACATGGCCTTGCGACCCACACAACAGAGTCCTTCCTGAGGATAAAGGGAAAGAGCAAGAGAGAGGCTTTTCGTAACTCTACAAAAGCAAAATTTGCTTGGTTTGATGTGGAGAGGCCCGATCGATTCTTGTTTAATGTGTAAACAAACTCATGGTAAACATGTTTCTGACGCCGTCTCGGAAACTCATTTGCCCTTCTTTGAGATCAGCAGAGAGTGCAAGTTGTAACATTTCTGAAATCATCAAAAAACGCAAGTAACCTTTCATCAAATTAGTTTTTCAAAGCTAGAATAAATCAGTACTGATCGACCAGCTAATTGATGATCTCCCAAAGCAATTACAAGGGCTTTTTGATCATAACATAACTAGCCAACAGGATGATATGACACCCTAGCCTCTGAGTCATCCCAAATGTACGCCTGTGATATATCCAATGTGGGTTTAAATTAGCTCTTTTAGCTGTGCCATGGAATTCTTCATCTACACCAGAAAGCATATGCCTTGGAGGATGCTGTAAAATAATCTCTTACAAGCCAAAATCCTGAAGCTATAGATTTATGACGCTTTCATTTTGTATCCACTAAGCCTATTAATGAATTTCAATCATTAAATAAGGTCCCAGGTACTCTGCTGCTCAAAAGTTTAGGATCACTTTTTAATGTTTTTAATGTCTCTTATGCTCAACAAGGCTGCATTTATTTGATAAAAAAAAAAAAACTGTGATACTGTGAAATAATATTCCACAGAAGAAAAAAAAAAGCACGGGTGATGAACACATGAGTAACTAAATGATGACAGAACTTTCAACTATCCCTGTAAGTGTATGTACCATCTGCATTCAACAATATAAAAAAAAATGCCTGTGAAACTGGCAGAAAATCAGAGGCAAAACATTGTTTGTTTGTCACAGAAACAGTGCTTGGAGGTATACTTGTCACACAGAAATGGTGAAAAATGCTGGTTGTGGGCTTATTTGCTGGCAGATGCAGCAATTTTGCCCCTGCCAGCACTGTGATGTTTTGACTACACTGACACGAACACTGCCAGGACTGAAGAGATTTTATGCTGAACTTCCCTCCTCCCCTCTCTGACTGTTTGTCTGTCCATCAAGAAGACCGGTTGATATATTAGTGATTTCTTACATCACGTTTCCCTGAAGGCATTTTTCAACGTGTTATAGATCCCTTAAGTGCTTTCGACAAATGCCTATATGCCCATTTTTACAAACTGAGGACGTTTAATTAGGAAATAAACTTAGTCTCCAAGTAAATGCTCTGTAGCATCCCATCTGAGCGATATAAGATCCATTAAGAACAAAATGGACAAGAACTGATTTTCTGTAACTATAGCTGTGTTTTTTGGCTTTCTGAGTGACGAACATGGGGAGACTGTATGCTAATTCCCCACCCTGAAGTCTGAGCTAGCAGGAAAAGTAGAAAAAGAAAAAGTGGGTTAGCCATCTTCAAAGCACATTTGAAAGAGAGAGATTTAATGGTGGAGGCTCAGATGAGATCTCTCTCAATATAGCTGAGGAAAATGTGCTAAAATATGAAGACTATAAGAGTCTGCATTTTTTTAAGCCCAGTGCTTAATAAGCGTTTTCGTACTGCTGTACCTTTTGGCTAAATACTTTTTAACGATGCTGTCTTAAGGTGACGTATGTATTTTTTTAGCGTTAAAATATATTCTCCTAACCCAGTTTTTTGTGAAGAAACAACTTCACCTTAACTTCTAAAAGAATGAAAATGCTGTGCTGACATGTCAACTTCTGGTTCAGCCAATGGTGACAGTTTGTGGTGGAACTACCTGTTTGACCAAACAATGGAAGACGGGGTAGAGTTCGGGAAAAGCTGTATGAAAACGATTATATCTTTTGCACAACTACATAACCACAATCAAACATGACTTTAAAAACCCCCAGAAAACTCTACCTCAGTAATAAAAACTTCCGACCAAAGAGATGAAGCCATTTTACTTTCTGCAGTTCAGCAGTGTGTGAATACAGATACACATGTAAATTTCTCTTTATTACTCTTTTTATTCCCCAAAGACAGTAATTTCTGAACTTCTAGACAAATATTATAACTGTGCCAGTATCGAAGTTTCTGAAAGGCAGGGAAATTTGATTTATTATGAACTCAAGGACAATAAAACCAAGCACGTCCTTCACTTGAGAAGAACATATCATTTTAGATCTAAAAATATTATGTTGTTTGAAGTAGTCATGAGGGATCTTTGCCTTACTTAGATCTCGGTACAGTGGGGATCTTACCATAACATTACACTGTGAACAGTAAGTGGCTGTTAACACAACACGTGTATTTGCATTCAGAGTAGATTAAGCGCAAAGACTTGAAACAGAATGCAGGAGTCTTGATATGAACAACACAAAACAACGAGGAGCGTCGCAACAGCCAAACATCATTCTGATGCATATGTTGTACATAAACCAACAATTAAAGTGGAATGCTAGATCGCAACTTGTGTGAATGGCAAAACAAAGGAAAAAAAGAGTCTCAGACCTCTTACTGTATGTACAACCAAAAATTTTTCATATAACCAAAATGCTGTAACAATTTTCCTAGCATCTCATTGTCAAATTGTGACTCAAATAGCACCTCCACTCGCTCTGATGTTTCCCACCCACCTGGCAAGCCTGGTACAACAGCTGGTGCTCAAACTTCTTGATCCCCAGGATCTGCTGGAACATCTCGTAGAGCTGGTCTTTGCTTAGGATGAGCTCGGAAGCGGCGCTGGCTGTCATGCGCTGCTGCGCCTTTCGCGGGTCCTCATCTCCGCGGTAGATGGTGTCAAACTTAGCCATCCAGGAACTCAGCACGGTCTCCTTGCTCAGACCATCGATCTCAGGCAGGCTCCGGACACGTTTCTCAATATGGCGCTTGAACACCTCACGACAGTCCAGAGCTGATAAACCTCCTGTTTGGACCATCTTAGCAACACGGTCGCTCTTTAGAAAAACCTGCGGGTCATACAGACAAGGGGAAGGCAAAAATAATTCAAGACATATTAAAAACCTTTTTTAAGTAATCTATACCTAAACATTGACTTAATTCACTTTTAAATATACAAATATATATATGTGTGTGGTTAAATATACACATTTAAAGTTTATTCTTTTCAAGACATGTTTAAAAACAAATATTGGCGATTCTGACTACCAAGTATGGTATATGGCTCTAATGTAAGTAAATAACTAAAGACTCTTGGCAAATAGATATGTCCCATCCAAACCTCCTGTTTCTATAGGAAATATGATTAACATAAGAAAGAATTCTGCACTCGGCAAGCCATTTCATTGGACCTTTAAAGGTGAGGTGGTGATAAAAACAGGAAAACAATTCTGCCCTTCAAAAAGTTTCACTTGGGTGACTTTAAAACATTCACTTTGTTTTCAATCACTTCAATCTGCTAGAGAAAATTATGCCTCAGTGCTTTGCTTTAATATTCAATGCTGTGATAGATACAACATCATCTACAGTGATATACTGCAGTAATATAACCAATGCCATTAAAGCCATGGAAAGCAATGGTAACTGTAAAATTTCACTGCGTTGAAATGATGGGATCAGTGTGGGCAAAAATGTTGCAGTCCTATGGGCTCCCTCTCGCTCTCTCTCTCCCTCTGAATTATTCAGAAGATATTTCCTAATTCAAACCAGAGTAAAGGAAGAGAACATTTGTGATTTTATTCTTTAGTCCAACCGAAATGGCTATTGAGTTCCAACTGCCTCCTCTTTTCCTATTCGCAGTGTTTCAAATCTGGTTTTATAGAGGTGAGAGTAAAACATGATTTATGTTTTTCTCAACAATTGGTGCGCTTGGCAGCTGCTTTTCTTCGTTCCATTTAAAAAGCCCTTCTATCGTTCTCCATTCAAGAAGACAAATAGAGCTTTAAATTGCTGTCTGGTCCCAATCCAGATTGCAGTTTACAGTGAGCTTCTCTCTGTGGCCTGCTATGACAAACTGATTTGGAAACGAACAGTTCTGCAAACAAGCTCTGCAATGACTTTTCTAGTTGAAACATTACAGTAGCCTGAGTCTAATTTCAGAGGTTTCAGAAGTAGGAGTAAAACTGGGACTTGTTAGCACTATAGAAAACATTACACATACATATTTATTTTTTTGTACTGTATACATTTATAATTCTAAACATTTCTCAGTTAGCACTATTATACAACACTTGAGAATCTTGAAATTGCTACTGGCTACATGAAATCATTATTTACAACTATAACAATTAAACACAAAGCATTTGTATTAATGATTTCATATGTGAGGCAGTCTTAAGTGTTCTAATAACCACTTTCAGCCATATTGCACAAGTAATTAGCATTCACAGAGGCCCAAACCACAGAAACAGGATGTACTGATGTAGTGACCTTACCACAATACTTGAATCCATTAGAATAGCAATCTCTTCACGAAGCATGTGTGAACACTTGTGTTTGAGATGCGTTTTAGCTAAGGAGAGCCCTGAAGGGCTATTTAGGCTCTCTCATCTCCATGATAATTCACTTAGGAAGGCATGTAATGATTTAAATGTTTTGACTAATCTGTAGTGTGGTAACTACAACTGGCTATGCAACATTTCAGGACACACAGTGTAAGGCGCCGGTTCATGATATCATTGTTGTTTGCTATCATTAGCCCGAGGTAATCGCCTGAAGGAGAGGTTATCATGCCACGACCTCACATGGACAGAGACACCAAACTCATTTTCATTCAGTGCACTATTCTATAGAGGACAATTTGGTGAATTCACAGAAAAAATGTTAATAGCAAAGCACTTAGATTATCTTGGCTGCTTAAATGTCTCAATACATCACCTATTGTTTTAACAGTAAGAGATTTCAGTTTAAAGGTGCTGTTTTTGGGAAGCAAGCATAAAATAGATGTCAGATATCAATGAAATATGTGTTGTTGGGAAAGCACAATTGTCATTGTGATAGCAGGCTCTGGTAGGCACAAAAAGGGAATAATCTGCTCATTTTAAGCTAATCAGAAAATGGATTAATTCACTAGCATTCAAAAGTTTGGGGTTGGTAAGATTTTTTAATATTTTTTAAAAGTCTCTTAGGCTAAGCAAGGCTGCATTTATTTGATCAAAAATACAGTAAAAGAGCGATATTGTCATTATCATTACAATTTAAAATAACTGTTTTCTACTTTTTTATTTTTTTATTTTAATGTTTAAAAATATAATTTATTCCTGTTATGGCAAAACTGAATTTTCAGCATCGTTACTCCCATCTTCAGTGTCATATGATCCTTCAGAAATCATTCTAATATGTTGATTTGGTGCTCACAAAAAAAAATAAAAAAATAAATCTTATTATTATCAATGTTGAAAACAGTTCAATATTTAAATATCTAAATAAGCTCAGTATTTTTGTGGGAATGGATAAATTTTTTCAGGATTTTTAAATGAATATAAAGATCAAAAGAACAGCATTTATTTTCAAATGGAAATCTTTTGTAACATTATAAATTTAATGCATCCTTGCTAAATAAAAGCATTATTTGAAATGATGGGACATCAGCAACATAACATGTCTAATTAAAAAAAAAAAAAAAAAAAAAAAAAAAGTTCTCCAACAGGTTTGAGACCAAAGATGTTTAAAAAGGATGTTTTATAAAAAAAAAAAAAATAAAAAAAAAGGCTGAGCAACCAATAATGCCATGGGTGATTACTTGAGCAGGACAAGGGTCAATTTTGTTGTACTGTTTCATTGATACTTCACCTCAAAATAGCTCTGAACTGCGTTGATGAAGGCCTCATCCGCCACAATCTGCGTGTCTCCTTTGAGAAAAGACTCAAAGCGGTCCTTAGTGGTCTGCAGCTGCTGCTTGGTGATCTACAAGGAGAAATGAAAAAATAAAACAATGTCAAAATTCAGATGATTTGTGATTGCAAAAAAAACCGCAAAAATATTTCACAAGACCAATGCATTCATTTGTAGTTATTATAGATAATACAACATTATAAATGAGAGCTTTTTAATCAGTGACTCAATCTAAAATGGTCTCCTCAGTTGAATCTGTTATCAGATTTTTGCACATTCAGATATGGATCCTGAGCTATAGCGGTTCAGGACTAAAGTAAATGATGTGCTGCTGAAAAGGGTTAGAGATTTTCAAAAACAGATGACAAAGCACAGTGGGTTTCTTTTTTTTTAGCAAGAGACATTTAATTCATCCTTGTTTTTCCCAAAACACTCCCACAAGTATAGTCTCTTCTCAAGTCTACGCTTAAAAATACTCTTTCTGCTTTAAGAATAAAAACACCCACCTTCAAACTCAATAACACACATTCTCTCTATTCTCACAGCCAGATATCTCTAGCTACATCTCTCTCACACTCATTCTCTCACTTGCACGCTCTAATTTTAACTTTCCCTTACAGAAATTGTGTACTTAAATCCTTCATATTTGTTAAATATGTTAATTTTTCATGCACAATACATCTTATATCTCACTGCACGCCTCTTCTACTTCTTTCTCTCTCTCTCTCTCTCTCTTCCGATGTGATTCATCACACTCCCTGAATGTCATCAGGGCACAGAATGACAGAGTGATGAACGAATAAGCAACAGAATGAGAGAAGTGTTGTGAAGGAGAAAAAGAGCAGACCAAACAGTATCCTCCTCCTCCTCCTCATAAAAAGCAGAGGAGCAAAGCCCTGACAGTTACAGTGCCACTGTGTTTTATGGCAGTGGTTATCAACTGGTTTTGCTTCAGGGTACAGATTTTAAAATGCATATAATGTCGCACCAACACAATAAAATTGTTCACTATAAAAAAGCAAACAAAAAAGAAAAGTCCATTAAAAAAATTATTTTATACATTTTAAAATTATATTTATTTTTAGGTGGATCTTGAAAATAAAAAATAAAAAATCGCTTAAACCGCAAAGGCTGCGTTTTTTTATGTGCAGCTTATCAATGAAGTATGGCTCCAAATGCTAATCCATCTTAAAGCACTGCGAGTTTGAGTCACTTATAATGTACATTTGAAAAAGCAACATCTTTCCAGACATCTTTTCCAGGCATTTATTATCATCTTGTCCAACAAAAGACAACATTTAATAACATGTTTTTACTCCAAACTCACTTCATAATGACAGTTGAGCATCCTTCTGTTAGATGATGTGGCTTCTTACACAGAATAAGGCAGTCATGTGTTTATTAGTCATGTTTAATCAATCAAAGCGTTTCAGTGTTCTGTTTATTCAGCTACAGCGATATGACGCGTGTTATCTACTTCTACTGCAGGGCATATTTACAGTTTCTGCACAAGAGCGCCCTCTGACTTTCAGATAGAGAAGCATTTACTACTGATCACAGAGCCGAACAGCTCTGACAAGCTGCGCATAAAATAATCGCAGCCTTTGCCAAATCGCATGCGGTCTAATTGCGATAAATCGTGCAGCCCTAATTTTAAAATACATTATATTATATTATTACTTCAATTAAAAGCACTGTCTTAAAGGGGTACTTTACCACTGGCAAAATAGGTTTTTAATAAAACATGGCTGCCTATACAGTAGAAAGATGAAAGAACATTTGAAATCAGTGCTACTTGACTAGAGAAAACAGAGAAAAAAAGGCTGTTGTCTTCCCTTTTGCCAAATATGTAGAAAAACTCCAACACCCATAATGCACTGGGCATATTGCCATCCAAGGCCACTCCTACCAGTCTGCTATGGATACGCTTACCAGAGTCAAATACCACCTTGCTTTAGTAGGAAATACTTCATAGCAAACTTTTAGTCATAATGGTGTCGACTTGTATTGCTCACGGGTGCAAGAATTCAATGAGTAAATGTTTAGCGGGAGTGAGTTAGTTTTGGTTTCCAGTGAAGGATCAAGCCCGTTGTAGGCAATGGCTAAAGGCTGCAAAGAATCGCAAATATGGAGAGAATGCCACAACAGAAAATCTGAAAAACAGATTTGTAGTCAACATTTCAAACTGGATGACCATGAACACAGTGTTTTAGGCCAAATGGAGGGGAAAAACTGAAAGAAATTGCAGTTTTCACAAACACCCTGGAGCTGTCAAAAGTCTTTTGTTGACAAAAAAAAAAAAAAAAAATCTCAGATCCAAGTTACACGGAGAACAAGTAAACATTGTTCATTTACATATACTACTGACATTGTAACAATACAAAGTGGCTTGAAAATCAGCGATGTTGCACTTTTTTAATTTTGGTTTTACTTTTGTGTTCCACTAAAAACATGACCTTCATGAGGGTGAGTAAATAATGACAGAATTTTCATTTTTGTGTGAACTATCTATCCCTTTAACATTACCATGAAGTGCCCAACAATATGCAAAATTATGACACAACAGTTTGAATTGGAAATTTCAATTCTGTAAATGCACAAACAGCAAAATGTGATTTATCAGCCTAACAAATGGAGCACACATTGGGCCAAATATTATATTAGGCTGCTTAATACGAAGAGGGAACAGCCATTAAGTGCATAAACATACCCATGTAATGTCAGTGCAATTAACAGAGGCAATAACTAACAGCACAAACGCATTGTGGTCGGCACAAGCCATCCTTGTTAAACCAGTATTTAATGTAGCCTGGGTCGTGTTTTCTTTTCATTTGGACACACTACATTTGACATCAACAACAAAATATTTAAATATTTTTGTTTATATATCTGTTTTTTAAGGGTTGATCTTTTGAAAAATTTTAAAAGATAATTGTCTATGTTGAATTTTGTTATTTGCATTTAGCTTTGTTTACCCCTGTCCTCAGAGCAGGTGCACTAGTTGAAAACCACTATTTTATTGTAAAGCATTGATAGCTTATGTACTACATGGCTCTTTGGAATACTTCATTCTGACTGGTCGATTATTCTGTGGTCAAACATTTTTGTATAATGTCCATACTGTAAAAGGAGTCAGGACCATATTCTCTGGTAATTTTTGTTCTACACAGCTGTGCTAGTTTCATGTCTCTTGTACACCTCCACTCTTTCTTCTCAGACAATAAAATAAACTCAAATCAATATTTCATGGCTTTTTATTTACCAGTGTAATAAGCAAAAGAGTTTACAGTGAGCCAGTCATTATCACAAAATATAACACCCCTCCTCTCCTAATGATTTTGTCAGAGTATAATTAGAAAAAAATGACACTGTACCTTATCCCTTACATATACTATATTATTATATATACTGTAAAGTGTGTAAAATGATACAATGAATGGGACAATGATATGCATTATTGTATTCCTTTTATCTAGCTAACATCACTGTTTTGATCATCTCACTGAAACATTCAAAATCTCCGATTGTGCTCTATTGCGCTGTCATGCATATGGTGGCTTGCTACACATACCAAAAAATAAGTTTAACAAGATGTTATGTTGCTGTTCATCTTCAAACCACCAGTGTGACAAAATCTAAAGGAAACAGGGTTTTCTGTGTGCAAGTGTGTAGGAGGAAGGTGGAAAAGTACAAAGTAGCATGTGCCTGTGAGGCATCACAGCACCATCTGTGTGTTCATCTCTCTGCTACTGTCCTCTCTTCTTCACACACACATAGAGCAGTTGACTTTATCGGCCTTCTGAACTGTCTGTACAGAGAATACTATAACCCTGAAGAACAGCTTGCAGCCCTTAATATTTCAGAGTGTGCTTTTCTCTTTCTTATTTCCAGAATAGTTTTTATGAAGGCCGGGTACAGTCATACCGGAGTTGATGTATGTTAACACTCTAACTTGACAGCTCTAGTTTCTGTGTGTGTGTGTGTGTGTGTGTGTGGGTGTGTGTGTGTGTGTGCACGTGCTCTGCATGATATGAATGTGTATCTAACATCCATACATGATGAAGACATTCTAATGTAAGTGTTTACAGGCTTCATTTTCTTTCCCAGTGTTGACATATTTAATACTTGAAGCTGAAAACAAGGTGCACATCAAAGGGAGGGCACACTGTTTCGAAGAGAAAGATAATACTACTTTAATACTAGATAATACTAAATTTTAAATGCATCAGTTCTGTTCTGTCAACTACTTTAACATATCTATAGCTTCAAAACTAACAGATAAGGACTAAACAATGTTTCCAACAATGTTTAAATCCAGAGAAATCAGGTATTTTAACCAGTGTAACAAACCGTGTGATTACGTCGATGAAGTCAATGACGTCATATCCACGTTACCCTCGATTTCCGTAAAAACCATCTAAACACCAAAGATGCTTTAACATATTATGTATTTTATCAGACAGGTGAGCAACTGTTTGGATACTGTTTATTGACAGAAAACTAATCATTGTTAAATAGCTCAACATGGTTAGTCTTATTGTTTGAATCTTGTTTTCTTGACTTACTGTGAGTAACATGGTTTTACCATGCCTCAGAGACAGAGACTAGTTTGTCAAGTAGCTAACATAGCAAAATCAGAAAGAACTTTAATATTTTTAGTAACGGTAATGCAGCATTTTCTTCACCATACAATATTTTAAAATTAATTGCATGCCATTTAGCAACACAAGTAACCCAGCTTTTATTAATATGATATTCTAAATAATATCGATCTAGTTAATGCAATGTGCAACACGTGTCTCATACCAGCCACAAAGCGAGCAAATGCACTGAGTAATGTTATAACATAACATTCAACACACTCAAAAGGATTTTTAGTATGATTGTTCTGACCAAGTAAAACAGCACTGCATTACCCCACGATTTTAATTCGTCAAATAAAGTAAACTGTATGAGTAGTAATTCAGCACTTGCAGCTATTTCATTAGAATGAAATAAAATAATGTGAATTTAGGTGATCAAGCTTAACTCCTCCAGGGAAGGAGACGGTGAAAGTTAAACGTAACTTTAATCATAAAATAAACAACAACAAAACGAAAGGAGTGGCAGTGGACGACTTTGACATATAAGCAAAATGAAAACAGCTAAGTAAAATGTCCCAGGCTCTCGGCCCCGCCCTGCTTCATACCACAGCCTTTAAACTAAAATTAAACTGAAAATATAAAAATAAAAGCCTATTCAAAATATTAACAAATACTACAATAGTGTATAGATAATACTAAAATAACAACTGTGTTTTATGTGTTTTTGTGTTTAAAGGTTTAAAAATACAGATTATAAACATTTATATATATATATATGTGTGTATATATATATATATATATATATATATATAATTACATTAGGCTGTACAAAGCAACCTTACATTTCTCTCTATTGAGCCCCTAGATGCGGAGTGACCAATATCCACCAGTACTTTAATGGTACCTCCACCCCCATCCTCCCAAGTAGAATTCCCATTGATTCCCTCTGGATACCTCTTATCATGATTGCCCTGTAACAACCTGATTCATTTGTACACATTCAGTCAAACACATATTTCAACCTCAATATGTCACTACTGGGGGAGAACGCAAGTTAATTTTAAGTAATGCTGCCCTACAAACAAGCACAGCAAACCTGGATCTCTTTAAAAAAATATTGCATTTTAAAATCACGATCGAAATTTTTTTTTTTTTAAACCCAACAACAATAAGATTGCAATTAAATTTTTTCCCAAATTGTCCAACTGTCCAAATAAATAATAGCTAGAATAAGAATGTTCCTCCTCTGCAACCGACAAGCAAGAATATATCTAGCCATAACTTCCTTCAATAAATATGTCAACACAGGGTGGAAAACTGCACTAGTCAAGTGATTTCTCCAATGAGCAATTCGGCAGAATCACCTAACAAGACAGAAATAAAAGATGGTTCATCTGGGTTTGAACATTGTTGACTTATTGTCTTTTTCAGCTTCACCTAATCAGACTCGAGACACTCTTTCTTTGGAAATACTATCAAGAGTGCTTTTTACTTCAGCCTCACCTGATGAATCCATTCTCCTGCTATAACGTTATAATTTCAGCAGCCGTATCTTATTTATAGAGTCATTTACATTTCATTCGCAAGAAAAACAAAAGTGTTCATTTTCTTTTGTGTGAATGAAGAAACAGCAGAAGAAAATGAGGCACTCTTTCAGTGTGTGCGTGTGCACACTCAGCAGCAGACTGCAGAGTCGTTAGTAATTATGATAATTGCATGAGTGCAGCAGCTTTTGCTGTGGGCCAGAGATGATGCATAAGAGAGAGAGAGATAGGAAATATGGACGAGTGATTTCAGTATTACTCCACAGAGGGGGAAGTATCACGTTTGCAGTCAATCTTAATTGCGCATCTTAATTATTTTTTTCGTAAAAATTTAATTTAATTTTAAGTTATCTCAATGTAAATTTGTTTTGGGATTTGGGGTTTCAATTTCCTATATACAAACCTGGCACCAAAAAAGGGGTAGGTGAAAAAAAAAAACATGAATGGGGCAGAGAAAAATGGAGGTGTTTGTTAAATTTAGACCCAGACACCTAAATGAAATGGAACAAGAGGCTAAATTTGAATATAACACACAAAGCCCAAATTCAATATAACACTCTCATCGTAATCATTTGTAAATACATCATGTGCAACTTAAATGGATCTTCAGACTTTCTTTTAAAGTTTATCTAAAACAAAGACACAAATGAATGCATTTTGATTTTGCTGAGATATTGTGCGCTAAATTCAAGAATTAAATAAAAAAATTTTTTTAAAAATTATAAAAAATTTTAAAATAGTCTTTTATGCTCACCAATGCTGCATTTATTTGATAAAAAAAAAAATACAGTAAAATCAGTAATATTAAGAAATATTATTACAATTTCAAATAACTTTTTTTCTATTTTAATAGCCTATATTTTAAAATGTAATTTATTCTTGTGATAACAAAGCTGAATTTTCAGCAGCCATGCCCATTACTCAGACTTCAGTGTCACATGATCCTTCAGAAATCATTCTAATATGCTGATTCAGTGCTCAAGAAACATTTCTTATTATTATCTACATTGAAGAAACTTGAGCTGCTTAAATTGTTTGTGGAAAACGTGAAACTTTTTTCCAGAACACTTAGATAAATATACTGTTTAAAAGAAAAGTATTTATGAGATAAAGAATTTTTTTTTTTTTTTTAACTGTGTAGAAGTATATCACTTCTGGTCAATTTAATGTATCATTGAGGAATAAAATAATTAATTTGATGATTTTTTTTTTTTTTTTAAATCTTATCGACTTTTGACAGTATTCTGCAGTTCTTTTAACATGTTGAAAGTCAACATGCTATCCATGTTTGGTTACACTTTCTTGTTAAAGAGAGAAAGTATTATATTATATTATATTATATTAATCCTACTTAATAGAGTAATTTATGCAGACATTATCCCATTGCAAACACACTATATGTAACATGAATAATTAACAGTCATTTTCACTTTGACAGTCTGCCAAAATATTTGAAATATCCCTTTAATATAATATTAAATAAAAATGATATTTAAAATTTATGACATAAGACATACGTTGTATTATACAATCACACATCTATAATATAAGAGGATGAATGAATGAGATAGTGTGGTTAAGAGACACAAATAATGTGATACTGCATACTTAATACACACAAACTAATTTTGTCATATTTATGATGCTATTTGTATGGTGTGCCATTGAGAATATCCACATATCAAACACCAAATGAGTCATGTAACATACTTTCTTAATGCTTGCTGTGCAGTGGATGTAATTAACAATCAGGACAATAAGCAAACAAGCACATAGAAAACCATCTACACAAAACCAACACCACACTACAGAAACAATATCCTTGAATAAATGAAAGAAACCAGCAGTACTGCAGCAATACACACAAATAGCGTCAAATAATATGAACCCTCCTAATACAGGGTTCAATCAACATCAGCATCGCAAAACTGTCCTAACGAATCATTCCCCAGCTTGATCGGACTCCCTGAAACTCAGGGATAATGATCTGCCAAAAGGGGAACAGAGTGTTCTGCATTGTCCTGGAGCCCGCAACTCTTTCCTCCTCTCCCCTCCCTGCGTCCCTCCATGGCATTTTCTATGTTTAGTATGATGCTCGGAGCGCAGAGGGGCTATGAACCCACAAAGCCAGTGCTGAAGATAGCAGCTGGTTAGTTTTGGTGTCTCTGAGCCACAAGGCAGAGACCGGCCCTCTACTGTGCAGTCCCCAGAAGCACATTACATCAAAAATGAATAACCGTGCAAACCAGCATTTGCCACCTCATATGTGCTGTTTGAAAGGCATGCTAATATCTCCATTTTGGAATTCATTTGAATGTGTGTCCTTCAGCATGACTGAACGTCAAAACAACTCTTGATTGAGTCAAAAAAGTATTATTAAAATAAGAGGATGAAGAAAAGGAAGAAAATTTCAAACAGCAGGTATTCAGAAAAATAGCACGCTTGAGAGTGTAACATTGCGTTTATACAACAGTTCAATAAACATTTATACTTAACATTAACTTACATTTTAGACATGATATTTCCAGTTACTTTGCCTGTTTTTGTTTCAACAAGGAACATATTTACAAACATGATCACAGAGCAACATGCGGCGATGTGTTTTGTTCCTTCCTGAATGAATCAGTGTTTTGAATTAGTTGAGCGGATGATTCAATGACTCATTCATAACGACTTGTTTCGTTACTGAATGAATCAGTTGAACGAATCGGTTAAAGGAACTGTTTATAGAACTGATAAAAGCAAAAATTACTCTCAGTAACAGCTGTGCTAACATCCAGTACAACAGCTCTTTTGCTACCTTGCAAACACTGTAATAAAATATTCCTTTGTAACAACCCCAAGCATACAGAATTTTAGGAGAAACATAAAGCCTCAAGCAGGAGAAGCCTGTCTCAGAGCAGTAATGTTAGAGGAAATGCAAATGGATTACTTTGCATTTGCTTACACAAAACTTCACCACACACCAAAATGCCTTCTTAAATATGTTTAATTCAATCCCTGGACCTTGACTGGTATGTGTGTATGTGTCTCTTTGTGTGCGCACATTGTCTCACTAACATTCTATCGGCGTAGTATTGACAGCACAATAAGACTATGCGATGTAGGATTTGGACGCTGGTGAAGTATCTATCATCAGAACATAGAGTAGTCTATAGCGTTTCAATGAATTTTGAAACCGTAGCATTTTAATCACACTTCCAAAAGACAGAGCCCACAGCCAGCCTTTTCTCTGACAGAAGTGCGCGAGAGAAAAAAAGGACATGTTCAGAGTGAGTAAGGGAGTAAAGTGGGGGAAATGATGGGAAAAGCAAAAAGTCTCATGTGATGGAAAGACAGAGAGAGTGCCTTTAGAAGGCTTTTGGTGCTTCTGTGTGAGCTGAGAGGTATCTAGGTATGAGACAGAGTGTGTGACAGAAAGAAAAGCTACAGCGTGCTCAGTATTAGAGTTAATGGGCGTGTGTGTGTCTGTCTCAGAGAGAGCTAACGTGTGTGTGGGTGAAAGCACTTGCCTGAAACTCTACTAATCCTAAAAATAAGAACTTGTGCCATGTGACACACAGACTCTGTAAGATGGCTTCCTCCTGTGAAGAATTAATGCTACCCTGACAGGAAAGATGCGGTCAGATCAAACAGATTGTGACAAAAACGACATGCATGTGCCTGGGTTCATATATATATATATATATATATATATATATAAGGCATGTCAAAATTAACTCGTTAAGGCTTGTGATTAATGATTAATTTTTCATTTAAAACGTTAAAAATATTTAAAGGATTAGTTCACTTCAGAATTAAAATTTATTCTCCCCCATGTCATCCAAGATGTTCATGTCTTTCTTTCTTTATTCGAGAAGAAATTTATGTTTTTAGTGGAAAACATTCCAGGAAATGATCGGTCATTTTCTAGAAAAAAGTCAATATTTATATACTTTTTAACCACAAATGCTCGTCTTGCACTGCTCTGCGATTCGCCAATCATGACGTAATCACGTTAAAAAGGTCACGCGTGATGTAGGCGGAAGTACCTCTGTATGACGAAAAACTCCATCTCATTTTTCTCCGCCAACTTTAAAATCATCCGACATTGTTGTTTTACTTTTTTTTTGTAAAGGACGTTTGGCTTAGTCTTTGCACATTCATTTTGTAGACACTGGATCTGTACTTTCACCTACGACACATATGACCTTTCTAACGTGAAAGTCATGCGTGGACAAGCAGTGCACGACGAGCATTTGTGGTTAAAAAGTATATAAATTTTTATTTTTTTTAGAAAATGACCAATCGTTTAGCTAGATAAGACCCTTATTCCTCATCTAGGATTGTGTAGAGCACTTTGAGGCTGCATTTAAACTGCAATTCGGACCTTCAACCTGTTGTACCCCACTGAAGTCTGCTATATGGAGAAAAATGCTGGAATGTTTTCCTCAAAAACCTTAATTTCTTTTTTTGACTGAAGAAAGAAAGACATGAACATCTTGGATGACATGGGGGTGAGTAAATTATCAGGAAATTTTTATTCAGAAGTGAACTAATATTTTAACGCAATTAATGCAGCATTTGTTTTCCTGGCATCGTTTGGCTAGCATAACATTATTTGATGACGCTATCATTCATTGAAGTGCTATTAAACCATTCAAAAATAGAACTCAAATCTGTACTATATATATATAATGTCGGGATATGAACCCAGGTCCTATTCACATCTTATACAGTAATTATGCGATCAACTACAAAGTTGCTAAAAAGTGTTTTTCTTTCTCATTTGGCCATGTCTTGTCTCATCTAGGGCACAAAATGGGCCAACACTTTTCCTGCTGCCCCCTTAAAAATCATGGGATGAAAGGGGATTAGAGGGAGCTTTCATGCTAAAACGTAATAGATGCTCTCTTCACGTGCTCAAAGTCAAAATAGAGACCTTGAGAAAAACAGAAGGTCATGTCGGCCTGCCAGGAAGAGGGAGAGACAGGGAGTGAAAGGAAGGAGTGCTAGTGCTGCTTAATGGATTATAGGATATGGAAAAAGCTGGATGGGATGGAGGGAGGGAGAGAAAGTGTGTGTGTTTTCTGGTTCACAAGTGGGTGTGTGGCAGCGACGGCATGAGAAAAATCGTTCACATGCTTTAGAATAAGGGTGCAGGCAGCTCTCCTAGAGAGACACGGCTGTAGTGCCACAACAACTAGTAGCTACTGCTGTTCATCACACTAGATTGTGACACAATCCTCCTCCTCCACTCTGGCTAATACTACTTCCTTTCATCCTACTCTCCATGCCTCTAGGCGAAAAAAACTGCAGACTTATCTAAACTACTGTTCTGGCTCAAGGCTATTGATGGACCTATATATATTGGCCAGACTGTTTTGAGATTATTAGCATCAGACAGCCAATAACTGTTCCCACTTGGCTAATTAACTCTCCCTTGTGTCAGTTGTGTCCAGAATCTACAAACAGCCTTAAAGATTAATAATAAACATTTTTCATTTTTTCTTTAAACATTTTAGTGAGCACATTAGCAGATAATATAATTTACATGTACACATTTTACAATTTATAATTAAATAATTCCTTTAAACGCTATACAATATGGTGAACAACACAACTTTTAGTTGCATTGTTATTTAGTAAAAAATTCAATATATTCCTTTGTGCGCCAATTCAAAGTTTAGTTTTTGGTTTGCTTCTTCACTAGGGCTGTTATTATTTCTCTTACTCCTAATTGAGCCACCTATTTTCAAAGTGCACAAATATGAGAAGCCAATTAGTACTAACCAGCAACATAAATTACACATAAGTTTTGCCTCTAATTTATCATCATAGCTAGGACACTTTATTTCCGTGATTATTAGAAGTCTCATTAAGAGCTTTATTAGGGCCGAAGTAAGTTATCCATAGTGCCTAAAATATGGTAAGTGTGAATACACATTCATGATCTTCTTTAGCATATAAAACAACAACATAATGAATATACTTTCAACAACTTTTACAAATTAGGTATCATCTGCAATAACCAAAATAAAGATGTGAAAGAAAAAACATCACCTCTCCTGAATTCTGTCGCATCATCTCTGTTATGTAAATGCACTTTATGGTATCCTTGGGTCTCTAATTCTGTTCTTTATCTTTACAGAAAAGTGCTGAAATAGCTTGAGCAGATGTCCCTCATCACAGTGTCTTTCTCAGACTTCTCTCGGAGCAACACTTATTTAAATAGCCATGAAAAATCACACATGTACAAACCCGTACAAATACAGACTTCCACACGTACTGCAATGCCCCTAAAAATATGAGCAAAAATCAACACTTTTTCAGCAAAAGCAAACATTTTCAAACACAAACTGCTCTGGCACTTTAGAGATGCAAATACACTGTTCCAAAAGTTCAAAATATGAACAAAAATCAACACTTTTTCAGCAAAAGCAAACATTTTCAAACACACACTGCTCTGGCTATTTAGAAATGTAAATACACTGATCCAAAAGTTCAAACACAGATTTCAGAACGAGCTTTGATTAATGAATATGGATGCATAAAATGTTCTGCTGTCCACATTCACACTGCACTGAAATGGCTTTTAACCAAGAAGTCTTTGAAATGTCTATGCATGTATATTATTACAATTAAATTAATTAGGTATTTGAATATTGTGTGTGTGTGTGTGTGTGTGTCCATTTATCTATGTATTGATGAATCAATATCATTCATAAATCTGAATTTATAATTTCAAGAGCGCTAGGCTAAATTTACTCTCTGGGTCATAAGTTAATTAAAGCAGCACTAAAAATAGCCACCATTTATTCCACTATTTAATAATTCACACTCAAATGTGAATGACCTGCTAAAGGAGGTTTAAGGACCTTCCAGTTGGATGTTTATTACTTCTGACAAAATGAATCTGCCAGTCTCTCACGTTCTATTCCTCTCCTCACCTGTCCTTTTTTCTCAGTGTGCTTAATGAACCGATAAATATCATCCCTCTTACCCTGTTATATTAATAAGGTAATTTCAGAATCTCCAAATCTCATCTGAGGAGATCCAGCTCTGGCCTTTCAATCAAACATCCTCTTATCTCCACGGGAACCTCTCCTAACTAACTCCTGCTCCATCCAGCTGCCATAACCGCTGCCGTCTCTCAGGCTCTCCTAATCTCCTGTCTGACCTCCACTCTCTTTCTATTAGTGTCGCTGTCATTGCTGTGTCCTCAACCTGTTCCCTTCACTAGAGACCCTTATGTCTCTCCTCTACCCTTAATATTCCCCTTTCTGTATTATGAAGCACTAGAATTAAACAATCATTTCTGTTTATTTTAAATTATTTTTCAAAATTAATATTTTAAATAAAAATGTAACTCACATGAGATCACAGCAATAGCAAACCACAATGGTCCAACGATCCAATCAATTTCTGATGGACAAAATCAAGTCCTGCTCTACATTTTTTCTAGGCTATTACACTCAGATATATGTCACAATAGGAAAGAAAAGCAACTTACATTTCATGTCGAATTTAAAGGTATTTTTAATGTTTTTTTTTATGGACAAAAATGATCACACCTGTGAATTAAATCAAAGGTCAAAGGTCAAATTCTTTTCTGAGCCAATCTGAAGACATTGAGGTGCTTTCTGCCTGTCAATCATTTTAAGTGATTGATCAGACAGCCCATATATGAGAAGCAGGAATCTGACAGTGTGATAGTTGAAGCAGATCATTCTCATTAAATGCCATATTTACTTTCATAAGCTGTTGTCAGTTGTTAGTTTGTCATGAGAGAATTCTATTTTCCTCCTGTTGTTTTAGACAACACTGAGATGTGCTGCCGTTCTCATGCTCCATCTCTAATTAATTTTTGAGGGCGGGGCTTTGGAAAGATGGGGGTGTGTCTGTTCATACTGCAACAGCAAATGCCTTGTTTCAAGCATTGTGAAAAAAACAGAATTTGCTTACATAACTGTTCTATAAAAGACATTTGTCAGTGATTTGACATACACAGAAACCAAAATAGCAAATATAATGTGGATCCATTAATCTCTCCCATTCTCACTGACCTGTTTTAAATGAAATCCCTCATAAAATCACAACCCACACTGTATTACTAATGTTACAGACTGCGTTTCATGTGTGCAACATTTGCCTGGAATTCTTGTTTTGCTAGAAAACACTTCAATTTGCAATTTACAGTAATATGTATTTGGGCATATTAATGCAAATTCAGTTTTACATTTTGTTTTTCATTTCAAAGCCCATCACAGACCAAAAGGATCTGATTTTTTTCTTGAGGGATTTTTATGTTTTTCTTCCCTCGTATTTTTCAGTTTTCACTGCTCTACAAATTTGATTTATGGTTGATTTATGAAAGATGGTTACTTCAGCTTAAGCTTTAAAATTAAATATGTTGTTGCAAATCTTCATGAACTTCAAATGGACATGGATCAAGTAATTTGTTTTATTAATATTTGGTCTTGTTAAATTTCCATCAGACATTTTTATAGCTGTCTATCCTAAGTTTTTCGCTTTCCAGTCTCATCCTCTCCTCTTGTTTTATATTTCACACTGACCAGAAGCTCTGCTTTTGCCTTGAAAACTAACCTGTCTTTCAACACGTGCGTGTGGGATTGCGGCAGAGGTTTCACACACTACAAGCTACCGTCGCTCCGTAAAAAAGACCTCAATTGGAAATCAGTGGAGAATGAAACTGAATTTGTGAGCCTGGCAACTCGATACAGGCATGGTAACTTCATCCATCACACAAAGCTACTCTGATTTGCCTTCCTGTCTGAACAAGAATAAAATCATGTGGCCAGCAGGCCAACCCAGTGGGGCTCTCAGACCATAGAGAAAGCCTGTAGGGTCATTCTCATTGGGTTTGATTGTGCTAAATACTCTGAAACACAGGGTTTGATTGAGTTCATTCCCCATTCACCCATCTTTCTTGTGCTTGCCTCTTGTAATAAAGGGAAAAAATCTTTCACTATCTCCTTTTGCAAGCCCTACAGCAATGCAGACATTTAACAGGTTTGTAAAACCTTTTATGTGGGACAGGCATTATTTCTCCAAGATAGGCACACAATAAACAGACCCTCATTTTAATGTGTGAACACCAGACATTGCATTAATAAAAGACTCTCTAGGTGATGCATCACATTTGAGACCAGCAATTCAGTATATTTCCATCCCATTCATTTATAACCTAATGTGAGTGATAGGCTACATTTTACACATTTATGTGCATACAGTATGATTCCTTGCACTGCAACAGTAGACCCACTGTGCACCTAAACAGGGCCATTGGTTTTAGATTTCAAATACACATCCACTGAAGGCTTGTACATAGATAAATGGCCTAGCTGTGAGTGACAGTATAACACTGCAGTCCCTTTGTGCCGTTTTTCACAAGGTCAACAGCCTTTACAAGGTGTGACTGTGCAACACAAACAATAGTCAAGCTAAACCTGTCAACATGTGGTATCACATGCAAATGCACACGCCAACGCATGACAATGCAAATGTGTAACCTCTCAAGACTGATGTGTATAAGCTTTAGCCTGACTCAATTTAAGGATGGTAGAACCTAATAGAAATTGACATATTTATCCATTTAATGCAATTTTTTATTATTTTATTGAACTATTTTATTCTACAAAATACTTTCAAAGACATTTCCTCCACACTTAATACTGCTTTGTGCTTTAATATACCAGTTCAGTAAACAAGACGTAAATACTATTCCATTTAAACTTCCATTTTAGACACAACATTGGTAGATACTTCGTTTATTTTTGCTATGCCAAACAAAAAAGTTGCGAACAAATCCACAGAAAAATTACTGTTGCGTAATTCCTGTGTGTTTTGAATGAATTGGTTGATTGAACAATTAAATGAATCAGACCTGGTTGGTTCCTAAATCAGTCAGCGTGTTTGAACAAATTGTTTGAGTGAAAATGATTCAAGTAACCCATAAAAACAATCACTTGTCACCACCTACTGGCGTAATGATGTAACTTGCAGTATAATTTACTATTTCATTCCGTTGATTTGCTAAATCATGCGCATGATTTAACAAATTGAGGGAACGAATTAGTAAATCGTGCACATCATTTATAAATCAATGGAACGAATTAGTAAATCCTGCGCATGATTTAGTAAATTGAGGGAACGACTTAGTAAAGCGTGCACACGATTTAGCCTAATATTTTTTCCCTGCATGTCATGTGCGGGGCTCCGTACATATTTAATCATAAATATTTATTATGTTTTATTTATAGATATATTGTATGTGCCATTTTTAAAATGCAATATATGATGTAATATTTTTTCTTTACATGACAGTTGAAATTAGTGTAGGCCTATTGAAATTTGATAATAACAATAGATTCCAACCATAAAGGGGTCCTTGATTGTGATTTCACTTTTTTAACTTTAGTTATTGTGTAATGTTGCTGCTTGAGCATAAACAACATCTGCAAAGTTACGATGCGCAAAGTTCAATTCAAAGGGAGATATTTCTTTAAAAGAAATCACTTTTTAGGGACTACAACGCTCTTCCTCCCGGGTTGGTAACATCACAAACCTCAAAATTTCCCTGCCCCCAGGAACACACAACAAAGGGGGCGAGGCCATGTTGGGCTGCTTTAGAGAAGAGGAAGAGTTGTTGTAGAAGAGTGTTGTTGCCATGTCATCATTTTACGCCAGACTGCTTCACAAACTAGGGTCAATTCAACGCTGGATTTGCACAAAAGATTAACATAACGGCACATGCTAGTCAATGAGTTGAATAAACTCCAAAACAACTACATAAATTTATCCACTAACCGTTCAGAAACGTCCAGCTGCATTCTAAAAGTTGTAACTTCTTCCTGAGTCTCTCCATCAGTGTCCGACTCCGATTTGAACAGTAAGGCTGAACACGATTACTGACAATTGTCATTTTGGCTGCGTGAGATTCTCCAGCTTTGTTGTTGTTGAGCAACTGAAGCGCAAGCTGTAAAAGCTCCACCCTCTTCTGGAAAGGGGGCCAGGAGCAGCAGCTCATTTGCATTTAAAGGGGCACACACAAAAACAGCGTGTTTTTGCTCAGACCCAAATAGGGACAAATTTGACAAGCTATAATAAATGATGGGGTATTTTGAGCTGAAACTTCACAGACTTTAATCCCCTTTAATATCCTTTAAAAGCCCATCCTATTACGTGAACAGGTAATTGTGACCCAAAATAGCAGGTAATTAGTTAAAACACAGAAGAAGAGAAAGATCAAAATAAAGCTAAAGGACAAAAGGGTAGGAAAGGAGACCTCATCTGCAGATAAGTTCATCTGAAATGACACAAAGATTTGCTTAGCCAGCTAAGTAAAAGACAATGAGCCCTTGAAAGCTGTCACCACCAGTATTATTCGGCGAGGAGTGATATTTCAGCGGGATGTACACACTGTATGTACTGATCTGATGAAAAACTTAACGTTTCATTTTATGGATGCAACAAAAAGCTAGAGGGTCTGGAGACTGTAAGGGCCTCTACATCCTTACGATGTGTCCTTGTTACGAGACCACCTTATCTGCTGAAATGGGGGGACATCTACCATCTATCAGTGATGAAATCAAACACGGGAAGGATACAGATAATTGAAATTCTATCCTCCCCAAGGCCCATGAACAAAACTGCTGAGAGATCTCTATCGTGTGCCTGTATCATCTGGGGTTCAAGCAAGGGCTGCCAGCCCAGACCAGAGGCTCGAGAGCAGATACAGGGTGAGTACAGGAGATGCTGCTGACAGCATACAAATTAGTCTAAGGCAAAACCCACAGTAAAAGTGACCTCCTGGACTAAAAACTTAGAGAATGAAATGTGATTCACACGCTATAGAAACAATGAGGCTGTCATTCAACATTATTGAATTTTATAATGGACTGACTGAGCAGAGGACAGCTGACTAATAAGCAGTTTGCTGGAGACATGAACCATGATAAGCCCTTCAGATGCACCAAACTTAAATGAAAAACTCATCCAAGCTAGGAAGGCAGCTTTTTAGAAGAGCAAAGATTTTAAATCTAATTCTGGATTTGATTTCTTTCCACAGTAAACATTCACTACATACTCGGATGCTTCAAGGTATTTTGTGAATAAACAAAAAAAAAAAAATTAATAAGTTTTGTTATTAGCTAGCAGCTACACTCAGTGACACCCAAGAGTAGAAATGAATGTAAAACTGACAGCAAATTTAATGACTTTTAACTTTTTTTTATTGTCAATGTGTGAACAGCTTGTAACGAAACTTAAAAAACAAGACTTTCCCTGACCTTGCAGTGCTGGTGCACACATATCCACATCGCTACAATCAGATTCTTTCTTAAAACAGCGGTTTTCTCTCCACTATTATTTTAGTTGTGTAATTATTTTGTTATTGAGAGGAAAGCGTGCAGCACATATTTACATATTCATTTACACGTCGCTCTCAGCAACGTGGACAGCATTGGGACGTTCGTTAAAAGTATATTACGTCAAAGGATTTTTTAACTTCTTTTCACTTCTAAGCGAAAAACGCCATGGGTATATCGGGGTCTTGAATCATATTCAGTCTCTTGTTTGTTACTATCGCGAGCGTGAGCAATAAGTTGCTGGCTGCAGTTCACTTAATGGCCCTGGTGTTGCTAATAACAAGGGTTTCTGAATTCTACATACAGTATAGACCCTTTAAGGACTTTCATACTGACTAAGAATAGAAGCACAGTACTTGTCATTCTCCCAGCAACAAAATAACTTGCATGACCAAATTGTCTTTATAGTACTACATAACGTTTTAGGTAACGTTATAATCAACATGTGAGCATCAACCTGATAAAGATCATATTGTTTCCCTGCTTTTGCAGTCAAAAAGCAGAGAAAGAAAATCAAGCTACTCCATATATATAAGAAATAATGCATGAAGGAGATTTGATTTTCTTCATGATAGAAAAACTGTGATTACTTAATGAGACATATGCTGGAGCCATTACCTTCAATCCCCTGAGCTCCTCTGATATCACATTAGCTGAATAAGCACTCATAAAACTACTAGTTAAGCTTTCTGCAAATAAATTAGTGCAGCCTAAAGAGATTAAAAAAACACTTAATTATGATTTTAGTGGTGATATCTTAACCCCAATATGCTAATGTGAGTATCCAATTTTTGCTATTTTTTAATATGAAATTATCTTTTTCATCTGACACTTCAGAAAAAAATGCATTTTAATGGTGTGAACCTATTGTTTTTACCTTTAGTATGTTATTTTGTATAATAAATGAGAGTTAATATATACATATGAAGGTCTTTTTTTCTAATTTCCCATCTGTTATCTAGGCCCATATGCAATGAGTTTATTTTCACATTTATATTTAGTGAGTAAACAAGCAAACGTAATGCCATCATTTAGCAACTAATTGAGTTCCATTTTTGACTAATTTACTTTTTGAATTCTATTGGGAATAGATAATCTTAAAACTACTATAGTGCAATATGGTGCATGAATCTATGTAGAAGCTTTTTAATAAAGCCACTGATCTTTACCATTCACCATAATGTACTGTCTTAAACGCAGTCAACAAAAAAACGAGTTATACCATTCTTTCGACCCTGCTCTTGATAGACGTCCTTCATGTCGATGATTCACATGGATGATTCTGAGTCACTGAAGTGATTGACTGCAATGATTCTATTGAACCTAAAGGACCCCAACAGTGACTCAACTCTGGAATTCATTGTAATGACCCAAATACCACCAGCCCTGACTCACTCAACTGAACCGGCACGCATTGTGAAGATCAGAGCTTTGACTTCTTGTAATGACAAACAGCAGGTATTCCAATACAATGTTATTGATCAAAGCTTTTACATCTACAAAGACCTCTTCAACCTCACGTGAGGCTGCCTAGCATTGAACGACAACATGGGACTCATACTTCCACAGCTTTTCAGTGAGTCTATTGTGTTCTCATCTGACTAAGCCATATTGCATAACCAAATCTGCAGCTACGGTGACAATGTCAGATAGCTTTTTATTAAAAATGTGATATTTACATATTACACATAGCCTACTATATGCCCCAAATTAAATCTTCATATACTTTTTTTTTCTTATACTATGAAAATAACACTAAAATAATGTCAGGTCAAATCCATACACTGACAGCAGGCTTTCTATAACTGTAATGTTTATTTATCAAAATCTTTTAGCTTTTTTCTAATTTAGTTAAAAGTGAAGCAAATATGAATGTAAGTATAAGACTGGACAAAAACACTGCTTTTTTTTTTCTTTTTGTCACTTACTATAGCAGTAATAGCTGTTAACGGTGGTTTCTGAGCATGTTGTAAATAGTCAAGGATCAGCTTGGATCAATAACTGAGGGAAATTGGATGGGACCTCTGAAAGACACCTCTCTGAACAAGGAAACATTTTTATGGCAGTAACTGAAGTCTATAACAGGTTTCTTTTGTTTCTTCCAGCCTTAAGTCAATTGTCAGCAAATAAAACTCTCAGGATAATTTCTAAACACACGTTAGATTTGTTGTATTTCATTCAGACTTGTTGTTTATCAACGGGCTTTTGAGTAAAAATGCCTAAATTAAATAATTGCGTGAAATAACTAAAAAAAAAAAGGAAAGAGAAACTCGTAAAAATACGATTAGGTATTTCCAACACCAGGTGACATGACAAATACGTTCGTTATGGTTTGTCGACCTTCTGAACAGTGGATTCAGCGTTTGCATCTGTTACACCAAAAGTCACCTTGGAAGATGAATGAGTGGCGCGAGAGATGGCGCAAACGGAACTGAATATCCTATGGCCGCAAGACTGCACACAACCACTGACTTCCAATGTGAACGAGTCACATGACTGTACTACGGCAATGACACCGCTTTATTTTGGTCCATCAACCTCTTGAAGAATATCTATAATTAGAGCTCGTCTCGTGCGGCCGAATTTGACCGAATGTGCACGAATTCCTTCGGGTTTGGGGGCTCGCGACAGGACCTTCTGAGCTTTAAAAACAAGCTGACAATGAAGACTGTGATTTTATAGGTGTCCCGTGAAGGATATGGTGATTTTTTACAAATGTTCCCTCACTTTAAGAGTAATATCACCTGACATATTTAAGAGATTCAAAGCTATGTTTGTTGATAATGGCATGACATAAAAGGAACAATATGATGCATAACGTTTTTCTCAAGGTGAGACCCGGACACCTCGTGCTCTTACCTTCAGCTGTCGCCTTGCCATGTCGGTAGGCTGCTTGGCGTTGAAAGGATAGGCGACGCATCGCATCACAAAGACATAGAGTTGCAGCTTCTTCTTTCGTTCCTCTTCTTCCCTCTGCAGTTTCTCCACGTCCTCCTTGTCTTGCTCGCTGGCGGCCGACGGGCTCGGGCTGGATGGTCGCGCGCTGGAGCCTCGGCTGGTGGGTTGGAGCCTATCGGTGCTCTCGCTGGTCCTGCTGGGGGAGATGCGAGTGGCTCCGGACTGAGGAGCCATCACCTCTCGGCTTTCCTCTTCCACTATCCCGTCCGATTCCTCTTCGCTGGAGGATGGATCCAACATTTTTGCTCTCGGGCAGTGCTCGCCTAACCGTACAAGCGAATTAAACGCACGATGGGATATTTACGGCGTGGAAAGGTATCAGTTTGTTGACGTAGTGTTCGGCATTCAGAGGGCTGCTCGACTGTTGGTGAATTTTTAATATCCTGACACACTTCGGGTGCGGAAGCAGACACTGCAATCTCTTCACTCGACCAGAGCAAAGATGCTGCTGCTGCATACGTGTTCCGTGCTGTGCCTCCGTTCGCCAGTCATTGCGAGGGACTGAAGAGGAAAGGGGACGGGAGGGGCGCGCGCAATGAAAAGAGCGAATGATGGCCACTTCCTGCTGAGTCTCGCGTGAGACGCAGGCGCTGTCCGCGGTGCTGGTTGAGAGAGCGGGTCATTTCGGTCGCAAAAATGGTGAGGGTGGATGACACCGAGAATGTGCTGTTATTTCATTTGACCTCTGTATTTCACTCGCAAAGCAGGGACTTGCCATATGAGATCACCACATGACATATTTCATTTTAAATGTATGCTTGCTTGCTTTATTGAACTGTTTTTAGTCTAAAAACATAGTAAAAAATTTCATAAGTCATAATCGAATATTTGAAATATTTATGTAATTATTAGACTATATTTATAGTCTCTTATATCTCATTTAACTTTTTTAGAAGAAATAAATAAATGCATCAACTATTTATTAGCAGACTTTCCCTATAAACACAATAAAACCAAAATTACAAGAATACTTCACACCATACAAAAAATCACACCATACATACATACATGTGTATGGTGTGATTTTTTATATATATAGGCCTATGGGTCAATGACAATAATAATAGTAAACAAAGATAAGACATCCAAAGTATGTAAGGTATTACAACTTGATCTCTTTTACTGAATCCAAACGTTTTTAATTATATTTTGATACATATAAAGGTATTTAAAGATTTTGAAGGTTCAGAAGGTCATTCGGTTTAACCATCCAAAGGCCAATTCAGCCATTTCATTTGTGATTAAAATATCTTAAAATGTAATAAATGTATATATTTTTTATTCTGGCATGATTTTATAACATCATATATCAACATAGTGCAAAATGGTATTAAAATGTGTAGAAGTCGTTGCTTTGTTGTGAGAAAGAATGTCCGGAAAAATGAATTTCATTGAATTTCATTCGGAGTATTATGGATCAAGTCATGCGATCAATATCATGTGACAGGATGTGACATCATTCAGACGCCTGCAAAGGACCACATGGTCGTGAAGCAAAGTAACTAACTCTCTCTTAACTATTTGAAAAATTCATGTTTTCATTTGCTCATACGCATATCCCGCAACCACTATAAAACATGGAAAACGCTGTAATATTTTAAAAACTTGTACTAAATATAAAATGTTTGATTGTCCTTTTGCTAGCCTATCAGCCTGTTAACATTGTTTGAAAATATTGTCATTCGGTATAACCAAAAGAGTCATTTGGTAAAACCAAATTTTTGGTTAAACTGAATGACTTTTTTTGGTGACAAATTTTGTCCATCTCATAATAAATGACAAAAGCAGTGTTAATTGATTATAAAAACCACATAATCTCATTGTTAACATTGAATAAAACTTCAAAATTGATTATATCTCCATTATATTTTTTGACACTTTTAAAAAAACTTATCCGTCAATGGCCCATATACATTTTGTTTTTAACGCTATTTAAAAGTAATCTAAAATGTGCTTCTTTGCCATTAACACCCTTTTTATTGACTATATCAACCTGAATATTAGGTTACACAAATGAAAGTGATTTTAAAGGTCAGGTAGAAAAAGCTTCTGGAGGATTTACAGATTATTCTATCAAAAAAATAAAAATAAAATAAAATTATATATATATAAATCTGTGCAGCTCTTTAATTTTTAGTAGATATGACATCCTCCAGTAGTTTGTGCACAGTTGGCTAAACATGGATAAAACTTTGACTTTTACTCTACATTAAAGACATATAGTCTTCACAAGCTGTTTGCCATTTAGCAGAAGCTTTTCTATCCGATGCGACTTCTCTTACTATGGCAACAGTCCCTCTGGAGCAACCTGGGGTTAAGTGTTTGACTCAAGGCCACATGGGTGGTAGGGGGTTTTGTTTGTAGTTTTCTTACTTAAAGTAACATGTCTTAAGGTCATTTTGGGGGCATTTCTGAAGGAGCAGCAAGTCACCGAGTGCTTAGCCCTAACAAAACCACAACATAAGGTGTTTCCAATTGTATCCAGAGACGAAATCAATAAACAGCAGACACAAAGAAAGAAAATCAGATAAATTACAATGGCAGCTGATAAAAGGACGGTCAGATTTATGACGAGCCCCTCCCCTATGCGAGGCCTGCTCTTTCTCAACTATGACATGTTAAACAACATTCACTGTAAAAGATTTAGGATCTGTTGCCTTCAAAAACAAATACATATTTCAGTATTTTGTGACAGCATATCATTTTTTAACAATATTGGCTCGCATTCTCGCTGTCTCGTGACTATGATAAATTTCATCATCACACACAGCCCTGCGGCAAGAATTAGTCCCTGACTATGTGCAGTCTTATAGCCATATATCCCAAGGCTCATGTGAATTTTTCTGATGGATAGGAGAAATGTACTTCAGTCATGTTGAATGCATTTTGATCATTCATGAGGATTATTCACCCACTATGAAATCAAAAGTAAAGCTATTGTACTGTGTTGCATAATACTTATACAGAGAGGCTTCTGAAAAGGGGGGAAAAGGGGAGAGAAAAAAAGAGAATATATCCCAAAATAAAAATTGGCAAAACAGAAATACCCCTTCAACTGTAACACGCATATTGTTCTACGGGGCTTACCGGAGCATTAGCAGTTAAGACTACAAATACAAAGTCCCAGTGGTTCAGACTATCACACCAGATGTTCAGTAACAGCGGTGCTCTCCAAAAACATGTCTGCACATTCACACATTCGCTAAATATAGCTAAGTGTTGGTTTATTTCAGAATAAACCAAAAATCACACTCCTTGAATGTGGCGATGAACCTAACCAATATGAAAATATGTCTTGCTGCAAAAAAGCAATTATAACAACTCACCAAATAGTGTACATTTACTAATACATTTATTTTACACTAACGTGAGAAGACAAATATTTCAGTTTCACCTCCACTTGTCACTGTTTTTTAAATTGATCTCAAACCAAATTAGCACTTCCTGTTCGGGCTTTTTCCGGTGGATGTTGGCATAAATTGTTCTCCAGATCCCCCTGCCACCACCCCACCCTTGCTCCATCTGCAGCAGCACTCTCTCTGCATCTTAACCATCAATAATTGATTGAGTTTCTCTCTGCCCTGCTTTACTTCAGCTTCAATGTATGTTTCGCCATTTCTCTGTAGGTTGGAGGAAGTTGTATGGTAAAGCTAATATTGGCTTACAGTGTTTTTGGCTGGGAGGATGAAGAATAATCAATTTCTGGTGGTGTTTTGAATTATTTTGTTGTTCCAGCATTTATATTATATTCTTAAGGTTAGCTTGTGCTATGCCGTTACATTGACTTATCTAATGCATTAAACATTTTGAAAACCATAAAACTGTATGCATGCACAGTAATAAATAATATAAAGTCAAAGAGGGTGCTGTGTGTAATGTTTTTTTTTTTTAATTATTTATTTATTTGGAGTGTGCATGTGTGTGCGTTACATGTTTTCATATTAGAAATGATTAGAAATCTTATTAAAATTTGACAATATGTTAATTCACTTCAGAGGCAGAAGCAGTTGATTTCATTCTCTTCATATTTTCTCCTGCGGAAAAAGACAAAATGAGTCATTAATTGAATGTTTTGAGCTGGCCTTGACCCTGCCATTTTCTTGTCCCTTCTCCTTTTCTTTTCCCTTCAGTCTACTTTGACTTTAATACCTACCAATGACAGTTCCATAATTGCTGTATTTTCGGGATTTTTACGAGTCCTCTTCTCTCACTTGCTCTCCATACATAAAATAATGCTGAACATTCAGAAGTGTCATGCCAAATCAAACCGAGGAGGCACATGACCCATCACATTTTTGTGGCAAGTTGATGTTGAATATGGCTTCTAATATACAGTCAAACCAAAAATTATTCAGACATTTTTGATATTTTTGATATATTTTTACTAGTGGGTGCAGGACACTATAGTTCATTTATGTAAGTGAGGATAGCAAAATAAAGTAAACTCTGACATATTAAACCCAAAAATTATTCATACAGTGGACTACCAGTAAAAGTGATAAAAAATTTGGAAACAAAAATTATTCAGACACTTTGACCTGACGATGTTTTGCTTAAGTGTTATCTGACATAACTAAGATAAATTTTTTCTGACACAGTTTAACTCTGAGATCTTGTCATATTTTATTACCATTTTTTTTAAACTATAGTGAATAAACTGTATTAATGAATGAAATGTTCAAGGTGTCTGAATACATTTCGGTTTGACTGTATATATATATATATATATATATATATATATATATAGTTCTGTCATGAAACTCTAGATGGCGCAGGTTGATGGGTTTTAACGCAAGTTGGTGATAATTACAGCGTTAACTACTTGGCACAAGCTGATTGGTCCATGTCACATCTGCAGCCAATGATCTTGTTGCTCACACATTTAAATGACTGGTTACATTGACTATAGCAGTTTGCAGCGTGCTTCAGAGTTCCTCTAAAACCCTCCACCTTCCCCAGCTCCACCTGTATAGATCTGCTATGGGTTATTGATATATGCTATTTGTGCAGCAGCACTATGTCTTACTCGCAGCAGCGTACCGGCGTATGTATTGGCAGTAGCAGGTTCCTGTACTTGCTCTTCAGCAGCAGCAATAATTTGTATGCTAAATAAAACCTTGCAATTTTCCAAAGTGAGAAACTTTTAATAAATAAATAATAATGTTCAGTCAGTTTTAAATAAATAAACAGTTAAAATGTATGAAAACTGATAAAGGAAACTATAAAAATGTAAAAATCATACTAAAATAATAATAAAAATAACAATACAAATAATAATCTAATTAAAAGGTCACAGTCATGAGAAAAGAAAGTTGTTTTTAAAACTACTCAATATTGGATCTATTTAATTGCTAATAAATAGACAGAAACATAACTCTGATCATTTAGTGTAAATATGCTTTTTAAACTGTAACAAATGTGAGTAATTCATTACATTTTTTATGTGTAAAGTCCTTTATTTTAATAAGATATCTGATATACAGGCTGCTGATATACACGTTTCTGAAATGTAAACACATCTGTGTACAACATTCAGACATGCTAGACACGTTCATTCTACAAACATCTTCTTATAAACATTGTTGCCTCGCTCTGTGTAAGACAATTAGACTGATCTGAAATTAAACAACAGAGAGGGGATTGGACTGTGGGGAGAGGTGCACTGTTCTGGTAATCAATCAATTGAACAACCATCATTTGCATATTCATCAAGTCACCCCCCACCTCCCTTCCCTCAGATGACAGATTTTAAACAGTGAACATATGCACATGTATTGACAAATAGATTGTCAAAGGGGTTTCAGTTCAGTCTCTAATCAAATCAGCTTTAATTCTTCCAGGAAAGCAGAAAAATACTGATATCATCTTGCACTTAGGGGCATATACAAGTTTTCGTCCAATAAAATGCTCTCTAAAATAAGAATGTCCCCTTCCCGAATATCACTTTACTAGCAAGTAGCAAATCATGGACATGATGAAAATAAACCTATTGGCTATTTTTCTTGTATGTGCCCTGCCCATATCTTTCTTTTTCAATAGGAAATACATCAATACAGGAAAGAAATCTGCACTCGTCAAACCATTTCATGTCTTCTATAACTCCAAAACCTCCAAAGTCATGGAGTACAGAACATCTAAAAAAAGCCCAGCCTTTCTTCTTGACCGTTTGACATTATTAAACAATGTATGCGTGTGTGTGTGACTGTTCAGACTCAGAGTGTGAAAATACAAGGCAGAGTCATGGGAAAATGACTAGATGTGTGAATATCAGTGGGTCAATGGCAAAGGCTGAGTTTGAGTGCTTATAGACGAGGTCGAAAAGCTCTCTAAAATATAAAACACTCCAAGTCTCTGTCTATTTCTCCCTCAGTCACTGTTTTCTTACCATGTTCATAAGGAAACAAACTGATGAAAAAGGACACTTGTGTATACAAGTATGATGAAGGCACCTTTCAGTTTCAGTCTGTGCAGACTTTTAGATCTATATGCATCATATAAATATAGGTCCTCAGGTCTTATTGATCAGAAGACCTACTCTAAGTGGAACAACTCACAAGAACCAATCACTTATTCTTCAGTCATCATTCAGATGTGTATGATTGATCAAAGACTACACTGATATGATGAGACCATCTTTACATGCATCCTCCCAGGCATCTGCCTTTTACCTCTCCGTACCCCTTCCTAGAACAGAGCCTGGTTTAAGAGGACCATTATTTCTAAATATAGAGCTCTTTAATGCACTGGTCCTTCATCTGGTACAACACCAGGCAAAACAGCATTGACACCAAAGGCTACATCTGAACTGTTAAGTTCTAAGGTGAGTCTCATCTTAGCACTCACCTCTTTCAGTCTCTATTATTAGAGCAAAAGAAGAAGAATGATGATGATTAGATCACTCCAGAATGATCTGTGATTCTCAACCAGATGGCACTTAAAAGGGTAGTTCACAGAAAAGAAGATATTTTGAAGAATGTTTTTGTGAGTTAAATCCAGTAATTTCAATAGGAATCTCCACAATGGAAAGTTGCCCATGAGGGCGAAAAAGTTTCGCTCATGTTTAAGTTGGTCATGCAAATTCGCTGACAAACAGAAAGTTGCTTGGTTTGAAAGTGACTTCTGTGTTAGAAGTGCTTTATGCATTGCTACACTATTGACAATGGACAATTGACCTTGTTTTGCCAGCTAATTTCGCTAATGTGACCGCACCTTTAACAAAACAGCAAAATAAGGTTGCCAGTCCTGTATTTGAGTGCTTACAGTTACATTTACCCAGTTTCGTTATTGAGCGTGGCTTAAGGTCTGTTCACACCAAGGACAATAACTATAACGATAACGATAAAGATATAGTTCTAAAAATCGTTCTAAATATAAAAGAATAGCACACCACAGCTATAACGATAACAACATAGAAGAAACGATATCGTTGGGATCACTTTCAGAACAATTTTTTTTCCAGCTGTTGAACAATAAAACACTGATAGCCAATCAGAATCCATTTAAAATGGCAGTCAACATTGTGGAGAAGTTAATCGCCGAGGTTGAGAAAAATCCACCACTGTTTCACAAGTCAAACCCCCCTTTCCAATGATACTTTAAAGAAAATGAATGTATGGAAAACAATTGGTCATACCATCGGAATAAATGGTGAGATTTACGGAGATGAGGTCATTTTGCCAGGCTAGTAATCAGTGTAACATAAAATTACCTCAGGTATACAGCGCTAGTTTCGACGACATTGTCTTGCTTCCTTTGAAGTTGCAGTGAAAAAGACTAGGTGTTGTTTTTATTCCACTATAATGACTATGTGAGCTAAATTCACTGTTAGATTAGATTAGACAGTTAAAATCCTCCACATTCAATTCAAATCGTGGACACACACCCGGGGCAGTGAGCAACCATTTTTTGCTGTGGCGCCCGGGGTTAGGTGCCTTGCTCAAGGGTTTGCTCAATACTGATGCATTTAAACGTTAATGACCAAACGTATCTTTATAAAAGTTCACAATGCTGTTGCAGATGAAATATAATGTGGATAACACTGAATAATACTTCTTTTCATCAGGTTGATTCAAACCCCTTTATCTAAACCTCTATACTTAACCGTCGATCTTGCACATCCTCCATATTTGTCACAGTTAAAATCCTCCACATTTAATTCAAACCAGTGTCGCCAAGTCTACAGTTTTACCATGGAATTGGGCTACTTTTACACTGTTGCCATGGGTGGTTTTTCATGTCCGCTGTTTGAATCGACCCAAAATAATGTGATATTTAGCCCCTGGAATGCGAATTTTACCAGGGGAGCCCCTCCAAAAACATTAATTTTACCCCCCAGAACGCGATTTTTACCGTAGGACCCCCCTAAAATGCGATTGGGCTAGATATGGACTAGTTTAGAGGAGCAATTGGATGGGTTTTGTTGTGAAAACCTGGCAACCTTGGTGGAAACACACACCCGGAGCAGTGGGCAGCAATTTTTGCTGTGGCGCCCAGGGAGTGATTGGGGGTTAGATGCCTTGCTCAAGGGCACCTCAGTCATTTCCTGCCGGTATTGAGAATCAAACCATCTGACTCTCTAACCATAAGGCCATGACTGCCCCCATTATGTGTTTGCATAATTACGTCAATGACCAAACGTATCTTTATAAAAATTCACAATGTTGTTGCAGAGGAAATATAATGTAGATAACATTGAATAATACCTTTTCGTCAGGTTAGATACTGATTCAAACCCCTTTATCTAAACCTCTCTATTTAACTGTCGGCCATGCCCATCTGCCATATTTGTAGATTTTAACACTTTTTATTTGTGTTTGCAGTTCTAATCGAATCCTCTTCCAATGCGCAATTGGTTGTGGGCAATATTAGCCTATTAGAGTGTGCATGAATCTGTGCCCGGTTGCATAAACTGCACTTTGGATTCTAACAAGAGAAAGTTGACCATCCGGGTATCTTTGGAATACATTTCAACATACTATGATTTGGGACACACTAATCCTAATTTCGAATACTATTTAGGACGAGTAGTATGCGAATTGGGACGCAGCAAGTGTGAATTGCTTCAGTTTTAAGAAAGCTACTTGATGAGTCTATTTTTCTCCTACTGTTTTTAGTTAAATTACTGAATTACTGTAAATGGACATTTTAATCATATTGATGATAATGCTAAATGATATCAAGTATAAAACGAGTTTTAAAAAAATAAACACATGTCTGGTTTGGTGTTGATAAACGGACCTCACTGATGGGGCTGTACCTAAGACAAAAGGTTTAGATCACAGTTTAATTACAGTGAAACTTGCATTGTTTTCACGCTATTTAACAGCATGTAATCAGTCTTTTTCTTTCTTCTCCCTCTTGTACCTATGCTAGACAGGAACAAGAGAGAAGAAAAAGCCAGAAAAAGAGTCATTAAATATGCAGTGAAGAGCAGCAGCACTTCAGGCGTGGTGAAAAACTCAATGCTGTCAGAGCATCAGACCTGCCATCCACCGGGAAACACCAACTCCTTCCTTATTTCGAGAGACAAAAGCCAGGATATACACAAGTATTTGTATAACACAGGACGATCTAAAGGGGTTAGATGAACATACAGGGATCACTACAAAGCTATTAACGTTATTCGGTCAGTTAAAATCACAATGAAATGTATCACTCTTTACCCATTACTCAATCGTGGTGTATCACCTCATAAAAGATTAATACAGCTGACATGCCTGAAGACACAAAGTGCTTTGATTCATTTGAACAGCACAGTATTGCATATATGTGATGAAGGAAATCTGTAAAATTACCTGCAATTTTCTCCTTACAGCAGCGCAATCAAACCCTTTTGTTGGCTGCATATTATGACACCTCTAATTAGGCACTCTGAAATTCTTTTTGTATTATAAGTTTATTCATTTTTCCTCTTTGATATCCAGTACAAGCATAATTAATTACTTATAGGCCCACCACCTTATTATTTCATAGGAATATTACGAGTATAGCATTTTACTTCACTGTGCTGTAGAATTGTTCATGTGTAAGCTGTTTCAGCCGAATCTTTTTACTGTAACCACATGCAGATCATTATTTAGTTCTGTTTCTCCCCATAGGTAAGGGGTTTTCTCGCCAAAAGTTGCCTGCATCATTGGCTCCATTCTGGTATATATATTTGTTGTCTGCCCTAATGCAAAAATCCCACTGTATGTGAGCAGAGAGCTGATAGGAAGCCAGAATTAAATTAGCTTCGAGTGGATCCTGGCATTTGAGAGATCTAAAGCAATGAGCCAAAGAGAGAGAGATTGAGCGGGAAAAAAGAAGATGGAGAACAAGACAATTGTGAAATAACTTCATAATTGGGGCCATTTATTATTATGTTTCTGACACACACATTTCTTCAATGGAGCTGACATGTTCCATTAAAATTTAACATCAGCAATAGCTTTTAGCAAAAGCTGACCACAAGAACAGCAAAGAGGAGAAAACCACAGTACAGGTCTTCAAAATAGTCAAAATAGTAAAAAAAAAAAAAAAAAAAAAAAAAAAAAAATCGCCATTAAGTGTGTAGTTTTTGTGATACTTATGCCTAAAAAATGACTTTTCACTAAACTCTCGCCAGTCAGTGTTAGCGTGTATGTGTAGGGCACAACAACAACAACAACAACAACAAAAAAATCAGATCTCTCTTTTTTTTTCTTTTCTTTCTTTTTTTTTTGGCTGGGTTAAATCTTTAAATGCATTTCAAACACAACAGCCCTCCTAGTGGTGAATTAAAGTAACAGCACCATAAGATTGAAGAGGCATATGAAAAAGAGAAGCTCCACTAGTAAGGAGTGATAAGGTCCAATGTTTGTGCAATAAAAAAAAAAAAACAAGAATCAGTGATACAAGTAAATAAATAAATAGCTAAATTCAAATAACAACTAGAGATTCTGAATGTTTGAAGGAATATCATGCAGGAGACAGTTTATAACAGCAGATGGCAGCATTGTATAACAACATACAGTTTGTTTTACGATCAATTTCTCGATGCTTAGGTCACTTTTTCAAAATTCTTCACACAGTGAGCAAAACAGCAGTCTAAAATGGGACTGTGGATCATTTATTATTGCTTGGGCACAAAATTGACTACATCTTTCAATGTACATGAATTCTTTTCTCACTTAGACACAAACATAATAAAAACTATATATAGCCTATCTACAGAACAGTTTGCACATGCTTACTCTTTTCAAAACTGTTTATGAAAAATGAATATGACAGCAATTTGCCACATTTCTACAGTAATACCATATTGAAATATATTTTTAATAATAAAAATTTAAATTCTACCAAAACAATTAGAGCTGAACACCTACAGGCGTTAGTCTTTCAGTTTCATTACTATCTTTACAAAAGGGGAACACATAGGAATAATTGTGTACACTAATGTAAACATAGACCATGTAACATATACTGCAGTGAATTATGAACAATAAACAAACTGTCATTCTTGTTTTGTAAAGAAATTTGATGTTAGTGTTTTTTAGGTTGCAACTGTAAAAGCATAACTCAAAGAGCATGAATAATGTCTAAGCACTTGACCGTCTTTCTTTCTTTCTACCACAACTTAATTATCTCTGAAAATGAACTTTTCACTGATCAAAGGAAGTATTCGGCTCAGATCTTCTGAAGTTACCAATACCTGCTTTGTTTGGTACTTTCAGGGCACTGTTTTTTATTCATAATTTATTTACATTTATAAAAGCTGAAAGGAGACAAAGTGGCCACAGGAGAGAAACATGAGAAAAGCATTCCACATTTCATCAATGACACCTATGTGTTATATACATTTTAATAATCAGTTTTTCAATAATCAATTTTACACTTTTGTCGTATCATTAACATAGCTTCTTGAGAAGTTAATGAAGTGAATACAAATATTTTGTACTAAAAATGACTAATTTTGTTTTTAATTAAATTAATAGTTAATTAAATGGTTCCTATGCCCCTTTTTACAAGTTGTAGTATAAGTTTCAGGTGTCCCCAGAATGTGTCTGTGAAGTTTTAGCTCAAAATACCCCACAGATCATTTTTGAATGGAAGGAAAAACATGCTGTTTTCATGCATGTATCTTTAAATGCAAATGAGCTGCTGCTCCCCACCAGAGGGCGGAGCCTGTACAACTCATGCCTAGGATACTCTGCCAAAAACTAACAAAACATCTGTTTGGTTTTGATTATCATCTCTATCGCGGCCACTCTCATGTGGCATTGCAGTTCTTTATCATCATGAAAGTTTATTACTTGCATGCGTTATAAAGCCATAACAGTTCAAACTTGTGATATATGATTTTCTGAGCACGCACATCCGAAGCACGTGCACAGAAAGCTGAATGTCAGACGGCAGGTCCTGTGAGTATTAAACTGATTTCTCTTACATGTCTTATTGCACTTAAACTGTCAAATACACACAAGGTTAGGTCAAAAACACACAAAGTTCACAAACACAGTTGGGTTATGTCTGTGAACATAAACAGCAGGGAAAGACATCCCATGTGTTTATTAGATCTGTGTATTAAAGTGACAGTAGCATAATATGCAGTATCTACTGCTGTATACGCTGTTAATATGAACGAAACGATGCTGCTGTTAAATGCTCTGGCAAGGAGATAAACATGGCAGACTGTGTACAGCTAACTCAGAGGAGGAGGGCAGATTCTGTGTCAGTGGTTGGCGGGGCTTCCCCTACTCTTGAATCATTAACAGCCCTAATATTTAGTCATTAAAGGGTTAGTTCACCCAAAAAAGTTTTTGTAAGAAAAAAATCCATATTTATAACTTTATAAACTATAATAACTGGCTTCCAGTAACGGCGTCTATCCAGAATGCTTCAGAATAAATAAAGTCTTAAAGGGTTAGTTCACCTAAAAATGAAAATTCTGTCATTAATTACTCACCCTCATGTTGTTCCACACCTGTAAGACCTTCGTTCATTTTCGGAACACAAATTAAGATATTTTTGATAAAATCCGATGGCTCAGTGAGGCCTTTATTGACAGCAAGATAATTAACACTTTCAGATGCCCAGAAAGGTATAAAGACATATTTAAAACAGTTCATGTGACTACAGTGGTTCAGAATACTTTTTGTGCACCAAAAAAAACAACAACGACTTTATTCGACAATATCTAGTGATGGGCGATTTCAAAAAACTGCTTCATGAAGCTTTGAAGCTTACGAATCTTTTGTTTCGAATCAGTGGTTCGGAGCATGTATCAAACTGCCATAGTCACATGATTTCAGTAAACGAGGCTTCGTTACGTCATAAGTGTTTCGAAATTTCAATGGTTCACATGACTTTGGCAGTCTGATGTATGGATTACTTTTATGATGGATGGATGCACTTTTTTGGGCTTCAAAAAATGGCACAATTCACTCCCATTATAAAGCTTGGAAGAGCCAGGATATTTTTTTAATGTAAATCCAATTGTGTTTGAATTAAAGAAGAAAGCCATATACATCTAGGAGTAAATTGTGGGATAATTTTCATTTTTGGGTGAACTAACCCTTTAAGCTGTCAAAAAATATGCAGGGAAAAAATAATTTGCCAAAAGGCTAGATTCCACTGTAATAATTTACAATAATTAAAGAAAACAGAGGGCCATTATTGTGGCAGATTTGTTATTTATATTCATATGTTCTGCATGTAAAACAGAGGCAATGGCTATAATGTGCCGCTTATATCTACCAAGGATTACATAATGGTGATCAAGATTGTTGCATGCTTAATTATATATTTTTTCAATGACCGTGAATCTGAGTGTATGTACAGAATATGTGCATGAATACAAACACATGTGCAATAGGTCTGCATATATATGATCTGCCAGGGGTCTGCGCATATTATCATGTGTGCACCCCATTATGTGCATCTCTTTGTGTTTGTGTTTGAGTGTATATACATGTGTGTCTTTTCTCTGACACACAGAGCGGACACACACAGTGCCAGTTTCCCTGTAGAAGCATCTCCATGGTGTCCACTCACTCAGTATCTCTGGGGTTGGCTGGCAGAGGAGCTCAACACTCTTTCATAGACAGACACACAGGCTGATGCTTAATCCGTTTCATCAATGTGTATGGTCATATTTGCTCCGGTAAGACCTCTATTTTTCTAAAACCTTTAAGTATTGGTTCATTTTAAAGCATTAGGAATTGTATTTTTAATACATTTCAAGATGCACTGGCACAATTATGCCATTATCTCAAATGTCACTTAGCTGAAATAAAATATGTATTGTTTTTATTATAATTTTTATTCATTTTTTATTTAGTTTTATTGTTTAAGTATTAAAAGAATAGAAATATAATATGACTAAATAATGTGTCAGTATGTAATTGGGTTTGCCCATAATTTGACAGTAGCAAGGTAAAGTTCTGACAGTATTTTGTGTAGTTTGTAATGGTTGCAGTCTTAAAATATTGTTTAAAGCATGCAAATATGTCTATCAGAAATCAGCTTTAATTATTAGCTGCTCTTTGGGGACGCAGCATCGGCTCCCTGTTTGTAGTCTCTCTTGCTTAAATAATTCATCTGCTCTTGTTTAAATGTGCAAAAGATCGATGCCATCCAGCTTTTTGACAGACTTTATAATGATGAATCTGAGCTGAGATAAATGCAGCATGATTTCATATTTGTAATTGCATGTACTGTATATGCAAGCATATATAAATATATATATATGTAAATGTGAGGTAATTTGTGTGTGTGTGTGTGTGTCTGAGTGTGCTGGCAACCCCTGGGTAACCTTTGCATAATTCACTGGGTCTCATCTGAGACTCATCAAAGAAGCTACCTTTTTTTTCTTTGCTTCATCTATTCTGTGTATGCATGCTCTAATGACATTATTGTATTTTATATGGGATGTCTGTATGTGACACTTAAATATTCACACAATTTTTGGTTGGCTTAAGCCATTTCATAGTTAAAGTCTGGAGAAAGAAATGACATAATACATTTTTAAAAGAATCTCTATTCTCTTTCTCTTACTGTGTCTCTATGTCTTCCTTTGACACACACAGACCCAAACACTCAAGTATTCCAGACAGTATTTAATTAATGTACACAGTAAAGGTATTAAATCTTAATTGAAAGGGCCTGCTTCCTTTCACCTGCTGTAGTATCGGAAACAGAGAGAGAGAGGAAGGGATTGGGGGAAAGAGAGAATAGCAGGAGACTTGGACAGATTTCTTATCTAACACCTGTGTCCACAGAGAATAAAGCCCTGGCACTTGTCCAGTAAACCTCCAGCCCTTTCATTCATTATGCCAAACACAATACAGAACCGGTGAAAAATATTCAAATTGTGTCAGACAAACGTGTTAGTGGCATCCAACTCTAAAGCAACTGCAGGGGTTAGTGCACTTAAAAAGCATCTGTGTCTAATTTTGCTAAATTAATTGTGCGGCAGTTTGATGAGAGGTCATTTAAATTGACCTTAAATCAGAAAACTGTAGGATAATTAAAACAGAATGTTTTAATATTCTTTGAGGTTAATTTGCCTTGACTTTGTCTGATGAAGTAAAGCTTTTGTACTGATCTTTGTCCCCTCTACATACTGGCTTATACTGTATCATTAGAGCGAATCATTAATATTTTGCTTTTTTCCCCCACAGCTTTTTGCTGTTTTAGCATTTGCAACATGTGGGGGATATTCTGGCCAGATAATGGTTAAAGTAGAATGTTTGGAATCTAAAATCCCAAACAACATCAGCATCAGTTTCAACTACCCATTCAGGTAAGTGTTCTTAATTACCACAGCGCAATAAGTATTAAAAAGTACGTTACACTTTAAATATGTATTATCAGTTTACGTAAAAATACTTAATTTGATATTTCGATTTTAATTATTTGGATTTATTAAAGGTAAGAGTATAGGCAAAAGTGTTATTTGTTTTATAAACACTTTTTGTTATACTGGTTGACACTCTCTTCGCATCCTGATAGCAGTCAGTAATAGAAGTGGTCTAAATATTTTAAAAATTTTACATATATCTTCTGTGGCAGTCTCAAGACCAAAAAATGTTTGTCCAATCATTGCATTAGGTCCGAATGCAATGATTCGATGTCCTACCTGCCTGTCAACACATGTATTTCCATAGCTTCACGCACCCTGCTCGCACAGACATCACACGTCTGTAAGGCTATTCAGAGTTGTACACAGTCACAGAGCGCCATAAACAAACAACAGCTGCCTTTTGCAGTTCCTCCTGAACCAAAACAACGAGTTTATGCTGTGTTCACGCCATGTAGTAACCGTAATTACGAGATGGCAACCTGTGACGTTAGGCCTTGGACAAACTAGGCTGGCCACACACTTGAAGATTTTAAGCCTGATTTTGGGCCCGATTTGCAACCACCAATGACCGGGGGGGTGTGGCCTGATTCAAAGCTTCTCGTAACCGACTTTTTGTCCAAAAAATCCTCAACTGTGTGGTGTCATTACTATTATTTTTATGCTTCCGATCGCATCGGAGCCCGCATGATTCCAATTCGGATCTTGATCGGGCTGTCTCTGATGTGATACCTATGAAAGCCAATGACATCAAGCAAGCTTCACCAACAGGATGTTGCGTGCCTCTGTAACTGAAACTTGGCAGCCACAAACATATTGAGAAAGATCACCCATAGATGATTTTTTTTATTTGACATATTAGTGGCACCCCATTGTCACAGTCTTGACTTGTGAGTCATATAAGTGCTAAAAACTTGTGAAAACAGTGAATTACTATATTTTCTCTTCCCAGACTTCAGCAGGCACACTTCAGTGCTCCTCTGTGTGAAGGAACCAGGAAAGAGACTCTCTTTCTCGAAGGGGATTATGCTTCATCTGCACAGTTCTTCGTCACTGTGTCGGTCCTGGCTTTTCTCTATTCCCTTTTGGCCACAATTGTTTACTTCTTCTACCAGAACAAATACAGAGAGAAGAACAGAGGTCCAGTAGTTGTGAGTGCATTTCAAAACTTCTGTAAGAAAAATCGAAAAGACTGAAAAAAGCATAAACTGTGCTGAAAAACTAAATCTAACTTAAAGGGATAGTTCACCCAAAAATGAAAATGATTCTATAATTTACTCACCCTCAAGCCATCCTAGGTGTCTATGACTTTCTTCTTTCAGTCTGAGTTATATTAAATAAAATTTAAAATGAGTTTTTGAAGCTCCACAAAGCGCATCCATCCATCATACAAGTAATCTATATGACTCCAGTGGGTTAATAAATGCCTTCTGAAGCGAAACAATGTTTTTTTGTAATAAAAATATCCATATTTAAAACCTTATAAACTATAATCACTGGCATCCAGCAATGGAGGAAGGAAGTCATATACACCTATGGCTTGAGGGTGAGTAAATTGTAGGATAATTTTCATTTTTGGGTGAACTGTTCTTTAAACTGAATCATCAAGACCCTTGTTCTGTTTTCTCTTCTTATTTTCAATCTCCATAGGACTTCTTGGTGACTTTAGTGTTCTCTAGCCTGTGGCTGGTAAGCTCAATTGCCTGGGCTAAAACTCTGTCTGGGGTGAAGACAGCCACTGATGTGCATCAAATCCTGCTGTTAATGTCTGCATGCAGAGCCCAGGAGAACTCATGTGAGGTCTTGCAGGAGCCCATCTGGACAAATCTCAACATGTCTGTGGTGAGTAGATTTCTTATTTTTCCATAGTATTGAAATAGGAAAGAGAAAATAAAGGAACTTTTTTACCAGTTGATAATTTGGGTTTGAGGTCAATAAGAAATGTATACTTTGATTCAGCAAAGATGCATTAAATTGATCAAAAGTGACAGTAAAGACATTTTTGATGTTACAAAAGATAACTATTTCAAATAAATCCTGTTCTTTTGAACTTTCTATACATCAAAGATCCGTGAAAATTAATTATCAATTTTTCCACAAAAAAATATTGAGCAACACCACCGTTTTCAACATTGATAATAGTAGGAAATGTTTCTCAAACACAAAATCAGCAGTATTAGATCACTGGAGTAATGGCTGCTGAAAATCAATTTGTGATCACAGGAATAAATTACATTTTAAACTATATTAACATATAAAACAGTTATTTTAAATTGTACTATATCACAATAAATGCAGCCTTGGTGAACATAAGACACTTCTTTCAAAAACATTAAAAAATTTTACCGACCCCAAACTCCAAACTTTCGAACGGTAGTGTACATTTTTACTTTACACCCTTTATATGTGAAGTAAAAATGTACTTATATAAAAAGGTGCAACATTTACAGGGCATTTATAACTATTGATTCATAATTATGTTGGCTTCACAACATTTGGCACAGTCCTTCATCCTGTTGAATGCATTAGTAACCAACCAGAACGCCACAACCTAGCAACCACCCTAGAAAGCACCCAATACCTTAGCAATCACAAAAACATTCAGGTCTTGGTAAAGGACTAAAAATGACCAATTTACAAGTAGTAAATGTTAAAGTCCATATTTCTAATTCATCCTTGTCTGCTTGCAGGCCTTTGGTTTTTTGAACTTCTTCCTTTGGGCTGGTAATATTTGGTTTGCCTACAAAGAGACAGGTTTGCATAAGTCCATCCAGCGCTATCCCTCCAGAACTCCCTCTGAGAAACGCGGCAGCTTCAGGCAGTACAGTCAAACCAGTTTTGATCAATCTGGAACTGGTTTTGGCCAGAGGCTCTACAACCAGGCGAGTTTTGACTTATCAAGCGGAGGCTTCAGTCTACCCCAAACCAGTCTAGGACAGCCGATGCTGTACCGACAGGTGGGGAGTCCCACATCCAGAGGCCCTCTCATATTTGTTAATGAGATGTGAGAGAGACTGTGAGTGTGGAGAAGAGAAAGAAAATTGAAAGAAATAACTGCCAACACTGATGTTTTCAATTTGTCATTGTGAATTTGATATTTATATTATGAGATGTAGAAATTGTGATATTTTTGTAGAAATCAGTCTGCATACTTTTATTTATTTGTTTATTGTATTCTTAAGCCTGTACTTGCCCTTATGAAAATGTACAATAGTTCTAGTAATTGTTAAATTGTAGCATTTGTTACAATAAGGCTATAATTACAGGTGAGACCATCGATGGCTCTTCCTTATGCCAGTGTTGACTTTTTTCTTTTTTATTGATCCATGTGTTATGAGCATTTGTTATATACACATTTAGAAACTATAGCTACAACATGCCACAGCTGTAATATAAATCTATTGTGAAATGTACAATTAAGTCACATTGAACTGAAAGTTCTATCTTGATATAGTATATAACCTATTTTGCATCTGAATTTACCGTCTCTTATATGGTTGTTGATAATGTGATAATTCTGCAGTATTTGAATGGCTTTTAGCATAGTATGCCTACATTCTAACAGTCTATGTTTCATGTTTAAATATTTGGCAGTGGCAGTACTGTGGTAAAGACATCAGATGGCAATACCATGGTACTCCGATATGGCATTACTTTTTGGCTTCTTGAAGGTACTTTAAAGAATAGCATGGTATAACTATCATTTGGACATGGTAGCATGTCCAAAAAACTACTAATACCATGCTACTTTGTTGTATGTTTTATTTTTTTAATGTTATGATATTATGATTAATGATTAATTACCAGTAGGCGCCTGGAAAAAGCAAATGGTTTGAGCCAGAGAATTGAATGGAACCCTGAAAGTCGAGGATTATGTCCTCCAATCAGAGATCTTTTTAATGAATCATTCTGTCTAACCTCACACAGTGTTCAGTGAAATGCATGCAAAAGAGTCTGACAAATAAAGTCAGTTTATTGTAGGATTTAAAACTGTTATATGGAAACTGATTGCGTCTTAAAATTAAGTAATAAAATTATACTAATTCCTCTAAATGGCTGTTTTATGTATTTCACCATAATGAATGCTATCATTACCATTTCAGTTTGTTCCTGGAAAAACAATATGAGCAATCTTAGTTGAAATGACAAAAAGGAACATTCAAACAAGAACACAGAAACAATCTCATTTGGGGACTCAAAAGTGAATTATCTTTTATTCTATCAGAGGTTCTCTTGCGTTGATTCTTTGTTTGCAGCGTCTTTTACAAGAGACAATATCCACCTCTGAAGCTACTTGTTTCCCCCATTAAGCCTTTTAATGAAGGGGTGTAAGGGAGCAATTAGGATCTTTTGGCCTGTCAGAGCCCTATCAGAGCCATGTGGTTAACATCTCTGTATCTGTAGAGTATATCCAGCACTACAGTGAAACTAACTGCTTGCAGCTGCCTAGGATCCAAATTGCAGCTTTTAGGTGATCATGAGATTTTAGCCACTGGCATGTTGCTGGTGCCAAATTAAAGGTTACCATTGAGAAACTCTACAGCTGTTCAATTACAGGCCTTAGACTAAAAGAGTGCAGTGAGAGTGATTTAAAGTGCTTGCTAGAAAACAGAGAGATATGATTATGCAAGGCAGTAATGCACGTATAATTTTGATTAACACGTGTCAAACATGCTCTACATTGTATATATTGCCAGTATTTTTAAAATATTTAACAGTCAATGAATACTGTACTAAATAATACTGTAAATTCACACTAACATTAGAGTGTAAGGCTAGTTAAGGAGTGTTAAAATCGCCCTAAGAGCGCTTACACAGTTAATTACATAATGGCAGAATTATCATCTTACACGGTGACAAATGATGTCGCAGTGGCACTTATGTTTTACTCTAGGGGACGGAGTCTAAGCTAATCATAGACTCAGCCGAGCAAATGAAAAGATGTCATGGTGTTCGATGTTAGGAGGTACAAGTGTACGTGAAGAGGAGGCAGGACTGACCCTCGCTGTTACTCTACTGCAGTCCAATTTTTGTCATTCTGTTCATCCATCTGTCACTTCTGGCTCTTAGGCAGGGTCATGGTCATGGGCTTATAAAGATAAAGCATGAAGCTACAGCTACATACAATACATGTTGATTGCAGCCACCACCACCTACTACCTAAAACCACAAATAAATGCTTGACCTACTTGGAGATCTCTAGAAGTAATTATTCCAGTAACTACCGTAGTACACATACGGTAGAGTCATAGTAGAATTTTAAATCAACAACTAAACATTACAGAATTCTACTCTGTCTGTCTCTGTCTTTAAATGTATTCAATTATAATAACATTTTTTTGCAGTTTTTGCATTAACTTCTGTTTCCAATTCGAATTATATTGAAATATAATCATTTACACAGTGGCTGTAACTTGTTTTCATGACGTATTTATTTAGGCCTTACATTAAATAACATGTTAAGTAAAATATAATTAATATATAGGCTAATATAGTCCATTTATTTAGTGAAACAGTTCATTTCTCTAGCGAACTAACAAGCTGTTGACACTGAATTGCTTTTCTGAGGTAAATGTAATACTATGTAGCATATTGTTTACAAACTGTTTTAATTACATCTTTCCGCGGTTGAAACACTGTATGCATATGGTGGTAGATGAGCGATTACACGAGATATGATACGTTTCAGTAAGTTGTACTGTATCTTTCAACCAGTGGCGTGCAGTGGTGTTCTGAAATGAGGAGGCACATTTTTTATTTATTTATGAATCAATGTAAATTCATGTGCATTACTCTTAACGTTGACACATCTTCCTTGTTACATGAACATTACTTTACATTACATCAAAAAAGAAAAAAAGAAACCAAATACAATTCTGTTTTGTAATTTTACATTAACAATGTATTGTAATAAATGTTCTATTTATCAAAACCCAATCAATCTCAAGTTAGTGTTTTAAGCATTTCTACATTCATTCCAAAATAATAACTAAAGGCAATAATAATTTAAACAATATATTTAATTTGTGTATTTGATGTTTTTCTTTTTAATTGTCAACTATTTTGGATCATCAGTCATACTCCGTAAACACCGTCTGTCACAGACACGAAGATGTATTTTTAATTTCACCAAGATGATTGCACTAAAAACCCCGCAGTCATCATGCTTTCAGTCCATTTCAAGTTTGATTTTGACGTGACATAAAGCGGTGATATCTAACTGGGTGATCTGTTTACTTTTCAATTAGTCATCATTTGTTCATTCAAACTGACACGCGGAATGTGCACGTCAACAAGAGGTGGGATTTATCGCACAAACCAATCATATCCAATCATAACCAATTACATCCAATCATAGTGCGATGGAGACATTGCCTCCTCTCACGTGACTTTCCCCCCATTCATTCTCAATTACTCTTCACAAAACCCACCGCACGCTATAGGGGGTCTAATGGTTTTCTATGAGTGGAAAGGGAGGCATGACTCCTGCTGTAACTTTACCTGCGGGTGTCGCTGTTGGGCAGTGTTCCTTTAGAAATATGAGTGACTTGTGCTCTTTTTAATGTCATAATTTGTAATATTTGTGTTGTTTTATATGTAATATGGATTATTTTCTTATCCTATTTTTTTTTTTTTTTGAGGAGGCACTGCCTCCCTTGCCTCCTCGGAGGAAACACCCCTGCTTTCAACATACCTTCATGTTCATTCTGTAGTAGTGAAGAGGAAGAGATGATCGCGTTCACTTACGCTCCGTGCTGCCGTTTGAACCAGTTTTGAACTGAGGAGCCTACACAGCGATCTGTCACACCACATCAAAAAGCGTCAAAACGGCATTTATTGTTTGAATTTCATGCTAAAATTGATAGAATTTGAAAGATGGCACTTTGTTTCTAATCGAAAGTAACACAACACAGAGCTTATTGCGATTATTGGTGGTTAATGCTGGTTAAAATAGGTTAGGCTAAAAAGCATTACTGTGCGCGCCCCCTTTTGGATTGGAGTGTGGATTGCCTGTATTCGTCGTCTAACTGTATGAACCGAACATATTTAATATAATATAATTATGACTGTCAGGATTAAGAGGCCACGTTTTTTTACAGCCTCAAACACAGGTCAATATTTACTCATCTATATTTGATTTTATATTCATAATTCAAATTCAGTTATTTCTCTTAGCCAAATCAAATACAAATACCCACTAAAAATGCATGTATAAAACAAGAAACTATCAAATACATACACAATCATAAACACAATTGGGCAAATGCTGTGGGGCACAGTGCATAGCAGGATATTGGCATAAATGGGCATCTTTCACAGAAGGGGATGAGAAATGATAAAAGCTTTTTTCACTTTCCAATTCCTGCTGCTCTGCTATGACAATGTTTCTTGTCCTTCACACAAATCCTCTTACATGTTTTTTTGGTGCAAGTTTCATATGCATCCCACACCTTTTTCATCTTTGTATTCTACAGTGTTTCTAACAAGCCTTAAATCTTAAATCTTGCTGCTCAAATCAATGTCAAACAGACAAACTTTGAATGTTGGCTTTGAAACTGTCTATCTGAGTGAGAGTTTTTACATTTGAAGGTTATTTAGAGCTTAAAATGAAAGTTATTATATACAAAACTTACTTCCATGCCATTCCAAACATGACTTTCTTTTCTTCTGTGGAAAATAAAAAGCCATTCTTCTTTAAATCAAGGTATGTATCTATGAAACTGGCATTCATATTTCTATATAGTTTATCTGGATATAATTTTTACTGAAATTACACAGGGCAGCAGACAACAGGTTATCAAAGGTTACATGAAGCTCTAATTAACATGTCTAAAACAGTTCCCAATGGATTAGGTGAGCAGATAAAACAATTAATCCTGAGAAAGTCTTGTGTATAAAGGCCCATTTAAGGACGTTCAATTATAAAGTTTTAAAAATTGACAGAAAATAAAATAATCAGAATGTTATTGTAATCAGAATGTCCTTATAATAATCAGAACGTTATTGTGCGTTGTCGTGGATGCTAATATAGTTAGTTATAGTTATCTTTAAGTGTATAGCCATACTCTACAGGGGGAGGGGGTTGAGGGGGGCAGACTTTGAAGCACCAAAAAAATGCATGCATCCATTATAAAAAATAAGCCATACAGCTCCAGGGGGTTAATAAACGCCTTCTGAAGCGATGCAATGGGTTTTTGTAAAAAAAAAAAAATAAATAAATAAAAAATCCATATTTTAAACTTTATAAATTAAAATAACTAGTTTCCGGCAGATGACCATACACATACCATGCAAGTCTCGCGCCACTGGAGTAGTGTAAGACACCTCTCGTGGTTCAAACAAATAGGGCTGGGCTTCTCTTATATCGAAATCCTCTGACATATGTCTTTAAAAAATTCTTGTTTTAGACTTCTAATTCGTGACCAGTGTTTTGTTTTGCTCTATCCTCTATGCTTCCACGTTCGTCATTACGTCATGCGTCGGGTCAGGGGTTACTCAAATCGATGCATACAGCTGTCTGCCGGAAACTAGTTATTATAGTTAATGAAGCTTTAAATATGGATATGTTTCTTACAAAAACCTATCGCTTCAGAAGGCCTTTATTAACCCCCTGGAGTAGTATGGATTATTTTTATGATGGATGAATGAATGACGGATGAAGAAGATAGTCATATAACTTACACCTAGGATGGCTTTAGGGTAAGAAAATCATGAGATAATTTTCATTTTTGGGTGAACTAACCTTTGCTTCTGTGCCACTGTATAGAGGGTATGCACGTGACGTCACTGTCGACCGTTATGACTGCGGTTACGCCCACTGAGTGGCAGCATTGGTTTTCAGCGTGAATGCCGCGGAAAAACACACAAAACACATCCAAAACGGGAAAGAGCTTTGCGACTGACTGTACAAATAGCTTTTACACAAAATCTGAGGTATATTTTTACAAACTGCTGAAAGCTACAGAAAAAAGAAGCAAATAGGTCGCTGCAATTCCCAGAAACAGCTGGACTCTTGCAGTTATCTTTTTGTGTCAAAATGTTGGATTTTGGGGTAAAACCCTATATATTGTATTGTACTAATATATTGTGTTGACAACTCATCAATTAAATATTTACCATCTTATATTGTGCATAATTAAGTGTTTTTAAATAAACACTGACAAAAACTATTCAAGTTTTAGGGCTGGACGATATTACGAAATATATATTGATATAAGTGATCACTCCGATTTAGACCTACTTTTATTGTATTTATATAAAGCGTTCACAGTCAGATTTGCTTTATGTATTTCCCCGGCGTCGAAATCAGGCACATATAAATGTCAGGAAACACGATTCCTGGCTGCATGCCAATATCCATGGATAAGGGTTTCTTTGACATGTCATATGGAACACTTTCGAGCCCAACCTTTAGTGTAATTGTTTGTTTTACTCGCGTTTTCGCAGTTTCCTCTATTAAATCCAGTCATCCAGCAGGTTCTTTTGCCACTCAGTCCAGCTGAGGGAGCGCGTTCCGGCGGGAAAGTGACGTCTATGCATACCCTCTATTGGGAGAAAAACATGATTTTCATCCCATTACCATAGGGCTAAGTAGATTCCTGCATGAGTTAAAAACATAATAATAATAATAATAACAATACTAATTATTATTATTATCATTATTATCAGAAATTACGAAATGCAAGCATTCCGGTCAGTTTACTGAGTACTGCAAACTCTCAGCATAACATATCCATTGCATGTCATTTCCACCTGCCACCTAGAGGTGTCACCAAAGGAATGTTAGTATGTTAGACATGCGAATGTCTGAATGCTACAACTCACTCTTTCTCGAGAAAGAGTAGTAGCCTAGCTATAAAACATGTTTTGTCCTAAACAGAGTACAGCTGATTCAGCCAGTCAACAGGGTAAAAAAAAATCCACATGTAGCGTGAGACGAGAGTAAGTTTACTGATAACAATGGTGGACTTAAATGGAAAGACTGGTAGAAAACAGCTAGAGCATGCCGCAAGCATTTAACTTTAGTGTGCTTTTGTGGAATAATTTTGCTCCTTCGTTGGAATCATATTACATCTTTTATAGGCCTATTACTGTATTACAGGTAAGCTGTGAGTCCAAGTCAATTTTGTGAACACTAATCGGTTGCTTTTGTGTATATACCTGTATAAAGGTAGTGCTTCTGGAGCAACATTCCTGTCTGAAAATGTAGTCCTAACCCGATCACTAATCCTAAACTTAACTTTACCCATTACCCAGGGGTAAATGAGATGAATAGCACTGATGTAGAAGCACCTAACCTTGGTTGTAATCCTGAACTTGGCATAAACTGTAAACTTGTCCATCAAATCTGATTGATTAGTTGATTGGAATGTTGATCCAGGAACATGTTGTACTTGGTAAAATCGTGTTAACCCTTTGACGCGTACGATCACACTTGTGTGATATTAGAACGTTCAGTGCGTCACGTAATGAAGTGCTTCCGCTCTTTGGCTGGCGCTGAGCCAGAGACTATTCAGTGTTTGCATTCAGTGTATGCATGTTTTGAGATGTTTTAACTGAAAGAAACTTGCACTGACATATCTTAAAATATGTCAGAACCATTGTTTTGTCTCAAGATGCACACCAGTAGCCTAATGTTTTTTTTTTTTTATAAAGTAAAATATCTAGCTTATGCCAGACCGCCTTCCATATTCAAGTTACGAATACATCGCATCAGTTAAGCTTTTTCCGTAAGTTGAATAGGGAAGGCGGACGTAGCGTAAGCTTTTTGAACTGCGAGAGTTTTACACTTACTTCGTACATTGAATACGGAAGGCGGTCTGGCGGAAGCTAGATATTACTTAATTATAACTTGTTAAATATTGATAATTTTTTTACACAAGCGCATCGCTTCTCTTAAGAAGGCCTTTTTTAACCCCCTGGAGCCGTGTGGAGTACGCGTTTATGATGGATGGATGTGGATGGAAGCACTTTCTTCAGCTCATACTCGTGACCCCTGTTCACTGCCATTATAAAGCTTGGATGCGTCAGGATATTTATTAATATATCTCCGATTATGTTCATCAGAAAGAAGTCATATACACCTAGGATGGCTTCAGGGTGAGTAAAGCTTGGGCTAATTTTCATTTCTTCTTCTTCTTACTCGTTTTTTATTGGCGGTTCGCATTCTTAAATAGAGCATTACCGCCATCTACCGTGGATGAAGGATCAGAGACTTGTATATATTCCTATTACCCAGACCTTCCAGGACTCGAGCCGTCGATGTTGCTGCGTGTTCAGCTCCTCCATCTATAGCCCAGATCCCTCCCAGCCCAGAGACGAGGAATAGCAATAATATTAATAAATATATATATATATATATATATATATATATATATATATATTAATAAATAAATCAATAAATAACATAAATAAATAAAATTAATAATAATAATTATAATAATCTCTAAATTCTCTGAAATAACTGAGTTCTCTTTAAAAATAATATTAACCAACTCTCACCTCCTACTAAATTTAAAAGTTTCTTTAATGTTAATTGCTGATCTCCACTTTTCTGAAGCTCATCACTTAGTTTACTTCTTTCCTCTTTATATCTATTACACTAAATGAGAACATGTTCTACTGTTTCTCTGACTCCACACCAATCACACAGACCTGTAGGATGTTTTCCTATTATGTGCATAGTTGAATTAAGACCTGTATGTCCCAGCCTTAGTCTTAAAGAACACAATCTTCCTTTCTTCTCCCTCTTGGATTCCTTCTTTTACCTACCATTAATTGTATCAAGTGTAGATGCCTGCCCCTTTGCTCATTGTCCCAATAAACCTGCCAGTTTCCATTTATCTTCTTTTTAATTATTGTCTTAAGTTCAACTTTACTATACAGAATACATATACACCCACATAAACTGAACTATCTTATTTACCTGTTGCAACATAAATAAAATCTGAAGAATCTCCAAGACAATATCTTGTCTGGTTTCAGATTGTGGAGCATCCAGGCATAGTAATGCTGAACTTGAATCCGAGCATATTAGTGCTTTGTCTAGTCCCATATCATATATTGTATTCATTGCTATCATAAATGCTAGCAAGTCTCCCATAAATACTGATACCTGATTTGATATTCTTTTCCCTCCTGACACTTTTAACCTTGGGATGGTGTATGCTACTCCCACCTGACCATTCTGTGGATCCTTCGATGCATCTGTATAGACTTGTATATATTGTTCATACTTAGTCCCCATATACTCTTTTGTCAGTTCTGTCTCTAGTAGCTCATGATCTTTCTCTTGTCTTTTTTCCAATAAGAATAAGTACATTTTTGGATGAGGTAAAATCCATAAAGGTATTGTTGGTAAAATTACCATTGGAATAACTCTGAACTCATTTAACTCCATCTCCCGCACAAAATCCATAATAACCCAACCAAAACTATTAACTTTCTTTTTCCCATGTTCCCAACTTGCCTCAAGTAACCCTTTTATTGGATGATTATCCTTTTGACTTTTTAAGTTAGCCCAGTATGTCAAAAACAGTTGCTTTTATAGTCATTATAGTCTAGTATTCCTCTTATCATTGTTGAATAAATGGTTTTTAATGCCAGTCTATCAGCTCCCCACTCACGCCCTGAAATACACCTCATTACATTCAAAATCCTTTTACATTTTTACACATACATCTTATTTATGTGTATTCCATGTAATCTTTGTATCAAACCACATACCTAAAAATCTGATCACTTTGACTTGTTCTAACTCTTTATCATATAGCTTCAGTTTTAAATCTATACTTATCCTTTTATTTGTAAAGAAAATATATTTGGTTTTGTCTACAGAAAATGTAAAACCCCATTTATAAGGCCATTTCTCAACATCTAATAAAGCAGACTGCATTTTATTAACAATGTACTTGACATTCCTTCCTCTAAGCCACAAAGCTCCGTCATCTGCAAACAATGATTTATTAATATTTCTCTCTATTGTTGCAAATACATCATTAATCATAATTATAAATAACAAAGGACTAATGACACTCCCTTGTGGAGTACCATTCTCAATCATTCCTTGATACATACTCCCCGACCTTTACTTTAATATTTCTTTCAATTAAAAACTCTTTAATCCAATTATATAATCTTCCACCTATTCCATTTTGATCTAATTTTATCAACAAACCCTCTTTCCATAACATATCATAAGCTTTCTCAACATCAAAGAACACAGCTACCACTGTTTCTTTATTGATCAAAGCTTTCCTAATATCTGATTCTAAATTAATTATTGAATCCATTGTTCCTCTCCCACGCCTAAATCCACTTTGATATGGAGAGAAAAAATGATTTTTCTCCATATTATACGTCAGTCGATCTGTAATCATTTTTTTATGTAAATGTGATGTTAAAGCTATTGGTCTGTAATTTAAAGGATTGCTTGGATCTTTACCTGTTTTTTTAATGGGGATAATTAACGCTTCTTTCCATCCCTGGGGTAAAACCCCTTCCTCCCATATCCTGTTATAAAATTCCAGAATTATTCTCAGTGATTCTTTTTTTAACATATTATAACTAACTCCATCTTGTCCTGGGGATGAAGCCTTAGTGTTTTTTAATGCTCGCTTTAGCTCTGGAAATGAAAACAGAACATCTAATGGGCTAGTAGTAGCTCTCTTTTTTCCCTTATATATGGATATTCGATTAACAACTTCTCTCTCATATCCTTACTTTCCTTTGTCAAATTTCCTGAGCTATTTACTTTTGAAAGCTCATTTCTGAACATTTCTGCTTTATCCTTATCACATACTGCAATTTCCGCCCCAGTACTTAACACTGGATAGTCATATTCTCTCCTAATTCCACTCATCTTTTTAATCATACTCCATACTTCCTCTACTGGCGTACTTTTCCCAATTTCTTCACAAAATAATCTCCAATACTCTTTCTTCACTTCCCTTATTATTTTCCTAGTTACTGCCTAATTTTCATTTGAAAGTGACCTAATCCTTTAAGTTTGAGGCACAATGGGGGAAAACATTTGAGCTTTTTTATTTTTAGAACAGGGTCAATCTGATTCTGGTGAAAGAAATACATAAATGAAGAAGAAAGCCAAAATATTAAATGTCATGGATGTATATTTGCTAAGTAATCCACTGTTTTGTAGATGGGGATCAAAATGACTATTTTCACCTGAGATTTGGAGCCAAATTACAGGGGGTAAAAATGAATTTATAAAGATGGCAGCATCATTATTTTATTTTTACACACAGATTAGTAGGTCTATTAGTTAAATCTGTTTACTTTAGCCATCTTTGTTGCATTATATGCCAACGGTGACAGTTCAAAAAAGCACTTCTTGTGTTTTTTGGCCCAAGTTTGCATGACTATAACTCAAGAAGTAGCCTATAAAAGATATCTTAATATCCTTTTAGATTCTTTTCTTTTGGTATCTTCATTTTAAAGGCCCTATATGGTTCAATCCCAGAGATGTGGAGATCTTGATGCAGCTTGAAAAATGTTTCTTTTGGTTTCAGATGGAATCAAGTGGAATTAGATATATGAATGTCATGTAGTAAATGAAAAGTATGCAAGCGTCTTTTCATGTAATTGTTTGTTTGTTATCTAGCATATTTTATTATGTACAATTATAAGATATATACAGAAAATAGCTTGAACAGGACTGCATGTAAATGGACTGCATGCTTCTTTCACCATGAGGGAGAAACCAATTAGTTTAAAACCATAATTCCTTTAGCCAGAGCTGCTAGGTTAGTGTTCAGTACCACAGTTGGGTGAGCACCTTGCAAATTGGCTTAAGCAGATCTTTGTCTTATCTTTATCTTGTTGAGTCGTGCCCACTGGGAAGTCAATGCCGTTCCTACTACCAGAGCCTGATCTCGTAATCCTGTTTGAGTTAGTTGTGTCAGATCTTGGTGAGTGAAATGGCTGGACGCTTACACGACATGACTGCAGGGTGCAATAAGGACAAGTTCCAGAGAGATGGAAACAGTGAATAGAAAAAAAGTGCATTATCAACATTATCAAAAAATATAATGCATAGAAATAAGTGAAAATTCTGACAATCCTGTTAAAGCCAGACTATATGAGAGAGGAGGTGTGTAAACAAATTCCTGTTTTTGCTTGACACAGTTGAGGATCTGTTTTTACCAAAAGGGTTTTTGCTGCAGAAAAGATCAGCATTCAGTCTGACAAATTGGATTAGAATGCTACAATAAAGCAGAGAGTTTTGAGGAATAAATGACTGTAAACATTTGACTTAGTGAGTCGAATGTTAGCAGTACACGACTTTGAAGCATTTGATCCAGTGTTTATTGATTAGCGCTTATAGGGTTCAGTAGGCAGCAATGGCCACGAACTGCACTAAAAGTTGCAAGTGAAAACGGCACCCAGAATAAACAATGTAATTGTGAAAGTGAATTGTTTTGTCTTGCTTTTGAGACCAGTAATTGTCATTTTATCTACAGTTAACTGATAGATATTGTAATTATTTGTTCAGTGCTGAACAAACAATGTTGCAACTGTAAATGTAACCTGACTGGCATAATTGCCACCCCATTAAGCTATTTTAAACAACACATGCTGTTAATTCTCTCTTGAATGTTACAGCCTTCCTTGCCTCAGAATCAGGATTAGTGACTTACTGTAGCGATTACTGATATATTTTTTTGGTTAAGTATAGGAGAACAGACAGCACTGAAAATAGACAAAGATTATTTAAAATTCCCTATGAAAACCAGAAATAAAAAGTAAAATAAGAAAAAGAAATAGAAATCTACAGTATGTCCATTAAAGGAAATTTAGGCTTGTTTAATTTAATATTAAAAGTTCTTATAGCTTGATTAACCCAATTGAAGGTTTACTGTATATTTTTCACTAGTGTGAATGCTTAGGTTGCAGTAGCAAATTGTGCAGTCATGGTTAAAACTTTCAAACTGCCTGATCGTGATCATTTCTTTTCCAATAATTAATGTGGAGTATCAAAATTATATACTCTATATGACAACATTCTCATGAGTATACTAAACTGAACAAATAATCTACTCTGTACTATTGATAGGGACTGTTCTGTAGTTTTCACAAATATATTATTTATATACTACTTTTTGTGGATTCCAAAAAGGTCATTTTTGACATTATTTCTATAATGGACCTCTTGCCAAGGTGTTGCTGACCTTGTTTATCTTAGTGAAAACACATTCCTGGAACTGTTAATGTCTGAGCTTGGCATTGTGTGTTCAGTGTTAGCACCACGGAGACACATAAGGACATTTTGGCAAGATCAGAATAGTACATGAAAAAATTGGTCACCTTGCTAAACTCTCATTAAAATAGATCACACTGCTTCAATCCACAACCTACAACAATTCTAACTATACAATAGCTGAAGTGACATATTTACTAGTGTTTTCTAATAATTCTATACTGGGTCTGCCATACAAAACACAATATGATTTATGGACTGTAAATGTGTACATTATTTGTGTATTCCATAGTTTTGTGTACATTTGTCAACTTTATACTAAAGACTGAACAGTATTCTACTACATGTATAGTCTATCTCTTGATTTAAAAAATATAGTGTGCACTATACTATTGCTTAGAGTACAATAAAAATGTAACTTTCTATATCTTACAGTATGTTGGAGCAAACATAATATTAATTAAAAACGGAAACAGAAACAGTATTTAATGCCAGTATTTATTTCTATGTAATCCTTTTTCATTATTTACAAAATATATATACATTTTAGGCAAAAGATATAAATGCTAGCCTCCCGGCACATAAAAATAAAACCACTATGTCAGTGTTCACTGATCACCCAATTAATCCTGAGCTTTGAGTTCAGTTAATGGTGATAGTGAACGCAACCAAAAACTAAGTCTTTTTTTTTTTTTTTTTTTTTTTTTTCAGATGCCCAAATTGATCAATGACTAAAAGAGCATAATCTGTGAGAGATTGAAAAGTCTATGCTGGAGATACAGAGGACACCTCCGTCTTGCTGGTGGACACAGTTGAGGACTCGTCATCACCAAGAGGATTCTTTCCACAGAAAAGAGTGGTCAGCATGCAGTTCCGAAACTGTAAGAGACAATGTTTCATTTAGTACTTTTTGGGGTTTTAAACAGCTCTTTATTGATAGAGACGATAGAGAGAGAGGAGAGCAGGAATGGGATGTCTGGGATATGTAGGAGAAGTCAGATATATGATTAACCTGTTTGTTTAGCAGCACATAGATGATAGGGTTATATAAGGCTGAGCTCTTTGAGAAAAAGGCAGGAATAGCCATGAACTGGGCACTGAAAGCAGCTCCCTTATTAAAGAAGATCCAGGCAGCAACACTGGCATAAGGGGTCCAAGCCATCAAAAAACCAAAAACCATCAGGATGACCATTTTTGTCACTTCCCTCTCAGCCTTCTGGGTAGATGCTGAGTCCTGCTGTTGAGCTGCAGCCTAAGAGAGCACAGAACAGCCCATTTTTAACATTCCAATAGTTGAAGATTTACAGAAATGTTTAACATGACATTTCATACCGCCTTGACGGTGCAAACAAGCCGCCCATAGGTGAAGAAGATTACGGTGACCGGAAGTATAAAATGGCAGACGAACATGTAGATGACATATGATTCATTGTTGTATTCAGGATTCAGGGTGTAGTAGTCTGGTCCACATGAACACTGCATTCCCTCAGGAATATATCTGTTAAAGAAAAGCACCTGATGTTAGGAAACTTCAGTCAGAGTAATATATGTTGTACTTAGGCATTTGAAAACAACTACATTAGTACAAACTATGCAGTTAAAAATTAGCATAAAAATTCAGTGTTACTGTTACACTGGGAAAAGTCTTATTTACTGCTGTACACTGAACTAGCCATTCCTGTGTATTGATAAACATTAAAATGCCTCATGTTCAACTGGAATGTTTGTTATAATCACTGTACTGGAGAGCAAAATAATTGCATGTCCAATTAAACCAACCTGGACCAGCCAACCAGAGGGGGAGCCGCACATGCCATGGCCATTATCCATGTAAATGCGATTCCTGCCATTGCGTGGGTGGATGAGAATTTAAAACTACCCATTGGCTTACAAACCACAATGTATCTCTCGATGGCCAGCACCACAAGTGACCAAAGGGCAACTTCACCTGTGTGTGGCAAGTAAAATATACAATTCATTAACACCCTAATTACAGCCAAACATACTCTACTTTTAACATTCGCCAAAGTAATTCCTCAGAGCATTCAAAGTCAAAAAAACATTTCTCTTACCTCCAAGTGTTGCCATGAAGCCCTCAATCGCACAGTTAGTTGGACCCAGAATAAAGTAGCCATTAATTGCTGTGTAGAAAGTGAATGTGAATCCAAAACAAACCATGATGGTACCAGCCACAGCCAGGTTGACCAAAATGAAGTTGAGAGGTTGCCTAAGCTTTTTGTGTTGAGCTGTAACCACCAATGTGAGGCCATTGATGGGTAGACCCAAGCAGATGAGGAAGAACATGTATACAGCAAGGATTTTAAACTGCCACGGCTCAGCTAGATAATACTGTGGATACTCGAAAGGACTCCTCACTAGCCCTGTCCTGTTGGACATGGGGATGTAGAAGTTGTGTCCCTCAGTGCCGTTCATCTTTGCCCACTAGTGATCCAGAGGGATAAAGGATGTTGTACAGCTGAGTGACTGCTCTTCGCCTGCTCTTTATTTGCAAAGATGCATCAGGAGTGGTTATATATGCCTCTAAGATTCCTTATAAGGGATAAATCCACGAGCGTAAGATAGGGAGGGCGTTACAATGAGGGATTTGAATAATAAGAGCAGACATAATCACTTTTGGGCTAATTACCTGGTGACGCTTTAGATCTTGATGGAGTTTTTTCTTCACCTTTTTAGGGTCTTAAATTAGGGCACGATGTTGAAATTGATTGACAGTACAAAGTGAGTAGGCCTAATCAAAGTTGTATTTATTTCAAGAATAAAATGTAGGCTAAATATATAAATCTGTGATCATTGTCTGGTGTAGTCCAGTAGTAATAGGAAAGTAACACAATAGCGTATTAAAATGACACAAAATGTCACCATTTATGTGCATTTTATTTAAATATAAAACATTTGCAGCTGACACAGCTGTGGGCAGTGGCGGCGCTAGGACGGGGCTTGGGTTGGGTCTACGCACGTACCCCCGACACCGAACCCCCACCCCGATAATGTTTTAAATTTGCACTCTCTCTCTATTATTTGCAGTATTAAAAACTAGCATATAAGATGTTTATGTGACTAAAATGCATGCTGTGATGGGATACATGCTCGTCTTAGTTATTTCTAGAGTCACTCCAGAACCAGCACTGAGAAATGTTCCCTTAAATGTTGCCTAAACCAGTGGTTTTCAACCACATTCTGCATGTCTCCTTTGTCTAACACACCCATTTCAGGTCTTTGAGTCACTACCAATGAGCTGATGACCTAAATCTGGTGTGTTTGATTAAGGAGACATGCAAAATGTGCAGTGCTGGGGGGCCTCCAGGAACGTGGTTGGGAACCACTGGCCTAAACGATACGAACGCTGCGAAAACCCGCACGATGGTGATTGTAAGTAGGCTTAAATTGCTGGTCCGTTTTTTAAACATGACTTTAGAAAACTTGGAATACAAGGCACGAGTCATTTTTAAGTCTGCTGTTATCTATTTTGTGGGGTTAGTGTCTTGGTAGAAAGTGGAGAATGACAGGAAGCGAAGTGGTAGAGAGAGACAGAGAAAGTGGACCACGAGGTTTTGAACTTGGATCACACGAAACAACAAACGTGCAGCGCGTGGGAGCGATGACCGTGAAGCTATCTAATCCGACACCCGTTATTATGGCTTACTTGTATGGAAATGAGCAGCGCGAATATTTTGTGTTCCACAGAGGGAAACTATACAGGTTTTGAAAGACATAAGGGTGAGTAAAATAATGACATTTGAATGCAGTCTATTTATAAAAAAAAGTAGGCTATTTGTAAAAATCCTTATACAGTAAGCGTATAAAGGGCTGGAAAAGCCATGAAAATATTTTTTTAAGATAATAGGCTAAACTTGGATAGTTGGAGGCATTAGCCCCATATAGGCTAGTTTATTAAAAGAAAGAAAAAAGTCTGTGTTGGCACACTGAGCAAAATGACGTTCCTGCAATTAATGGATTAAAATTTTGTAAACAATCAAATAAAAGACTCTTTTGATGCTATGTCGTATAACTCATTTAATTATTGATCTAGGCTCGTTCTTTATTCATAATATTCATCAAAACACTAGCTTGAGCTTCTGTCAGCTCTGCACAATCTGAACAGTCTCAACCAACTCCATCATGTGCATCCTTAATTAAATGATTGTTAAAGTTCTCGTTATAGGCAGACTTTATATTTGCCTGTTTTCATTAATTGTAGGCCTTTTTTTTTTTCCTGAGAGTGTGAGAATGAGATAGCAGATGCCAGTGTGTGTATGGTCCGAGTTAGGTGAGGAAGTAAAATCATAAAAATCAATGGCAGCAAGTCTTTTCTGAACTATTTTGCTGTAGCCTATAGCCATAACACGAGTTAATTATTTTTTAAAGTCTGTGCTTGTTACTTGCTTGGATGTCTAGCAGGTTGTTGTTCCCAATGAACAGGATCAGTGGGGGCATTAAAATGATCTAAAATATCTATAAGAATAGCAAAACATTTATATTTATTTATTTTGACGTTGGGGTAAAATAGGACCTGGACAAACAGGAGTATATATGTAGCCTGCGCTATACAATAGCGTTTTTCCACAGCTCAAAGTGCTTTACAAACAACAGTAAGCTAATCAGATCAAAACAATATAAACATCAAACACCACACAATTCCCGCAAATTCTAAGACAAGCGATGTCCGACCCAAAAGTCCAAAACGAATTCAGTAAATAGCCTATGACATAAACTGTGTTGTGTAATGCGTTGCAAAGTGGGGGCATTCTCGTCGACCCGCATCTCGCATGCCACCGAGCCAACTTTAGGACCAAAAAAACGGGAACAAACGACCACCACACCACGACATACACCGGTCAAAGATCCAGCCGCTCCGTGCTGCACACACCGTCAGGCAGGCAGGTGAAAGGCGGGCAGATGAAACAACGCAGCAGGCAGTGGAACGCAGCAAACCGCGAACACAAGCGAAAATCTGTTGAGATCCAAAAATGTTAATTTTATAAATGTTTGAAATAAAGAAAAACATTTAAAAACGACTACAGCAACAACTTGACAATACAAACACGCAGCTCCAATATGAAGTGACAGTCAAACGCACGCAGCACTCACCGGATGTTGTTGTCATACAGCCGAGCTGTAGAATCTGTCACCCAAACTGACTGGAAACGGTATTAAGGCCTGTTCCTAAGTCGAACAGCAAATTGTCCAAAATTAAACTGCCATTTGAAAAAAAAAAAAAAAAAAAATCACAATGATGGATTTCTCAGTGCAATTCTTGTGGATTTGCTGCATGACTGATCCTCAAATTTACACCTTTCTTCAGAACAATGAAGGATATACTAAACTGAACAAACTAATTATTATAGGGAATATTAATAAATAAATAAACTTTTTTACTATCCTTCTTGAATTCCACAAAGTAATTTGGCTGACAATATTATTAGACCACTTGTTGCCAGGATGCTTTTGACCTGTTTGCTCTTTTTGAGAGAACATTCCTGGAGGTATATTTGTTCATGTCTGCCAATAGTGCTTTGTCTGAGCAATCATGCAGGCCACATTAAGACCTTTAGGCAGAGACTATGGAGTCAGAATGGTAAGAGATAAATGCTGATGTTCAACATGGTCAGATCGACTTAAATGAATATCCTGGGTTCAAAATATGTTCAATCAACAGAATTTGTGTCATGTTGATTACCACAAAAAAATCTACCTCTTCTCTCATTTTTCTTTCCTTTAAAATAAAGTATATCCTGAAATTATGGCATTAGATGTTAGCAGCAACCAAGCCCCGGCCCATTCTAACTTTACAATAGCAATGTGTGGAAGTGTGAATTGGCCTTATGATGAACATGATTGAATTTAGGATCTTTTTCACATATAAACATTGATCAGCAAACATAAACAGAAGCTCAACCGAAACTGCTTGACGTGCAAGAAGAGAACAAGCCTCTTTGGTTCTTGTGGAAGTTCAAACGTGCAGCGCAACACACGAGAATGAACCTCATTGGTTCTCGCACGTCAAGCAAACATGCTTGAGCTGATATGTGAGTTGATGAATGTTTATATGTGAATAAAAGCCTAAATTCAATTTGTTCATCAAATAAAGCGATCGTTTCTCTTAAGAAAATTTGGACTAAACTGCTCAATTCTTATGGATTAGTTTTACAATCTCTTTATGAACTTTTTGAAGCGTCAAATTGCTAGTTGCGTAGCTGTCAATGGAGGGACAGAGATTGCTCAGATTTTATTAAAAATATCTTCATTTGTGTTCCAAAGATGAATAAAGTCTTACGAGTTTGGAACAACATGAGGGTGGGTGAGTAATTAATGACAGAATTTTCATTTTTGGTTGAACTAATCCTTTAAAACAGCTCAGTCTCCACAGTATTATTGCAAACAGCAGATGTCTGGCCTTAATGAGAGGATTGTTTCAGACTGAATGTAGGGTGGATTTGATTGTATTCTAGCACTACATGGATTGTCTTGATTTAAAATAGTGTGCACCAGCTATACTAATACTAAATACAGTTTCAGTATCATACGTATGTGCAAACAAACTCAAAAGTAAATCAATTCATAAATAATGGAAACGAAGACACTTTTTAATGCCAGTATTTTATTTCTATCCTTTTTTTTATTATTATTTACAAAATATATACACATTTTAGGCCAAAGATATAAATGTTAGCCTCCCAGTTCATAAAAAATGATCACTGATAACCCATTAAACCCCATTAAGCCTTTTACTTATTTAACAAATGTATGTGAGTTCACCAGGTTAATAGTCATAGTGAACACAACCATATGAGATGCATCAACTAATTCAACTTTTTTTTTTCTTTTTTTTCAGATGCCCAAATTGATCAATGACTAAAAGAACAAAATCTGTGAGAGGTTAAAAAGTCTATGCTGGAGATACAGAGGACACCTCCGTCTTGCTGGTGGACACAGTTGAGGACTCGTCATCACCAAGAGGATTCTTTCCACAGAAAATAGTGGTCAGCATGCAGCTCCGGAACTGTAAAAGACAGTGTTTCACTTAGTACTTTTTGGGGTTTTATACAGCTTTTTATTGATAGAGACAATAGAGAGAGGAGAGGGAGTAGAGCAGGAATGGGATGTCTGGCATAGGAGAAGTCAGATATATGATTAACCTGTTTGTTTAGCAGCACATAGATGACAGGGTTATATAAGGCCGAGGTCTTTGAGAAAAAGGCAGGAACAGCCATGGACTGGGCACTGAAAGCAGCTCCCTTATTAAAGAAGATCCAGGCAGCAACACTGGCATAAGGGGTCCAAGCCACCAGGAAACCCAAAACCATCAGGATGACCATTTTTGTCACTTCCCTCTCAGCCTTCTGGGTAGATGCTGAGTCCTGCTGTTGAGCTGCAGCCTAAGAGAGCACAGAACAGCCCATTTTTAACATCGTATTTCAATAGGTGAGAATTTACAGGAATATTTAACATGACATTTCATACCGCCTTGACGGTGCAAACAAGTCGGCCATAGGTGAAGAAGATTACGGTGACCGGAAGTATAAAATGGCAGGAGAACATGTAGATGACATATGATTCATTGTTGTATTCAGGATTCAGGGTGTAGTAGTCTGGTCCACATGAACACTGCATTCCCTCAGGAATATATCTGTTAAAGAAAAGCACCTGATGTTAGGAAACTTCAGTCAGAGTAATATATGTTGTACCTAGGCATTTGAAAACAACTACATTAGTACAAATTATGCAATTAAAAATTAAGTGTGACTGTTACACTGGGAAAAGCCTTATTTACATTGAAAGTAAGCCATCCCTGTGTATCGATTAACATGTTGCCTTTTAAAAAATGAAAATGCCTCATGTTCAACTGGAATGTTTGTTATAATCACTGCACTGGAGAGCAAAATAATTGCATGTGTAATTAAACCAACCTGGACCAGCCAACCAGAGGGGGAGCCGCACATGCCATGGCCATTATCCATGTAAATGCGATTCCTGCCATTGCGTGGGTGGATGAGAATTTAAAACTACCCATTGGCTTACAAACCACAATGTATCTCTCGATGGCCAGCACCACAAGTGACCAAAGGGCAACTTCACCTGTGTGTGGCAAGTAAAATATACAATTCATTAACACCCTACAATTACAGCCAAACATACTCTACTTTTAACATTCCCCAAAGTAATTCCTCAGAGCATTCAAAGTCAAACAAAAAAACATTAAAACTTCTCTTACCTCCAAGTGTGGCCATGAAGCCCTCAATCGCACAGCCAATTGGACCCAGAGCAAAGTAGCCGTGAATTGCTGTGTAGAAAGTGACTGTGAATCCAAAACAAACCATGATGGTACCAGCTACAGCCAGGTTGACCAAAATGAAGTTGAGAGGTTGCCTAAGCTTTTTGTGTTGAGCTGTAACCACCAATGTGAGGCCATTGATGGGTAGACCCAAGCAGATGAGGAAGAACATGTATACAGCAAGGATTTTAAACTGCCACGGCTCAGCTAGATAATACTGCGGATACTCGAAAGGACTCCTCACTAGCCCTGTCCTGTTGGACATGGGGATGTAGAAGTTGTTTCCCTCAGTGCCGTTCATCTTTGCCCACTAGTGATCCAGAGGGATGTAATCTGCTGCTGTGGTACAGCTGAGTGACTGCTCTTCATCTGCTCTTTATTTGCAAAGATGCATCAGGAGTGGTTATATATGCCTCTAAGATTCCTTATAAGGGATAAATCCAGGAGCACAAGGTGGGGAGGGTGTTGCAATGTGGGATTTGAATAAGAGCAGACATAATCACTTGTGGACTAATTACCTCATGAAGCCTTAGATGTTGTTTTTTCACCTTTTTAGGGTCATAAATTAGGGCATATATTGATATTGATATTAATTGACAGTACAAAGTGAGTATAATCAAAGCTGTATTTATTTCAAGGATAAAATGTAAATTTAAATGTAATCGTTGTCTGGTGTAGTCCAATAGTGATATGAAAGTAACACAATAGCATATTAAAATAACAAAATGTCACCATTTGTGTGTGTTTTATTTAAATATAAAATATTTGCAGCTGACACAGCTGTGGCCAGTGGCGGCGCTAGGATGGGGCTTGGGTTGGGTGGTCGTGCGTACCCCCGACACCGAACCCCCACCCCGGTAATGTTTTAATAATGCACTCTCTCTATCATTTGCAATATTAAAAACTAGCATTTTTATACGATTAAAATGTGTTTAAAAAGCAGGCTGCGATCTGTTACGCGGTCGTCTTAGTTATTTATAACTATATATAGACACTCCTTGACCAGCGGTGAGAAGTCTTCTCTTCACACCAAGTTTAGACCCGCACGATGGTGATTGTAAGTAAATAAGGAATTATTAATTGCCGGTCTGCTTTTCAAATCAAGCAGTAGCCTAATATGACTTAAGAAAACTTGGAATATAAGGCACAAGTCATTTGTAAGTCTACTGTTATCTATTTTGTGGGGTTACGTCTTGATAGAAAGTAGTGGAGAATGACAGTAAGCGAAGTGGTAGAGAGAGACAGAGAAAGTGGACCACGAGGTTTTGAACTCGGATCACTCTAAACAACAAACGCGCAGCGCGCCGGATCGATGACCGTGAAGCTATCGGATCCGACACCCGTTATTATGGCTTACTTGTAGGCTTTGGAAATGAGCAGCGCAAATATTTTGTGTTCCACAGAAGAAAACTATAGGTTACAGATTTTGAACGACATAAGGGTGAGTAAAATAATGACATTTGAGTCCAGTCTATTAAAAAAAAAGTATTTATAAAAATCCTTATACAGCAAGCATATAAAGGGCTAGAAAAGTCATGAAAATTGTTGCAATTATCTGGCAAATATGGTTAGATCCTTATGATTAGTCTATATATAGGCTATATAGCCCTATATAGGCTAGTTTATTAAAAAAAAAAAAAAAAGTGTGTTGACGCATTGTGCAAAATGACATTCCTGCAATAAATGGATTAAAATTTTGTAAACAATTGAATAGGCTAATAAATGCAATACTCTTTTGATGTTATGATGTAATCCCCGCTAGAAATTTTACATTCCCAGAACATTCTCAGAACGTCCCCACTGGTGTTAAGGATGTTGCCTAATGTTCCCAGTACATTCAGTGACAGTCACGATGTGGAGTTCTCTTTCGATACTACACTCGTACTGCGTCATTAAACCGTTAGGCTAAGATGCATTGGGGAAAACTCATTTTCTCTGATTTCTGAAGCCTTTTTTTTTAATCACGCAGTGAAACTGCACAGCCATTGGTTCGTGGAGTTGAATAAAACGAACCAATGACGGCGTGGCAGAGCCACGCGAGCCTATGGTGAGCGAGCCCGCCAAAAGGGTCGGGTATCAGGCTGTATAAGCGGGCGTCTCACCTAGACAGACTGATTCATTCTCCTTCAGCGACGCAGATCACTTCTCTTCGCTGGATCTCAAAGCTTGAAGCCACCTTCACCTGCAAGCAGCTGGATTTCGCCGCTGATCAGCTCGCCGCTCTACAGCAGCCAGATCAGCTCACCACTCTTCTGCTTGCCACTCTCCGCTCTCTAGCAGCTCGCCGCTCTTGAGCAGCTCGCCGCTTTAACAACTCGTAGCTTCAGTGAAGACTGACCACTCTCAAGCAGCTCTGATCAGCACGCCACTTCTCAGCAGCCAGATCAGTTCGCCGCTCTCTAGCAGCTCTGTTCTCCATGCCGCTCTCAAGCAGCCTGGTCAACGCTTTGCTCACGAGCCGCCTGCAGTGTTGAGCACACCCACCTCAGCGCTTTGCGGGGCAAATTCTAAAAGAGCTTATTTTCTAAAGAGCAAATTTCTGCAACGTTGTTGCAAATGTCGCGCCACGGCTGTGGCTCGTGCAGAGCACCTCTGCACACGGATGACGGGCACAGTGAGTGTGTGCGATGTCTGGGAAAAACCCACACAGAAGCCGCGCTCACTGAAATGACCTGTTTCATTGCGAGAGCATGAGTCTGGCTTCTCTGCTTTCTTTTCAGAGAACGACTCCGCCCCTCGCGCCCTCCCGTTTGTTTCCTCCCAGGAGCCTGTGAGGAAAATTTGGGACATCTTCGGGAGGGCAGAGGTCGACCTCTTCACCTCCGAAGAAAACTATCATTGCCCAACCTATTTCTCAAAGAACAGAGATGCTCTGGCCCACGATTGGCCTAGTCTTCTCCTCTACGCTTTTGTCCCGATCGCTCTGATCCCCCAGGTCATCAGATGAGTCAGGGAGGGTGCTCACATGGTCCTCCTAGTGGCCCCTCTGTGGAAGAACAAGCCATGGGTCTCAGACCTGTCTCAGCTGTCATGAGCCGTGGCTGATTCCCTTGAGACGGGCCTCCTCTCTCAAGCGAACAGAACAATATGGCATCCCAGACCCAAGCTGTGGGCTCTACATGTGTGGCCTCTCGATGGGAGCCTGCAAGCCTCCCCGAGAGCATCCTGAATACCATCTCACAGGCTAGAGCTCCATTCACGAGACGTCTCTACACCCTTAAGTGGTCAGTCTTCACTGTCTGGTGCGCAGCCCGGGGGTGAAGACCCTTTCACTTGTGACATATCTCAGATATTGTCCTTCCTCCAAGACTTAATGGATAGAGGCCATACTCCCTCTACCCTAAGGTCTATGTCGCAGCTAAAGCAGCCTCTTATGTTCCTATAGCAGGGCAGTCTGTAGGTAAGAATGATCTCGTTGTTTGTTTCCTGAAGGGGTCCAGGAGGCTGAACCCTCCTCTCCCTTTTACAATCCCTACCTGGGACCTTTCCACGGTTCTTAGAGGTCTCAAAGGCCCCCCTTTTGAGCCGCTTCAGACTGCCGACTTACACCCCCTGTCGTTAAAAACCACCCTGCTATTGGCCTTAGCATCGGTTAAGTGGGAGATTTACAGGCGCTCTCTGTGAACCCCTCTTGTCTTGAGTTCGGGCCTAATGACTCCAAAGTCGTCCTGAAACCAAGACACAGATACGTCCCTAAGGTTCTCTCCACTCCATTCCGGGCACAGGTTGTCATTCTCTCTGCACTTCCTCCTTCTCAGGATGATCAGGAGTTGAACTTACTCTGTCCTTTATTTTCTATAAAACATCAACATCTAACCTGGTAACCTGGTAACGTTCCCAGAACGTTCAGAGACGGTCACAATGTGCAGTTCTTTTAAGGGTTGGGGGACGTTATTTGGTAGACTTTCAGGAAACATTCAGGACATTCTGGGAATGTTTAGGGGACTATTACTATAGGACATTCTGTTAACTTCCCAAATGTCCTCTTTGTAACGTTCTCGCGTGACCATAAAATAACCAAAACAGAACGTTCCCCTAAAGTCATATCAGGAATGTTATTAAAGGATTAGTTCACTTTCATATAAAATTTTCCTGATAATTTACTCACCCCCATGTCATCCAAGATGTTCATGTCTTTCTTTCTTCAGTCGAAAAGAAATTAAGGTTTTTGATGAAAACATTCCAGGATTATTCTCCTTATAATGGACTTCAATGGCCTCCAAACGGTTGAAGGTCAAAATTATAGTTTCAGTGCAGCTTCAAAGGGCTTAAAACGATACCAGACGAGGAATAAGGGTCTTATCTAGCAAAACGATCAGTCATTTTAAAAAAAAATGTAAATGTATATGCTTTATATAAACAAATGATCGCCTTCCAAGTGCTTCCGCCAAAACTGTACTTTCGTATTCTTCTAAAAGCTTACACTGTATGTCCTACGCCTTCCCTTTTCAACTTACGGAACGAACGCAGCACCAGTTAAATTTTTTCCGTAAGTAGAATAGGGAAGCCGTAGGACATACAGCATAAGACATAAAGCTAATCCTTTAAATGACCAACAGAGGACCATGTGGGAACATTCTGTTAATGTCCTAAATGTCCTCTTTGTAACATTCTCGTGTGACCATAAAATAACCAAAATGGAACGTCCCCCTAAAGTCATATAAGGAAGCTTGAACTGCAGCACTTTCTTTACCAAAAGAGGATGTTTTAGGAACGTCCCTAATGTTCTGTAAAGGTTTGGAATTTTTGTCAGCTTTAGAGCATTTTTAGGGAACGTTGTGCAAGGTCATGAGAACGTCATCTTCTATGTGGGTAACGCATTTCATTATTGTTCTAGGCTCGTTCTTTTTTCCATTGTTTTAGAATTGCCCTAATCAAAGCTATATGGCCCGGTTTCACTTAGCTTAAGCCAGGATTAGGCCTTAGTTCAATTAGGGCATTTAAGTATAGCTTTTAAAAACGTTCTAGAAGAAGAAAAAAATACTGGTGTGCATCTTGAGACAATGGCACTGACATATTTTAAGATATATATTAGTATAAGTTGCTTTCAGTTAAAACAGCTCAAACATGCATTTTAGTCTAAGACTAGCTTAAGCCTTGTCTGTGAAACCAGGGAAATGAAATAACACAACTGGAAGTATGTGAATTATGTATTAACCAAAAATATTAAACAAAACTAGATACTTGAGCTTCTTTGTCAGCTCTGCACACTCTAAACATTCTCTTAACCAACTCCATCAGGTGCATCCTTGTATGATTTTTAAAGTTCTCATTATAGGCAGACTTTATATTTGTATGTTTTCATTAATTGTATTTTTTTTTTTTTTTTTTTTTTTTTTCTGTGACTGAGATAGCAGATGCCGGCATGTCAGTATGTGTGAGTTAGGTTAGGAAGAAAAATCATAAAAATCAATGTACAGCAGGTCTTTTAGGAGCTATTTTGCTATAGCCTATTAGCTTACATAACACCAGTTAATGATATTTACCCTGGTTTCACAGACAAGGCTTAAGCTAGTCCTAGACTAAAATGCATGTTTGAGCTGTTTTAACTGAAAGCAACTTGCACTGACATATCTTAAAATATGGCAGAGCCATTGTTTTGTCTCAAGATGCACAATAGTAATGTTTTTTTCTAGGCTATGTTGATAACAAGCTATTCCAAACACATTCCTGGAGCCTCCCCAACACTGCGGCTGCATCCGAAAACCTAGGCAGCTGACTTGTTGCCTCTCTGCCCTATCAGGCAATGACTTGTAAGGCATTGTTTGTACATGAAGGCACCTCACAAAACTGATTTCAGACAGACTTCTGAGGCAGCATAACAGTTTAATGATCTACCGCAAAATAGCTCGAGCTTTGGTGAGAACTATACAAATATTTAATTACTACAATAGTAATTTCTCACTAGAAATGACATCAAAAGTGGAAAATGTTGGTCAAAAGCGTACATTTACTGAGCAGCAAACGAAACTTTCGGATGCCATCTTTAGTTTTCTAGCTCAACTGTCACAGAATGTAAAGCACAGGGATTATGGGATATCAAAGGCAGCGAAGGACACATCTATGCTGCCTTCAAAAATCGATCAGAGGAAGGTATCTCAGAAAACAGGAAGTGAAGCTAACATTGGATTTGGACGTGCCTTGATTCCTTCCTACCTTGAAATGTGTCCTCCGAAGGCAACATTTTCTAGTTTTCGACTGTGTCATTCTCCTATGGTGTTAGCCTATATAGTGTGTCCACAGCTCAAAGCGCTTTACAGTAATAAGATCAAAACAATAAAACTATACAATATAAACATCAAACACCACACAATTTTCGTAAATTCTAAGTCAAGCACATATTTTGAAGAGAAAATATAGAGCAGCATGTGTTCGACCCAAAAGTCCAAAATGAATTCACTAAAGAAACTGTATAATGCGTTGCAAAGTGGGGTTGTATTTGTTCATTTCTGCCAATAGTGCTTTGTCTGTGCAATCATGCAGGTCACATTAAGACCTTAAGGCAGAGACTATAGAGTCAGAATGGAAAGAGATAAATGCTGATGTTCAACACGGTCAGATCAACTTAAATTAACATTCTGGGTTCAAAATCTGATTAATCAACAGAATTTGTGGCATAATGTTGATTACCACAATTAGCTAATAAATGGTTGATTGGGGCATGAGAGACTTTAAAGGGATAGTTCACCCATAAATGAAAATTCTGTCATCATTTACTCACCCTTGTGTTGTTCCAAACCCCTAAGACTTTCGAACACACCTCATTGGTTCTTGCATGTCAAGCTAACATGCTTGAGCTTCCGTTTATCATAACTGATGTGTGCGTTGATGAATGTTTATATAAAAGACTAAATTAAATCTGTCCAGCGTGTTAAGTGATCATGTGTCTTCAGAAAATGTGGATTACACCGCTCAATTCATTTTTCTTTTTGAAAGTGGTAGTTGCATAGCTGTCAATGGAGGGATAGAAATTGCTCAGATTTTATTAAAAATATCTTTATTTGTGTTCCAAAGATGAACCAAAGTCTTACGGGTTTGGAACGACATGAGGGTGGGCGAGTAATTAATGATTAATGATACATTTTTTGGTTGAACTAACCCTTTAAAACAGCTCAGTCTCCACAGTATTATTGCAAACAGCAGATGTCTGGCCTTAATGAGAGGATTGTTTCAGACTGAATGTAGGGTGGATTTGATTGTATTCTAGCACTACATGGATTGTCTTGATTTAAAATAGTGTGCTCTAGCTATACTAATACTAAATTCAGTTTCAGCATCATACGTATGTGCAAACAAACTAAAAATTAAATCAATTCATTAATAATGGAAACAAAGACACTTTTTAATGCCAGTATTTTATTTCTATCCTTTTTTTTTTTTTTTTTTTTTTACAAAATATATACACATTTTAGGCCAAAGATATAAATGTTGCCCTCCCAGTTCACAAAAAAAAATAACCCATTAAACCACATTAAGCCTTTTACTTATTTAACAAATGTATGTGAGTTCACCAGGTTAATAGTCATAGTGAACACAACCATATGAGATGCATCAACTAATTCAACTTTTTTTTTTCTTTTTTTTCTTTTTTTTCGGATGCCCAAATTGATCAATGACTAAAAGAACAAAATCTGTGAGAGGTTAAAAAGTCTATGCTGGAGATACAGAGGACACCTCCGTCTTGCTGGTGGACACAGTTGAGGACTCGTCATCGCCAAGAGGATTCTTTCCACAGAAAATAGTGGTCAGCATGCAGCTCCGGAACTGTAAGAGACAATGTTTCACTTAGTACACTTAGCACACATTTTGCCACTCTTTCATAACTGAGGGAGTAGAGAGGGAATGGGATGTGAAGGATATGACTTTCCACTCCAGCAAGTCTGATATGACTTACCTGTTTGTTTAGCAGCACATAAATGATAGGGTTAAATATGGATGAGCTCTTTGAGAAAAAGGCAGGAACAGCCATGGACTGGGCACTGAAAGCAGCTCCCCTGTTCAAGAAAATCCAGGCAGCAACACTGGCATAAGGGGTCCAAGCCACCAGGAAAACCCAAAACCATCAGGATGACCATTTTTGTCACTTCCCTCTCAGCCTTCTGGGTAGATGCTGAGTCCTGCTGTTGAGCTGCAGCCTAAGAGAGCACAGAACAGCCAATTTTTAACATAGTATTCCAATAGTTAGGAATTTGCAAGAATGTTTAAAGTGACATTTCATACCGCCTTGACAGTGCAAACAAGCCGCCCATAGGTGAAGAAGATTACGGTGACCGGAAGTATAAAATGGCAGACGAACATGTAGATGACATATGATTCATTGTTGTATTCAGGATTCAGGGTGTAGTAGTCTGGTCCACATGAACACTGCATTCCCTCAGGAATATATCTGTTAAAGAAAAGCAACTATAATTTAGATTGCCATCTTCTCATTTATAAAACTTTGTAGAAAGCTATTCAGCTGAAATCTAACAAAATAACTAAGAGAGAAAGTTATTCATGCAGTAATCCAAAAATTCAGTGTGTTCAGTCGGGAAAAGTAATTTTTACTGTCTTAAATTAAACTTAAGCTAATATTCTTGTATATTGACCAAATAAAAAAAAGCCTCATTCAGCTGAAATGTTTGTTGTACTCACTTCTGCACTACAATAGAGAACAAATAAATTGCATAATGTCTTATTAGACCAACCTGGACCAGCCAACCAGAGGGGGAGCCGCACATGACATGGCCATTATCCATGTAAATCCAATTCCTGCCATTGCGTGGCTGTTTGAGAATTTAAAACTACCCATTGGCTTACAAACCACAATGTATCTTTCAATGGCCAGCACCACAAGTGACCAAAGGGCAACTTGACCTGTGAAGAAAATAAAATAATAAAATCAGTTTCACCCAAATTACGGTACAGTTAACTATATCTAATGATCAAACCAATCCAAAAACATACATTAATTTCTCTCACCTCCAAGTGTTGCCATGAAGCCCTCAATCGCACAGTTAGTTGGACCCAGAGCAAAGTAGCCATTAATTGCTGTGTAGAAAGTGACTGTGAATCCAAAACAAACCATGATGGCACCAGCTACAGCCAGGTTGACCAAAATGAAGTTGAGAGGTTGCCTAAGCTTTTTGTGTTGAGCTGTAACAACCAATGTGAGGCCATTGATGGGTAGACCCAAGCAGTGCCATTCATCTTTGCCTAATAGTGATCCGGACCTGGCAGAGGATATGATCTGCTGTGTTGGACCTGCTCTTTATTTGCAAAGATGCATCATGTGTGATTATATATCCCCCTGTGGTTCCTTATAAGGGATAAATCCAGGAGTGTGAGGTGGGAGGGTGTGGGATTTAAATGATAAGAGCAGCCATAATCACTTTTGTATTAATCACCCGGTGAAGCTTTGGATCTTGATTCTTGACACTATATTGATGTTTGAGATTCTTATATTAAGAAATTATATAATTTCTCAATATGGAGTGAATATACACAACACTGTATTTAATTTAAAAAATGTGATTGTTGTCTGATGTATAGTTATTTTCTATACACATTATACACTTGTTTACCTTATTAGTGTCAAGAACACACTTAAAGGGGATTTCCTGTCAGATTAAGACTTGTCCCATAATTTTATGTTAGTTTGTTGTGGAGGTCTAATAGTTGTGCTGAACACTTGTTCTGTGGGATCTTGTATTACAAAGTTCACAACAATGGGGTTGATGGACGATTCATTAGAAGATTAATTAGATTAATTACAATGAAGTCACTCCAAAGAGATGTAGGGGATGTTGCCATCAGTGTGCAAAAAAGCCTGGCAATGGTCAAATTACTTCAGATAATTTTTTTTTTTTCAGTAGCCATTTTTTTCCTCAAAATGTTGGAATATGATTATCTGAGAATAACTCAATCAAAAGCACAGAAAGTTTGAGGGTGATGAAACAGTGTTTTCAAACAATAGAGAATGTAGCTTTTGTATTCAATTATTTTCTTTAATATTTATTTTTATTAATTTTGGAATACTACTTTTTCATTCCATTCTGAATTCACATACATTCAAGCTTAATTCATACTTTACTCATAATTCATAACTGCAGTCATCATTTTGCATATGCATTTCATTCAAATCACTTTGTATAAAACAGAATATCAATCATTAAATGATTTCAATTTGTAGCCATCAGTCATCATTAGATCACCAAAAACAACATTTGTATGCATATATTTATGCTACTTTTCAATACGTATAACATTTAGAAAATATATACAGAAAAGCGGACAAAGCAGCTAAAAACAAAAATAATGATATGAATATAGTGCATAGTGTCATTGACTTGAAAAGGTAGTTCTGTAAAATATTATGTTTCTCACTGAACCCTTGGGTGGGTTTAAGCAGTCCTGTTCATGACCTTTTGATGTGATGTGTCAAGAAAAGAGGCTTATGCTTAGATTTAGTGGTGAGCTATGCCTTGTGTTGAAGCATTGGCAACTAATCTATCCATGCTCTATTTATTGAAGAGAATAGAGCCTAAATGTGACGTATACCTAGTCTGCATTAACAAAGAAGGGTCAGGTCAAGTCTTAAAAGTCTTCTTTAAACTAAAATGTTCCAAGGCAGAGAGAGAAGAGGTACATGACCCAACTGGATGATAATTACAGAGCTTTTCAAACCATTACAGAGATTGATCCATGGAGACTTATGCTTGCTGAAACATTAAAAGAATCATTGAAAAAACATTGTTGGCAAATAATTCTACGCAGGAGACACTGAGGACACCTCTGTTTTGCTCGTTGACACTGAGGATTCCTCATCACCAAGAGGGCTCTTGCTGTAGAAAATGGTGTTCAGCACGCAGCTACAGAACTGAGAATTAGAAAGAGGAATAACGCTAGAATTGAAATTGCCATTTCATTCCATTGATGTCTTCATAGTGCAGTCATATAATCTCAAGGTTAACAAAACGGTGTCAGACTAAAAGAATGGTTTGTAAAACCATCAGAATGACCATACATGTCACTTCCTTCTCAGCCTGTTGTTGTTGACATCAATCAATTGATTAAACATTATATAGAATTTGTTAATAACTTTGAATGTTAACGCAAGAATTTTAAATGACTATCTCAGCATTCATTTCTTTTCAACTGATTAAAAGTCCCTTAATACTGTAGCATGAGTAACTTACCTGACCAGCCCAAAAGTGGGGGCACTGCACAGCTACAGGCCATGAACCACGTGAAAATGATCGCATGGTGTGAGGAGAATTTGAAGCTCCCCATTGGCTTGCAAGCACCACCAGAGACCAAAGAGAAACCTGGCCTGTAGACAAAATTGAAAAGGAGTCACAACATGGAATCTCAAACAACAAAACACATTAATCAATGCTGAAATCTTCTTACCACCAAGTGTAGCAAAAAAGCCTTCAGTAGCACAACCTGTGGGACCCAGAGCCATATAACCAGCAATGGAGCAGTAGAATGCAACTGTGAATCCAAAAAGGGGCATAACTGTTGCAGCAACACCCAGATATACCAAAATGAAATTTAGAGGTTGCCTCAGCTTTTGGTGCTGAGCAGTGACCACCAGCATAAGCACATTGATTGGTAGCCCAAAGCAAATCAGTAAAAACATATAAAAAGCAAGATCTTTATATTGCCATGGATCTGCAAGGTAATACTGCACATATTCCTAAGGACTCCTCACTAGCCCTGTCCTATTGGACATAGGAATGTAAAAGTTGTTTCCTTCAATGCCATTCATCCTGCTGTGGAAAAGCCGAGAGCAGAGGTCAAGAGGACACGAGCAAAAGTGTACTCCACAAATACTCCCAGACGCCTGCTTTTATACCTTTAGCAGAGTTCCCAATCAAAAGAGATGTCACCATTAAGAAGATTTGGCAGACACCAGACTTCATAACCAACTGGAATGCATCTACTTGGCTCATTACCAGGTTTGATATGATGGGGATTAGGTTTCAAATCTTTCTTTTAAGTCAGAGGCTAAGAGATAATCCAGTGGAATGGGCTGCATACAGCCATCACATTTTCACATGCCCCTGTATGCACACTTGAAATCTGGAAGTGTTTGAACACCACAGTCAAGGGTAAACCAGAATAACAACTATCGACATTAGGAAAAAAAATGACTATTATAATGTAGAATCAAACATTTGATCTATGACTGCAGTGATGTCGAGAGGTTGCCCTTATTTTTTAAATAACTGACTGGATTTTGTTACTGAATTACTAGAGTTGGGAAAACTAAATATTAACAATATTAACTTTACTTATCACGACACAAATTCGTCAGTTTCTGATACTTAGTCAGAGGGTGCAGAGTTTACTAATGTATTTGAGTCGAACTGCCACATGCTTGTTCATAAAAAAAACACAGTTTTCTTAGTCACGATACTGCAACTTGCTAAGTCAGTGATAAACAGAAATCAAAAGGTCTCACATGATGTGCAACATGCTCCTTTCATTGAGCCTTTAGGTTGACCATTGACCTATCCCGATGCAGATTTGCGGAAATTTAGACTCCAATAATCTACTGGTCATAATGATTTCAGAAGAATCCAGAGTAAATCAAATATAACATTTTATTTGTCAGGTAAAAATGTATCATGCCAATTACATAGTTAGACAATTAGAAGCCAATTCAGAAATAATAAATACATAACATCAGTTGCTCAAAGATGACTCTAAGAGTAAGAAGGAAGATCCGTGAGGAAGATCCGTTTAGATCCGCTCTGATGGATAGATCAATTTAGATCCGCTCTGACGGAAAACAAAGTTAAGTTAGCCCTGGAGGCTACAAATATTCTGGCTGAAACTCCCTGACTCTTCCATCCAGATAGGGATATTCTCTGTTTTACTGTTATTTTTATTTCTTATGCATTCCAATTTTATTCGTATGTATTTGTTTCATCTTTATGTAAAGCACTTTGAATTACCATTGTGTATGAAATGTACTATATAAATAAAATTGCCTTGCCTTGCCTTATGGCCAAACATCTCCACTTTTGTCCTCATCTGTCCAAAGGACATTGTTCTAGAAGTTTTGTGGTTTGTTCAGATGCAACTTTGCAAACCTAAGCTATCCTGCCATGTTCTTTTTACTAAACATTTTATACAATATTTACAGAAACTGACCTGATCAAATTTCATGAAGTACAGTCAATACAATGACAAAAATAAATAAAGACCTCCATCAAAACACAGAACAGATACAATATTGGTACACGGGTAGACAGGATATCGTGCAAAGCACTTTCCAGGTGAGTTCAAATATTTTTTATTGAAGAAAATTCCACCTAATCAGAGGAGAAGATTAATCCATAAATGCAGTAAATATAACATAAATATTTTTCTTCAACCTCAGAACCAGTCATTCTTGAATCCTATTGATAAAATGCCATAAAATGGACATGTATGGTCTTGAAAAAATAACAGTTACAGAGAGTACAAAGTCCCATTTAGTGATGGTCAACATTAAGATGCGCAGAGTAGGCAGATAGGAGGATTAATCTATGCAGGAGACACCGAGGACACCTCTGTCTCTCGCATGGTTTGAAGAAAAATTGAAGCTCCCCATTGGCTTGCACACCACAGGTGTACCTCTCAATGGCAAGCACCACCAGAGACCAAAGAGAGACTTGACCTAATGACAGGAATTAGAAGTTAGTCCACTGGAATGCACTGCTTTAAAATGGCATTCAAATGGATTGTTAGTTATTCCTTACCTCCAATTGTTGCGAAAAACCCCTCCATTACACAGCCAAATGGACCTAGAGCCATGTAACCTACAAGTGAGCAGTAGAAAGAAACTGTAAATCCAAACTGGAATTGGCACACATTAGAATGATTGGATGATAGCAGGCTTGATGTGTTCAGGGGATGTTTGAGTGTTTGTTTAGCTTGCAAGCTCTATGCAGAGGTTAACAAATGCTGGAAATTAGGTAATAGGTTTAGTGTCTTGTTTGGGTTTCTGCTCACTTGGGATACACAAAGATTAGCCAGTCGCCTTGCACTAGCCACTACTGGCTAGAAGTTAGACTGTTAGATACATAAATTTAGTAGTGTCTGAGGCTACATCCACATTAAATTTGAAAACACACCATTTATACATTTTGTCCTTCTGTCTACACTGAGACGCCATTTTTGTCCAGTAAAAATTCGAAATTGCTCTCCCAAATGGATAAATTTGAAAACAGACTGGTAGGTATTCGGTATTCGAAAAAAGATTATTAGTCATCTAAAACAGTCATGTGATCCATTTAACCCAAAACAGTGAGCTGGCAACCCATTTTGTACCTTAATTGTTGTGCATGCTATCCAATTTCATAGTGTTGTTAAAGGTAAATGTTAATCTGTACAATCTTCATATTACATTCCTGCAAATATGCCAGAAAATGTACTCGTAATTGTTGTCTTGTGGCAAAACATGGCAACTATGTATTAGGCCATACATGGAATGGCAAATTTGAGTGAAACCTGGATGCACGAGTGAGCAGAGGGATAGTTCGCGAATAAACTCATCATGCCTGAAGAATATGCATGCACATAAGGTGATTTAAGTATTTCCAGATGTTTCAGTGTGAACCAGGAACTTTTGGAAAACTACTGAAAACTAGTGTGGATGGAGAGCATTTTGAAAAGAAAATGCTTTTTTTCAAATAAATCAGGATTAATGTTGCCATAGCCTTAGAAACCTTTAAATCATTAGGAATAATGACATAAAGATGACATAAGATTTACTCACAACTGCTGTCTTGTTTTAAAACATGAGGGCAATTGCGCATGAGATTATACATGTTTCATACAGTTTAATGTCACACTGTATTGTGCACTGCTCTTTACAACCGAGTAAGGAAAGCAATGAATATATGACAACCGACCCCCTCTCTCAAGTTGGAAAGTCTGATTAATTTTAGTGAAAGAACCCTTTGTTTAGAATGAATGGTTCAAAAAGAAACATTTTGTTTATTTGAGTCTTTGGCTCTTTTTATGATCAAATATTTCATAAAAACCTGCTTTTAATCATTATGTTTTTGGTTCAGTTGTATTCTAGTTTTTATTTATTGTATTTAGTCATGTCCATTCATTCATATCTCATGGTATTTAGACCAGATACTGCAATACTGCTCTGATTAAGTTTACTTAATCTTTTCTATACATTACTATAGTCCGTTTCTTTTTGTAAGCTTGTCGTAGCTTGATCATGCTACACTTCTGAAGCACTTCCCCAACACTGGTTTCAAGCCAGGTGGTAATAAGTTCAAGCTTCCTGGTTAAGACTCTGCTTGCAGTAGATAGAGTTGAGCCAATAAGTACACCAATGTGTACAGCCCTTCATGGCAGTAAATGATTTATCCATGCACATCACATTTTTTTAATTTATGTTCCCTCATATGGACCTCAGATGGACAAAATCAAGTCTTGCGCTTATACTTTTGTTAAAATTTACAGATATCTTTTATCTATACCACGTGGTAAACTCTTAATCAGGATACTCCAGACCTTAAATGACCTGGCAGGTGCTATATTGGCAAATCCTGTACCTACATATTTGAACTCTAGTCGACCTCTTGTAGCTGGTATCACGTAGGTTCCCATGAATACTGCAGAGAAAAATATTTTATGTGAAATTAATATGTGAATAAAATGTGTACCTTGAAATGCAATGTTTGCTGTTTTGAATAAAATCTTCTTCAAAATGTATAGGCTAAATGTAAAAACTTGATTAGTTTTGACTAAGATCGTTTTGTCATGAAATGTAAGAGTGTCTGCAGGTTTTAGCAAAGTTATTCCTGACAAAAGCATGTTGTGTTTATACTTCCAGTTTAAGTCCAGTTAAGGTAGTCAAATTGTTTAATAAACACTTTTTGTTATACTGGTTGAAACTATCCTGATAGCAATCAATAATAGAAGTGGTTTAAATTTTAAAACATGTATCTTCTGTGGAAGTCTAAGGATCAAAAAATGTTCGTCCAATCATTCGGTCTGATGCTATGTCCATCTGTCAACATATGTATTTCCATACCTCCATGCACCCTGCTTGCTCATCACACGTTATCAGAGCGTTCTGTAAGGCTATGCAGAGTTGTGGACAGTCACAGAGCCCCGTAAACAAACAGCAGCTGCCTTTTACAGTTCCTCCTGAACCAAAACAACGAGCTTATGCTGCGTTCACGCCATGTCGTAACCGTAAATTACGAGATGGCAATCGGTGACGTTCTGTCCGGAGCTGATCAGGTCCCCAGACTTGGATTTATGCGTTTCTCTGGCAACACTATCAATGCCGAAATGAACCTGCAGCAGTCAGGTGGTACAAGTAAGAGCTGTTTACATTCATTATTGTAATGTTATATGCTTTGAGACATGAGGTAATTTAATGCCGTCTGTCGTGACGTTTTGCAGAATTTGCTGTACCCGTTCATTTGTTTTGAAGGAGGCGTGGCTTTGGAGAGCGCTCTGAAGGGAGGGTTAGCTTTCAAAGCTAACTTGCTATTGTTAGCCTCTTAAAAAATGCCTGCCCTACCTTTAACTAATACATTTATTCACTTTATTTTTTTTTGTACGTTTTGATTTGCTTGCCCCCAGCTATCTTCTATCATAAGACAAGAATGAAAACTGTGCAGATTTAAAACCTAAGGCCATAGCTATGTATCTACTAACTGTCTCTTTCGGCCATAGCAGTGTACTGGTGCTAATTCCCTTACATTGAGACTTCTGGGCAAAGAACACTCTGTGGCAAGAATAATAGGCTAGATCTAATTATCTACTTTAGGTGAACTTTATTGAGAGTGATTTGTTTTAACACAATTACCGTCCTTTCTCAAATCTTTGCCAAAAAACAGTCATAAGGTATGATAAAGAGAAATAATGTATTGAGGTGCAGCTGAGGGTTTGTGAGTTTTTCTTTTCTTCTTTTTTTTAAATAAAGTGCTTGGCTAAAAGAAAGGGAATATAATTTTGGGGAAGCATGATTTGAAAGATGCTCTTTACAAATCAAGATTACCTAATTGTCATTTGGTCACATCAGTGGGACCTGTGACTTTTACTAAGTGCCACCAAAGACTTACTTTCTGGTCTGTTATAGACTCATAATGAATATATTAATATATAATGTCTTATTGTTTAAGACATTTCATTCTTTTACAGATACTGGTGAAGATTATGTCATTTGTATTGACTGCAGATAAATTGATCCATACAGCTATTCCTGATTTGCTTTAAAATATCAGAGATCTTCAGCAACGAAATTAGACTTTGTGGTGACTAAGCTAATACACTTAATTGATGAAGTCTGGCTGAAGTACAATTCCCAAGCAGAGTTAATAGATCTAATTATCCAATTCCAGTGAATTTTCTCACCCACTCCCTTTCCTCACTCTTTTTAGCCAATCACCTGTCGTTTGAGAAATTACGTGGTACACAGTGTCTTCTAGGTAAAAGAGCAATGGGCTTGAGGTAATACTCCAGTTGTGCTCAATGGAAATCAAAAATGTATTGTTTTATCCAACTGAGCCTTTAATGCATAATTTCTACCAAAAGCACTAACTGGATTGCCCCTTTAACTATTATTTGCTGATGTCATAGAAATCAATTGTTTTCTCAATTATTGTGATATATCTAAACAACACTTTCATTTTTTAAACCATAAATTCACTTTGTGTGGCTACAGTTAAAATAACGAAAACAAAATCTGAATATTACATTGCCTGTTAGTCTTATAATACAATCTCCAATGTCTAAAGGAAGAGATTTATATTGACCCAAAAATATAATAAAAAGTCTAATTTGATGCAGAGGTTTGGAGGTTCAGTAATTTATGATCATTGATTTGCAAATTGTAGTCAGTAGCAGTAGTCATCAAAAGCTGCCTCAGAAGGATCCTCAAGATCCACTGGCCAGACAAGATCAGCAATGAAGAACTGTGGCAACGAACGAAACCGCAACCTGTGGAAGATGACATCCTCAAAAGACGCTGGAGGTGGATTGGACACACCCTCCGCAGGTCTGCAGACAGTATCACAAGCCAAGCCCACAGACCAAAGGTCTGGAGAAAGCTTGTTGGTGGCCTTTGCTCCTGACAGGGCTACAGAGTCCATATTCATTTGACCCCTTCCCTGACCTAACTCTTGGGATGTGTGTTTTAACTAATCCAATTCAACCTGTTACAGCCCTTTACAAAGGCCTAATGCCATTAGAAATTACATTTGCTCCTCAAATGTTGTGTGACTTTATTGTATTCCCAATACCTTTACTAAAATGAAATAATACATTTCATATTATTTGAATGTGATTTCATTTAAGATTATACTCCTTTATCATACATGTTTGATAATTAGTAGTTTAAGTGTTGCTGAGTTGTAGCTGGATAATCACCTGTACAGTCCCATCTATCCATCCATTCATCCATCCATCCACTTGTCCTTATAGGATCACAGGGATGCTGGAGCCTATCATCTTGGGCCAAAGGTCGAAACACTCTGGACAGATGGGCAGTCCATCACAGGAACCTGGAAATTCCCTTTTCTTCCCAATGTAATTTTTATAATATGATATCTGATTGCACATTAAACACAATGAATAGCACTGTTCATCTTAAATAAGACATTATGGCTAAATTTGGGTTTACTAGAAAGGATAATTTAATTGATTTGATGCTAATTGATAAAATGTTAATTGTTTTGGCAAATTAAGTCATCAACAATTTGTTTCATTGTAAGTACCATCTGTTTTGGTTTGGATCACTGCTTCAAACACAAAGCCTATATCAGTTATCTTATTTGTTGAACCATCAGAGTCACGTCAAATGAGGTTCACCTCTAAAAGGGTCAGTTGACCTTAACCCAGTAGGTGACTCAATGTATGCTTTTACATAGCCTATTGAAAACTCCACTGTAAAAATTAGACGGCAAAACAAATTTCTTTGTTTTGCTGAACACAAAGGATGATATTTTGAAAAATGTCTGTAACCAAACAGTTAATGGGTCACCACTTACTCCCATAGTACTCCCATACTATGGAAGTCAATGGTGCCCAACAACTGTTTGATTCCAAATATTCTTCAAAATATCTTCCTTTGTGTTCAGCAGAACAACGAAATTCATACAGGTTTGGAACAACTTGAGGGGGAGTAAATGATGACAAAATTTTCATTTTTGGGTGAACTATCCCTTTAAATTCACATCAAAGCCACAAGAGCGCCTCTGATAAACTGACTGTGTGTATGAGTCTGTGAGGTTAGTAGGAGAATTTAAACAATAGAACAAATGGAGTGATGTCATGATGGCTTTGTGCCAAAACATCCATCACTTTACTTGGCCAAATTGACTTCCTAATTAGTAAAGTCTATTACTGAATTAAACACTTAGTAAAGATGGCTGTCATGCTAATAAATGTTGACTCAAGAATTTTAAAATAATTTAAAACTGAAAACTTTTGCTATTATATAAAGTATTTTTGATAACCCTTGCAAATTATCAGGTTTTATACAAGCAAGCTTGATATAAATTCAAAAATAAACACCCAAGATCATGTTTGTAGCTTCAGGAATGCATTTGTAACAGCTATTGTGAAACAGAAATTCAAATATGAATTTAATGTTCTTAAATGGGACATGAGTTTACACACTCCACATGTAAATGAGCAAACTAAAGTGCCACTTTGATTAAATGACAAATTGAGTATGTTTTTTAAATAATACTATACATGTATGAGTGTGTGTGTGTGTGTGTGTGTGTGTGTATATATATATATATATATATATATACACACACACACACACACACACACACACACTTAGTACTTGGGCCATCATAAACCTCCCACAATCTTGACTGCATTTACATATATCAAAATTATACAGAGTATAAAAAACTTCTTTAAGGTCATAGCTAAAGAAAAGGAGTTTCAAGCTTAAGCAGGACACTAAGTGTGGACAAACAGGAAGAAGCCTGTCCTATCTGTCAGATTAGCATCTCTGAAGTGTGTCAACACCTTCAAGAGGATTTCCAGCCACAAGTAGCTTGTGATTATCCCATTACAGGCACAAAAAGGCCCTGACAAGCTCTTAACACCATGGCTGTTTGCATCCTCTCTTAATGCCTCAATCCTGTGTGATTGGATTCACACCTTCTACGCAATAGCAAAGCCACGTTGAAGGACCACAGCCAAACCAAATCATGCACATGGCATCTGTTACCCTTGACTGAAGTAATGTCCTCTAAAACACACACACACACCATCCACAATCCTTCACTTGAAGAATGAATTATTTTTATATATTCTTATAAAATAAGTGTAATTTTGTTTATTAAAATGAAGGTATGAAAAAACAAACAACAATAGGACTTTCTTAATGTAACCAAAAGCATGTTTCTAAAATAAAAATGGCTCCCCTTTAGGGACGCTGACCTAGATGTTGTCCTAGATGTTGTTAATTTTATGATACCTCTTCAATAGTTTTGCCAGCAAGTTTTGTGCACATTGACAGCTTTTTATTATTATTTTTAAATTTCAAAATAATGTTATATATGGTATTAATTTAATATAACTTAACTTATTAACTAATCTTAGAGAGTTGCGGGAATTTAAGGTGATTTTTGAGGACAAGCTGCAAACTTATTTGCTAATATCTGAAAGCATTACACTGTAAAAACTTCACTGTAAAGATTATTGGAGTACATTTTACAAGAAAATACTATTTCAGTCTTCCTATTTCAAAATTTCATGTTTAATTCAATGTGTTACTTGCCATTTCTTTGCAATTAATTGTGAAATTTACTAGCAATTTCAGAGTGAAAACTATTACTACACCAAAAACAATTTCAGTTGTAGTGTCAGACATCATTTACAGTAGATACAAATCAAATTACTCTGTTGAATACTGGGATCTACATAAAGGCAAACACAATTTAAGGCAGTTTAGGTCATTGTAAGTAGATGTTGAAACATTCTTAAAATAAAATTTCTCAGTTTAGGTTTGGATGAATTACAGTTATGGACGGATTTTGGCACCAGTGATGATATGTAAGCCAAATCCAAAGCCAATTATTTTTTCAAAACCTGGACAACAGCCTAAACTTAATCATGATTGTGATGAAGTCTGGAGTAGTTCCAAAATTTATTCACACTGTCCCCCAAAATATAACAAACCAAACAGAGCAGCAAACACTGTGCTGAAAAGAAGCCAAACTTAATACTACCTTTCAAAAATATGTTAAAAACATCAATTTTGTTGAAGATGATTTTATTTAAAATAACTGTTTTCTATTTCAATATACTTTAAAATGTAATTTATTCCTGTGATGGCAAAGCTGAATTTTCAGCATCATTACTCCAGTCTTTAGTGTCACATGATCCTTCAAAAATGCTGATTTAAAGCTCAAATAAGATTCCTTATTATTATCAAAGTTGAAAACAGTTGTGCTGCTTAATATTTTTGTGGAACATGATGTTTTTCAGGATTATTTGTTGAATAGGAAGTTCAAAAGAACAGCATTTATTTTAAATAGATTTTTTCGTAACAATGTAAAAGTCTTTACTGTCACTTTTGATTATTGTGAACTTGCTGAATAAAAGTATTAATTTAAAAAAAGAAACTGACTCCAAACTATTGAATGGTAGTGTATATGATTCACATTGTATTTGGGACATCTGGCACTTTGAAAGCTTTTTCACCTTGTTGTAAATGAGATTGGGAATGACCTTAGCAGAACTGTAAGAAAAGGATAGTTAGATGTATGTGAGAAGAAAACAGGGAGAGGGAGGTTAGAGGTGTGAAGAGAATGTAAAAAGTCACACGTCACTTAATAGGGATTAGCCTCTAAACAGTGTGTTTGGCATCTTAGCTCAAAAGGGCTTATCACAGATCCGACGTTGGCTTGAAAAGAGACGGAAGGAAGCCACCATCATGAACAGGAAGTTTTGCTGGCCACTGGACTCAAACCAGGTCAGCGTCTATATGGCAACAGCCTATATGCAATTACCCTAATGGCCCAGATGAATGTGCAGACCTTAAATCATGTGCCTGTTTGATGATGTAACTGTAAACTTACACATATACATATATTATAATGTTATTATATTTCAGCCAAAAAAAAAAAGATTTATTCAACCTCATGCTGTTACAAACCTGTATGACTTTCTTTTGTGTTACAGAAAAGAAAGTCATACAGGTTTGAAACAACATGAGGGTGAATAAATGATGACAGAATTTTCATTTTTGGGTGAACTGTTTCTTTAATAGTACAGCAAAGAAACTTTGTTAGAATTTACTTTGAAATACTGCTATAGTACATAAACATACACTGAGAAATTCAATACATCTGTGTACAAACCTTCTTATATATTATTTACAGTGGTGTCAAAAAGTATTTACATTTTTAAATCACGCATGCATCATGTCATTTGATAAAATACCAACGTTTGTGGCATCTATTTAAAAGAAAGATAGTAAAAGTTTGTTAGGTTTAAATGTTAAAACATTTTACTGTTCAGCAAATATATTTTGGCAGAAGCCACTTGGAGTCTTAAGTGTCCAAATACTTTTTGGGGTCACTGTGTCCATCTTTATTTTGCACAAAACTACTAACTAATAAATTAATACTTAAAAAAAATGCAGGAAACTGGAAGAAATTTGTGTGTGGATTCAGGAAAAGTCCCTTAATCTCAGATTGATTTGGGGCCATCTAATCACCCTGTTTAGTCACCTTCACTTAGAAGCTGGACAAGCTTTCCCTGATCTCATTATGGGGCTGTGGTCACATTTACCCAGTATATAATATCAGACCGAAAGGACTTTCAATCCCATTGTAATGTAGAAGTATTTCCCTGCTCTTTGAAATATAGCCTTCCTGCCGCCCTATACTTGGATCCTGTAACAGTGCAGTAAAGTCTTTGATTTCTGTACATACACTACTATGTTCAAAAGTTTGGGGTTGGCAAAAATTTTTAATGATTTTGAACTCGTATGCTCACCAAGCCTCCATTTATTTGATCAAAAAGTGTACTGCTTAATATTTTTGTGGATTCTTTGACAAACAGAAAGAACAGCATTTATTTGAAATAGACATTTTTAACTAGTCTTTTAAATGTCTTTTGATCAATTTAAGGCATACTTGCTGAATAAAAGTATTAATTTCTTTAAAGAACAAACAAACAAAACAAAACAGAAAAAAAAAAAAAAATCAATCAAACCTTTGAATGTGTACACCTACTGCAATTATACCAACAATTCTATTTAATATTGCCTTGGGCTAAGAAAAACATTGAATTCCTTTAAAAATAAATCAACTTAGACTTGAAAAGAGAATTAGCAACAGATAATATGTTTATGCCATAGCACATTTTAGCAGACCTTGTTTCACATTGATTGAAAATATAAAAATGTACGTACAATAGATTAAGGAAAGCAGTGTTTGTCCCTTACATTTGCAGGGACCAAATGTAACAATCACTCATTGAAAACTTAAATTGGTCAACCACTAATCTGAATATTGGTGTCTGTGGTGGTCACAGCCCTGGGTCTACTATTGTCCAGTAGATGGAGCAATCTAACAAAGCCTCGCATAACAAGAGGATAGTAATGCACTTGCATGAAGACAGAAATACACTTCTAATGTCCTGCAGTGTGCATTCATTTATTTATGGACAAGCTTTCTTAATTCTTCATATTTCTTAGTTTTAACATCAAGTTATCAAAATGTCTGTGTTAACTGCATATATATATATATATATAAAATGAAGCAGGAAAATTCTTTCCCGTCCATAAAAAAAATAAATAATAAAAAAAGCTTTTTCTCTGTTTAAGCCTAAATTTATGATGTTTGTAATTTATTGACGAGTCAATGTCTTTGCTGTAATGTCATTAGTTAGCCAGCAGATGGCGATATTGCATATTTTGTCTAACCGAACCATAACAGAATAAATAATCACATAAAAGTAAAAAAACAAATAACACAATTGTTAAAATTTTAATTTTGTAAAAAAAAAAAAAAAAAAAAAAAGGTGATCACAGAAATAACAATTTTGTACAATTGTACAGGCCTACTAACTCTAACTTGTAATTTTCACATTGTATACATTTTTGTTTTACATGTCAGAAAAACACACTCCACTCTTAAAGGGGAAGCTGAAACGTGTAACAGGCAGGGTTGCCAAGTCCGCAAGTTTTCCCTCTGAGGTTTTACATATTTCATAAATTATATTTGACTGAAATGTTTATAATGAAATATTTTAAATTCTACCAATGATAAAATTGTTCTAGATGTTGAGTTTTGTGAAGGAGGAACACTGGTAAGGAGTCCTTTGAGCTGTGTTCATGATCACTACAATGTAGTGGTTTTTAATTTGCATAAGAGTGACTGTAAATTATGTATTTTAGGTATGAATTTTGATATTTGGGATATGGTCACTGAGCAACTTTTGGGCTATTATTTAATTGGCCATTGGGCTAGTTTTGTTACGCAGACCTGGCAACCCTGGTAACAGGTGGCCTTCAAGACCCTTTTTGAGGTAACACTTTAATGCATTTATAAAAAGCAAACAAGCCTTGTCCTGTCAATTCAGTCAGAATTCACATATATAATAATTTACTCCCCATATGAACTCTTTCATTTAACTGTAAGATAAATTGAATAAACTGTTGCTTTGATAAACATTATTATACTTAACCATCATATGATGTTCATTACGATACCAATTAAATGACAGTGGGTCAACAATGTTTGACAGAGGCCAAAAATGTCAAATGTCTCTGAGAGGTAATGAGCTGGGTGTGTGAACAGTTCGTAAAGTCAATAGGTCTGTGAAGGTCTCAAAAGCAACTGTATTTAACTTTTGTTTTGGACGTTTAGGATCTGGCAGGTCTTCAGCGGCAGTACACAAGACTCTTACTCTCTGATATGAAAAATGTTATAAAAAAAACAGTATGCACAGGGTTAATTTTATTAAATAAACAAACATATATATGACAGATATATGATGCTAAAACTGTCTACAACAAAAAAAAATGCTTCTTTTTTTTCTTTTCTTTTTTTAAATCTTTACCTGTCGCATAGACCCTGGAGTGGTGACAACCAAAAAAATCATCCACAGTGGAACTAGCAGGGTGGAGGAAAGGGTGAAGAAGCCACCAATCGCATAACCCCACCAGGGGTATTCATACACATTGTTGAACTTCAGAGGGGTGTATTTAACCAACGAGAAGATAAACGTTCCCTAAATAGAAAAGAAAGTGAATGATGAGCAATGGGGACCCCGTCAGTCAGTCTGGTATTCTTTGTCACATTGAGTCAATGCACAAAGTCTCAGAATAGGAAAAGGTCTTTCTTGTGTTTTGAAGTGCAGTTTAAATCAGTTTAAAGACAGACACAGATGACAGGTGTCAAACACAGACTCACAGGTGGCAGACAAACCTCTTCCTACCTCTACCACGTACTGCTCTGAGGACAGTTTGTGTTTACAATATGGAAATACAGAATAAAACACATATTCTGATTTTAAAAAGCCTTAGAAAAACATTTCAAGTAATAAATGATACTCACTGTGCATATAGCTGGTGTTAGATATTTCCAGCAGCACTTCATGAAGGGCCAGGGCCGATATCCAATCATATCCTCAATGCTATCATAGAGACGGTCTGCACCTAAAATAAAATTCAAAAGCTTTTAAAACTTGGAAACACACTGTTTTATCATGTTACTTTAGGCTCAACCTGCTTTTCATTTGCTAAGATTTGACTAATGTGCACAGTTGGATTAATTACACGTCTAAGAAGTTGTTCTCTAAATATTTCAACAGAGGTCGCCAGAGTTGCAAATGCAAACATGGCAAACTTTGCAAAGTTAAATAAATTATTTACCATATACCCATCCAACACAGATGGACTGAAGGATGGCAAAAGTAAGAAGAGTCATTCCACTACATGCGTAATAGTCAAAAAGCTGGAAGACATACAGGCCACCCTAAGAGTGAAACAGATAAACAAAAATTGCAGACAGAGAAATTACAGGTACTGCAGGTGTTGGTTTTGTTTTTGTAGTTGCTTTAAACCAATCATCTTTGTGACTCTCACCTCTGTTACCATCAGTAGACCAAAAAGGAAGCTGGCAGCACATATGAAGAGGAGAAGAAATTTACGCCGATGTCCAATTTGGAAGAAGGAGGGATACATATCCGAGATAGCTGTTACCAGGGCTTCATGATACACAAACTGATACATTAATAGAAAAGGCTTTAGGGTATGCATTCTATGATGTAATGGATTAAACAGAGAAAGATTAGTCTGTATAGCTGCCTGTATTTACCTCACTATCCAGTCCCAAGAATATGATCATGATAAAGAAGAAGATTGCCCATAACTGAGGCAGTGGCATCAAAGCCACAGCACGGGGATAAGCAATGAATGCCAATCCAGGACCTGCCACAAACAAAAGTTATCAAACAAATCCTTTTCCCTCTTTGAAAACTCTTGACACAACCCAGACATTGCATATAATGTGACTGGCAGTGTTTAATAATGAAAAAAAAAAAAAAAAAACATTATTCTTATGTTTCAGTATGCTTATTTTCATGCTATAATAATCTAAACACCTGGTTTGTGAGACCTCAAGCCTTAAATATGACTTTTACCTGACTCTGCAACCATTGAAATATCCATTCCCTGTTCATCTGCCATGAAGCCCAGGACTGAAAATATAGCAAAACCAGCCACAAAGCTAGTTAAGCTGTTGAGCAGACACAAATATACACAGTCTCTGAAAGACAAATAACAAGAGACATCATGCTTTTTTACTAGTGTAATTTGGAATAAAAGACAAAGAGACTAATTTCACACACTACTGATGTGGAGAGTGTTGTATTAGATTATTTAACGTACCTGTAGCAGTTGTTGTCATATTTGTTGTAGCTTCCCAAAGCAGTCAGTACTCCTGTACAAACTCCATAGGAGTAAAATATCTGACTGCCTGCATCCATCCACACCTAAAACATCAATTGTTATTTTAGAGTCCAGTAATTCAACAACACATCGACTTTGGGTTTCAACATTACAAATTTCCTATATTTTCAGCAAAAAAAAGGCCTGTGCCTGTGGGTCTGTGAGACGTGTTGGATCAGGGTAGAGGTAGTATATGATGCCATTCTTCGCTCCAGGAAGAGTAAGTCCACGGACCAGCAGCACTACCAACATTAAATAGGGAAAAGTAGCAGTGAAGTAGACCACCTGAAAACAGGAAGAGGGAGACTGTTTCAGTGTGGTGCTTGCGACACTATGATCATGAGTTTGATTCCCATAGTGCACATATACTGATAACTGTATACCTCAATTTAAAAAACAAAAATCAGATGCAGGTTTAATCACATGAACACTTTTTTTTTTTTTTAAATAAATCCATTACATTTTTTATTTACTAATTTTTAAACTTTTAACTTTAAAATACAAATAACATTAAAAAACACATATTTATTTATTTTTTATAAATTCATTAGATTTATTTATTTATTTATTTATTTATTTAGTTTTAGTTATTTTGTTTACCTTTAAAATAAAAAGACATTTTTTATTATTTTAAAACATTTAAAACAGAACTTTTTCTATTTTATTTATTTATAATAGACCCTTTTCACATTTCCGGGTTTCTCAGAAGCGGAAGTCCTCATAGTTGGGTAAAATTCCATAGCGGTGAATGAGAGAATTTTTTGTGTTTCCATTTGCTCAAATAGCAAAAGAAAAACGCCAGTGTTTTGACAACTTTTCAAAAATTAATGCATTCAATGTTTTTATTTACTTTTAAAATTTAACTTAAAAAAATATATATATATATATGTTTGTTAAAAGGTATTCATTTATTTTTAAAGTTTAACTTTAAAATAGAAATATTATTTATTTTTAATACATTTTACAATACAGAATTATTTTTATTTGATTGAATATCAGTTCCATATTTAGTCAACGGATGCAAACTTGATGATCTCTATGCAATTTGCTAGTCACTGTAAAATTGTTCAGCATTTAATTTTAAATGTGTAGATCTTCTTAAGGTTTTGTTTGCTTGTTTTTATTACATTAGTTTACAGTAGCATACAAACAACATACATAGGGGCACAAAACTTTATGTACATTCCACTTTCTGCTCATGGGTAAATATATCTTACCATGCACTTTGTCTTGTTACACATTGTAAAAAATTTTAATAAAGTTCTCACCTTGCCTGTGGACTTCACTCCCTTCCACACACAGAAGTAGCAGATGATCCAGGCCAACAGGAGGCAGAGTGCCAAGTCCCATCTAACATTACCAATCTGTTCTATTCCCTCAGACAAACCCAAAATTCTTCTCCTGTAGGCACAAAATATGGGATCACATTCTGTTTTACAACCTTTATTGTGAATAATTTAAATTAGCTGGAAGCATTTTGATATCATGTGTTGCCTTAAATGCAAAATTCTAATAAACATGTATCTGGTTTTAATGGTGTGCCATTTCCAACAACTTACTCCCAAAACTCAATAACAGGGGATGTGGTTTTCTCTGGAGAATATTCAGTAATGTTGCTCTTGCTGAACTCTTTGCAGTTCTCTAAATAAAGAAAGGCAGTGGTTATTGAAATAGCATAACCCAGTGTTATAATAATTCACATTGTTCTGTATGAGATACCTGTGTTCCAGTAGTTTTTGCAGCTAGCCCACGGCAGCTCTGAACTAAAGGATGAGAAGAGGTAAAGAAAAGCCCAAGCAAGAATTATGATGTAATAGACTCCAGTATAGAGGACAACAACTTGGCTACCATAACCAAGGCCTGTGGGGAAAAAAATAGCAAGTTAAGTAAAAAGCAGTAATACAATGATATACTGAAAAGTCACTGTGTATGAGATCATTGCTCACCTTCAAACAGTGGACAGATCTTCCTCCAGCATGTGATTCCACCCTGACTGGTGAACTGACCCAGTGACGTCTCCAAAAAGAAAAGTGGAATCCCACAGGTGAAGAGAAACAGCACATATGGCACAAAAAATGCCCCTATATGACAGATTGAATAACCCTGATTTATCAACATACAGTAATATACACATGAATACTCCTGTTATTCACACCAATGTACTGAAAAGAGTTTATTTAGTCTGTATTATCTCACCCTTAAAAAGATCATAAAAAGGGTTGAATAAGATGAAATAATCTAAAATGGGGGTCTGTAAATTAATGTTTGATTTCCAAGTAATTTATATGACAAATTAAAAACGTGTAAAACAAAAAAACAATATTAAGTAAAAAGCAAGTAAATGTAGTATGCAAGTAATAATCAATAATTCTTTTAATAATTTAAATATTTTGCAATGTTAGCAAGATAAAGTGCTCACCAAGGCTGCATTTATTTGATCAAAGGTACAGTAAAAACAGTTATAATGTGAAACATTATTACAATTTAAAATAACCATTTTCTATTTTAATGTTTTTTATGTAATTTATCCCTGTGATGGCAAAGCTAAATTTTCAGCATCATTACTCCAGTCTTCAGTGTCACATGAACCTTCAGAAATCATATGCTGATTTGGTGCTCATGAAACATTTCTTATTATTCTAAGTGTTGAAAATAGTTGTGTTGCTTAATATTTTTCATTCTTTGATGAATAGAAAGTTCACAAGAACAGCACTTTGAAACAGAAATAATGTAAAACAATGTAAAAGTCTTTACTGTCACTTTAATCAATTTAATGCATCCTTGCTAAATAAAAGTATTCAATTATTTAAAATAATTTGTAAAACCATATTAAAGGCCAGAATTAAAATGCATCCCATAAACATTGGGTTAATATAAAACAGAACACACTTGTACATGTATTCATACCACTGAGGTTCTTGTACATCTTCACATAAGTGTGAGCTCACAGTTATACAACTGTGTCCATAGCCTCATTGGGCTGTTTTCCCCTAGAGAAACAGCACCAGATCAGTGTTTATGTAGTTATTTTTATGCCAAAAACACAGAATATTTGGCACTGATCTTAGGCTCTTAGACGCCAAAATATTAATATTCACATGATAATAAACTTCTATGGAAGAGCCCCTCCTATAATATCAAAACAGCAGTGGTTTTTTTAGCTTTTGTATCTGAGACTTTGGAACTTTTTAAGACAAAACGTTATGTTATATTAAGAACATTTAATAACTTAAACACCATAAAACGGGATTAAATATCAATGTTGCACTCACCTCCTCCATTCTTGTAGCACAAGTAAGGAAAGCGCCACACATTTCCCAGGCCAATGATGTGCCCTGCCACTGCCAAGAGAAACTCCAGCTTATTGGCCCACTGCTCTCTCTCCTGGGGTTTAGGTCTGGCATGCACTAGGGCACCATTCATGAGGTTCAGCTTCACCTCTGGCCTTGAGCTATGCTCCATGATGCTAATGATGGGTTGAAACAACAAACACACAAATAATAAATACATTTACAATATGTATACAACTGTAACCCGATTTTTGTTCTGCAAGTTGCCTTACATTTTTAATTACATATACATATAATTCTGTTTATTATTCTGCATCAGTGATTTTTATTGCATGCATTAAGCACAAGATATATTAAATTAATAACATGCATAATTTAATACCACATTACTTCCACAAATGTACAGTAGTTGTTATGTAACATATTTCTGGCATAATGAAGAATGGGGTCCATATGTGTTTAGGGTAAATGTGGGCCCCTTGAGCTCATCTGTAGGAAATGATAATATCAATGTGCTCTGCAAAAAGCTGCATGTGTTTTTTTCATGTGCTTTTACCTCTTACAAAACCTAATGAAAGACCAGTCATTGTCTATTGGAATATATGTCCACACTGGAATACTATACATATAAACTACTGTACACTACTGTACTGTACATATAAACTATAAGTTTACTATACAAATATTATGCAATATATTTTGTATATATGTTTCCTCTTTAATATTCTCACCAGCCTTAAAATGGCACATATTACCTTGCAACTTTAATTGCAGTCACTGAATTTAATTCAGTTATTAAAGGTAAACTAGTATGCTTCTATCAAGCTTTTTTATTTCATTCATAAATACAGCCCTCCTGCTGCCATTGCCAGAGGCATCCAAAAACATGTCAACACTTATCACCACAATCCTGAAAGGTCACATGTCATTCTTATCTTTAAAAAAAAAAAAAAAAAAAAAAAAGTTTTTTTTAGACACTCTTGGTAAAAGTCTTTTTATATCTAAGGTAGTTTGGTCTTCCTCACATGTATATTACGAAGATATTCAGCTAAAATCTAAATAAGACTTCATAACAATTAATTATTATGTTTAAAAAGGCATTGGAGAAAATTCATAAGCAAAGTGCTTACCTGTTGTGGGCATGGTTTTGCTTCGAACATAGAGCTTAAACCATGCATGATTTTTGTTTTTTTGGAAAACTACAGTACTGCTGCTGTTTTTCACAACAATAAAATGTTCATATTGCAACAAAAGAGTAATCAAAATATACCTGTGAATTGTGACGAATCCGTCTTGTATGTCTCTTTTATGCAATGCCTGTATCTAGGTTAGCAGTTCAAAATAAAAGAGAATGCCTGAGGAGTGGCCAAACCGGCTTCAAGAGCTCCTGAACAAGGACTGCTGGTCCTGTGCTGTTGGTCTAACACCAGGTTTATTATTCACTGCTTTACAAAAGTAAACAGATCCATGCAAACATGTGTCTGTCCCCCTGGCCTTCTTTATAGTATGTTTTCTCAGAGATAAAACAGAAATGTCTTATCATAGAGTAACTGGCATCCAATGGGTTTCTTTCTCTCCCCCTACTCTCTCTCTTCCTCTGGCTATTTCTAGATCTTTCTCCATCTTTGAGTCTGTCTGACAATATTGCAATAGCTTCCTGAAAAAAATGTATTCTACTTTCAGCAGTTCTCCCTAAATTTTAATTACTAGTAACTGGACACCTTGCCATTTGTATTGTCAAATCCAGAAAGGAAAGAATGCTGAAATACCTGAATCAGATGTGTACTGTGTGTGCTTCATTAAGCACTCAGTAATTGCTGCACAGTCAATGACATGCCATTCTCACATCACAATCCTGCAGGCCTTGGTGGGATACAGATGGAAGAGTGTCAATTCTGAAACTGATCACATTCAAGTCCATTTTTATACTGTTTTTCTTTCATTTAAGGAGGGATATGACAACTGTTGGTTAATATCTGGCATTATTTCAGTATCACGCAGTACTTTCAAAACATTTCAGCCGTAGAAGGGTCGTGGAAACGCCATTTACAGGATCAACAGTGTCCTCTTGTGGTGTACTCTGAGATCTGCGCTTTCCCATCGACATTAGTCTCTAAATGTGATTGACCTTTTGCATCACTCTAAATTTCCTCGTTTATTCAGCCTGGCTCTATTTTGATTGAGAGAGAACATGTTTACCAAACGTAAAACACCACGCTGCTTTCTATTCCAACACAACTGCATTGTTAGTACCATTGTCGTAATAACAAACAATGATTCACGCTGTCTCTTGTTTGTCGAAGATCTCCTACATAAATAGCAAGACTTAATGATTTAAATAAAATTAAATAAGACTATTCAAACACATCCAATCCAACGTTTAACACTAGATACACTAACCCTCATAATGCGATATTCGCGCATGCGCATTTGAGCTGTCAAATTACTGCGCCAGTTTTGAAACCATTGTGATAGCAAAAACGTTTGAATGAATGCATATTATTAACAGTATGAGAATGATACAATATATATATATATATATATATATATATATATATATATATATATATATATTTCGGGGAAAGATTTTATCTCTTACAAATATCAACTTGGCGCATGCATCAACTTATGTTTACAGTACTGATAATCCCGTTCAACTAGAGCAATGTTATTAAAACGGTGTCTGTGTAATAGTTATTGTTGTCAAAATATATACTGTCTTCGTTGACTTAAACTGCCTGCTGATTTTTTTCAAGATGTTAATAATAATTATAATGAAAATCGGTCTCTTGCTTATGATTGATTATTGTAGGTATCTATCTCTAACATTATGCAGAACCAGGTTTACTAACTGGATATGACCCCTGTCAGAGCAGGTTGCTCTAGTGTGCGGGGTAGATAAATGGAAAACTGGAAAACCCGGAATGGAGCTGAAGCCGACTGATTGGAATTCATACAACCTGTTCCAGACCGGATGAATGTCTGTGTTGCTTGGTGACACAAAGTTTGATTTTTTTGCAACTATTTTCATTAGCGGAAAAATAATATACAAAATACTATAGAATGGTTAGTAGTGCTTGTGTAATATTGCTTAATATTGTTTACTCATGTTAAGTGAGGAGTATCACGTTTGTTTTCGTGTAATTAACAGATATTTCTGGCATCATAAAAAACAAGATGAACGTATTTAGAAACATGTTGTCATTTATTGCTCTGCAAGCTGGTGAGGTAAGCCCCGCCTTTAGCTGAGACACACTCACACATACGGCTAAATACAAACACACACGCACATGCGATATACACTCTCGGTTCTGTATGGACTCGTTTCCCCTTGCGAGAGGTGGGGAAAATGAGAGGGGTGGGCTTCAGTGACTGCATATAACAACCGAATCACACTGATTTAAGCGTAACTATCATGACCAATGTAAATTCAGTAGACTTCCTGAACTTTTGACTGGTCGCCTGCATCAGGTAACACCTCCTATAGCTTTTGTTTTCTATCTGTATCGTTTCCAGTGTATTGTAATTTACCGAAGGGGTTCAGTTGAGCTCTGAAATTAACTGCGTAGTTGAACTGTTTTCTATACGCTTTTGTTTTTAGAAGTATTTCACTTGGCACCCGGCGTCTCCTCCGCGTGGGTTTGAACAGTACAAGTGTTCGGCTGCTGAATGTAGGCCAAAGGGCATGAACAAAAGCGCAGTAACTGAGTGAGTTTCCTTCTTCTTCAGATCATCAGGGACAGTCTGTGCTCCATGACGATAAGTAGTTCGTGCGTCAGATGCTGTTTATGGTTACAATTAAGCATGTATAATCAGGTTATTTAATAAGTGAAAAAGGTTTTTTTTTTTTTTTTTGCTTACCTCGCCCTAACATGCCACTTGACACAATAAAATTAAAATTTTGTCAATGAGAATTAAGGATTTCCAGGATGAAAAATAGTTTAATGTTTGTATTCATGTTGGTTTCATACATTTTTGATGAAGAATTTTACCATTTTGTAAATGTTTGAGTTTTTTTAATTAGAATTTAAAGATAAAAATAAATATCAAAAGTCATTAGATTTATTAAAATGTTTTTAAATGTTAGTCACACAAGACATTTCCTTAGCATTGTTCCATTTGACATGTCATAAACATAATGACCCTGACATACAGTCATGAGGGTCTGAAGGGGTCCTTTCTTGTCGCATGACAAAAATGGCTTAAATGTTACTGACTTTGATTTGGTGGACAGTAATATTTTGAAGTTATTATTTTTTTTAAAGAAATAAAAAAAATGAGACTTTAATTTTTTTATTATCTCCAAACAGTTACACCACCTAAAAATATCAATACATACACAAAATCCTAACTTTCCTGTTCTCCACAGACCCCCTGGAGTACCTTTACTACACCCAATGGGATCATTAAGAAACTTCTATCGTTCTGTGTAATTTTCTTCACATATTATAAGGGTCACAGAATAAGAAATGAGGGCAGGGAAGGGAATGTGACTAAGCACCCTGCAGTGCCTCCTGTTTTGGGGACGCAAGATTATTTCAGCTGTGAGGAGTTGCACAAACAGCATGTACTCATTGCCCTCTACATTTAGTAAATACTTTTTTTTGTAAATTCTAACAACAAATTCTTACTGAGAACATTTGTGCAAACACTCAAGGCTTCAAAACAATTAAAATGCTTTTAGATTGGATCTGTACACTTCCGTCTGTCTTTTTAACAGTCGATACGCAACAATATCGCGATGTGCGCATCCATGATAGTTATATCACAGGATGTGCGATGTCAAGGACAGAGTGCAACAGTCGGGTTCTGGAAGTAAAATCTCCATTTATTTTTTGCATAGGTAACTTTGATTTTTAATGATAACTTGTAAACCTTTAAAGACAGCCCTACTGTGAGCTACAGTCAAACCAAAATTTATTCAGACACCTTGAACATTTCATTTATTAATACAGTTTATTCACTATAGTTTAAAAAAATGGTAATAAAATATGACAAGATCTCAGAGTTAAACTGTGTCAGAAAAAATTAATCTTAATTATGTCAGATAACACTTAAGCAAAACATGCTTAACTGGTAATTTAAGCATTAACTTTACTGGTAATTCACTGTATGAAGAATTTTTGGGCATAATATGTCACAGTTTACTTTATTTTGCTATCCCCACTTGCATAAATGAACTATAGTGTCCTGCACCCACTAGTAAAAAAAATATCAAAAAAGTCTGAATAATTTTTGGTTTGACTGTATAAGGTTATGGTATTTGCTTTGCTGAAGCCATCAGCCTGCATTATTTAACCTTTTTTTTTTTTTTTTTTTAAGTACTCATGTTTAACAGCAGAATTCCTGGTGAAAAACTACATTACCCATGATGCTGTACAGAAAATTACATCAATCAGAGTCGAAAAAAGCAACACATGCCAAAAAGCTCTAGCTCCGCCCACTCCCATGAAGCACTGCAAATGTATAATCGAGTTTTTTTTTCTATACGCTCTCAAAATATAGTTTATTATATATAATAAATATATAATAAACATTTGTAAATGAGTAGTTTTATATTTCTCCATCATTTTTAATTCAATCATGCTATTTGCAGTGCTTCATGGGATTGCAGTTCTTTCCCTCATTAAAGCCGTTGGGTATACAGTCTTGTACTTTTGTCTTTTTGTCCGATTTTTTTTTAAAACTTTTTTGCTTCAAATCAAAGTTTGTAGTGTTGTGATTCACCACGTAGCTGATTGGCTTGGTTTATGGATTATAACTCTTTATATGAAAGATGCTTTAAAATCCCTATCGTAAAAATGAATGGAAAAAATACTTCTGGAAACAAGTATCATAAACACAGTCTCCTATGGCTTGCGTGAACGTAAACAATTGAGAAAGGAAATGAATTCGGTCTTAAAGTGACAGCAGCCTAATATTCCTGCTGCTGTCTGTGTCATTAATGTTATCACAAAAAAATACAAAGAGAAAATCACCTTTGTAGCTGTAACAAAGATCAATTACATTTAATTTATACAGTGAAGACTATGCAGTGTTATTTCACATTTGATTATTCAATTTCTGTACCTCAATACTGTTAGACTTACCTGGAAAAGCACTGTTTATTTCATTTGTATCTTTGTTCTATTGTATTTGTCTATGCTTTTAAATTATTTATTATTTTTTATGCAGATGCACTCCCCTACAAAATCACCCCAAACATTCTAGAACGATTAACTCTTTCCAAATATCGCTATTCAAGTCATCTGGTGGTGATTTTTCTTTCTTTTTTTTTTCTTTTTTTTCTTTTACATTTCAACATGCATTGCAGTAAAAAAAAAAAAAATATTGCAATGTCAGTTTTCTTCCAATATTGCGCAGCCCTAATTTGTTCATAGACACTCGAGGCTAGTTTTATAACGATTATTTAGTTTCTATTACAGAGAATTAAAGTACCAAGGTCTTCTAAAGTAAATAATTGATGAAACTATTTTCAAACAGTGACAAATGCATTTAAATGCAGGTGTGAATTATAGTTTTGAATTTATGAGAAATTTAGGCACCACAAAATCCATCAGCATGTATTCTTCCAAAGATTATGCCTAACTTTGATGAAAAACCTTTAGTTATCTTTTCCACAATACAGTCTTGTGTTTCCATAAATGTGTGTAATCAAATCTATTGTGGCGAGTATGTTCTTATGCATTACACTATTAGAAAAATACAAAAAATGAAGATCAGCCACAAATGTTGTGTGGTTGATGTTTTTTACGCTGCTTTAGGAAACTGGACACTTATTTTAACTTTGAACGTCATCATTTCAATGCCTAGCTCCCAGTGTAAGAGCTGGAACAACCAGATGGGACTGAACAAAGACTCATTGCTGTTTTTGACCTTTACATGTTTCAATAACCACTCTGTTTTAAACGTTGTTTGTGCCTCTCTAACATCAGTGTTTTGACAGATGTTTACTTTTTTTTTCGCAGTGACATGGAGATGCAGAATGATCCAGATTTGCAGTTTAAACTGGCTTATCCAGATTCAGAAAGAGCTGACACAGGCCTCAAAATCCGAGTGAGGGGCCAGTGGTCCAGTAAAGTGGAGTTTGTCTTAGCTGTTGCTGGCCAGATCATTGGTTTGGGAAATGTGTGGAGGTTTCCATATTTGTGTTACAAGAATGGAGGAGGTTTGTTCAGATATAACTGTGAGCTCTATTTAAACATTTCAGTTCAAGCAGTTCTGGTTTTTATTTGTTTTTGTTTGTGTCCTATACTAAAGTGGTGAACATAAACTGTCTAAAAACAGCTGTGTATTTCTTTTTTTAGGAGTGTTTTTCATTCCATATATGGTCTTTCTGTTTGCCTGTGGCATTCCTCTTTTTCTTATGGAGACTGCTCTGGGTCAGTACACCAGCCAAGGGTCTGTCACCTGCTGGAGGAAGATCTGCCCACTATTTGAAGGTGAGTTTTCATTGTTCACCTCTAATGTCAGTGTTAATGTACAATATAGTAAATGTTGTTGTACTGTATGTCAGCCATAGTGATATATGTTTGTTTGCTGTTAAAATTTAGATGTTTGTAGTTAGTAAACACCCCATACACTGCAATAGAGAGCAGTAGTAGTCTGAAATACGAGAAGCTTCCTGTTTGAAGTGCAAGTTACTTTTGTATTAGTTTGAAAAAAGGTTTATTATGTGAATAAACTTTATATTTTGAATAAGAATAAGAATTTATATTTTAGATTTAGATATTTTAAAAATTTATAATTTATAAGTCAAACAAGAGTCAAAACTTCAAAGCCCCAAATTAGTCATACTGTATTTCATACTAATAAACTATTATATGTGTAAATTAATTATAAATAATCAATAAAAATGCATTATTAAATAATTAATTTAACCTCTGTAACAGTATGTAATATATATATGGACCTCTCCAGCACATTTAACCCAAACATTCAAAGCGAACTGGTATTGAATTTAAAGGCTGATCAACTACTGTCATCATAAGAAATATCTGAAAGGGGGTAATTGTTGTGGTTTGTTTTTCTTTAGGTCTGGGTTATGGGAGTCAGGTGGTCATCTTCTATTCCAGTACCTACTACATCATCATTTTGGCCTGGGCTTTCTTCTATCTCTTCTCTTCCTTTAGTGGTGAACTACCATGGGCTAGCTGTAGGAACTGGTGGAATTCAGGTATGTTACAATACTAGTTACTGTGAAAATTTGTCTTTTTTTTTTTTTTTTTTTTTAGATTTTTAATAGATCATGTTTTTCCTTTACCCTTACAGAGAACTGTGTCGAGTTTGACCGAATGGCGGGGACAAGAAACCTGAGCTTTTTGAATGCATCATCACCTGTTAAAGAATTTTGGGAGTGAGTTTATAAAATAACCAAAAGTTTATACAGTAGTGGCCAAAAGTGATGTCCGGCCTAGAAAAATTGGCATCTTCACCCCTTATTCAAATATTATTTGTTGATTTGGTAAGCATATTGTACAGTTTGGCTTGGATTCCATTGTTACATTTGTGATAACGCAATGAAACATGCCAAATTGTGCGGACATAATTTTTGGCCAGGTTGTCATACAAAGAAATTATGAACGCATGCAAAAACAAGAGAGCACCAAGTGTTAGTTCACCCAAAAATGAAAACTCTGTCATTTATTTCTCACCCTCATGGCGTTCCACATCCGTAAGACCTTCGTTAATCTTCGGAACACACATTAAGATATTTTTGTTGAAATCCGATGGCTCAGTGAGGCCTCCATAGCCAGCAATGATATTTCCTCTCTCAAGATCCATTAATGTACTAAAAACATATTTAAATCGGTTCATGTGAGTACAGTGGTTCAATATTAATATTATAAAGTGACGAGAATATTTTTGGTGCGCCAAAAAAAACAAAATAACGACTTATATAGTGATGGCCGATTTCAAAACACTGCTTCAGGAAGCTTCGGAGCGTTATGAATCAGCGTGTCGAATCAACGGTTCAGAGCGCCGAAGTCACGTGATTTCAGCAGTTTGACACGCGATCCGAATCATGATTCGATACGCTGATTCATAACGCTCCGAAGCTTCATGAAGCAGTGTTTTGAAATCGGCCATCACTATAAGTCATCGTTATTTCGTTTTTTTGGCGCACCAAAAATATTCTCGTCGCTTTATAATATTAATATTGAACCACTGTACTCACATGAACCGATTTAAATATGTTTTTAGTACATTAATGAATCTTGAGAGAGGAAATGTCATTGCTGGCTATGGAGGCCTCACTGAGCCATCGGATTTCAACAAAAATATCTTAATTTGTGTTCCGAAGATTAACGAAGGTCTTACGGATGTGGAACGCCATAAGGGTGAGTAATAAATGACATTATTTTCATTTTTGGGTGAACTAACCCTTTAATAACTGATTATGTTGTAGTCAATGAATGTTTTTTCCTGTGAGCTTTTTGTTTTTATTTGCAGTCTTTTTTTGCAATGTAAAAATAAAACCTGCAGCTGTAATTTGCTTTTTTTCCCCCAAATAATTTTCAGATAAATACCTAACATTTTGGTTTGTACATCTGTGAAATATATACTTAACCCTAAATGCAAGCACAACTTTCAAGTGTAATTATTTATTATATAAGGAGATCAATTAAAATTACAATGAGTGTTTCTTGTAGGAGGCGAGTATTGAATATAACTGGTAGTGTGAATGAGCTGGGCAGTGTGAGATGGGAGCTGGCTCTGTGTCTCCTTTTGGCCTGGATCATCTGCTACTTCTGTGTGTGGAAGGGAGTGAAGTCCACAGGCAAGGTGAGAGCTAACTGAAAAACTGGCACTTTGAATATATATATATATATATATATATATATATATATATATATAATCTGATAGAGATGACATCTGGTTGCATGTTACCTCAGTCTGCTTGTCATGGATATTGACATAGTCCAGTTGATTCTGTTTACATAAATCAGGTGTTCTGGATCTCAAAATTGGAGTGCCCTTGTTCTTTATTTTTCAGGTTGTGTATTTTACTGCTACATTTCCATATGTTATGCTACTGGTGCTTCTGATTCGAGGTCTTACGTTGCCTGGAGCCATTGATGGCATCTCCTTCTACCTCTACCCAAATCCAACACGCCTTGCAGACCCACAGGTAAACAAATCCGGAGATACATGAGTGATATTAGTAGTAGATGAAGATTTTTTTCTTCTATTTGTAAAGACATTTGCAGAATGAAAAGTATTTATGGTTGATGCTTTTGTTTAAAATGATGTACACTCACATGACCATCAAGCCAGTCATATCAGTGGCCTAAAACTTTTATTCTATTTCCCTTTTCTTGATGGCCGCATCTTGATCACATGACAAGCTCGATGTTGTTCATTTTATTTTAGTACCTCTTATTCCGCAACTTCATTATTGGACTTTTTCAATTAAAGAAATTAATAATGAATTAATAATGGTGAATATTGTAAATGTTAGCATCTGAAAAAGCCAAAAAGTATGCTTTTATGTGAGGATGCATCTAATTCTGATAGTCAGTGTCAATGTAAGTCACAAGACCATTTTTTTTATCAGCCAGGGACAAATAAAAATTCTTAGAGCTCCTTATATAGGAAGTTGTTTATTATTTTTGCTTAATCAGAGTCTGTACAGATGAATGTCAAAATAACTGATTAAGCTTTTAAAATAACTAATCGTTACATAATCAATCAGTGACACAAAGTAATTCAGAAACTTAACTTGGATATTTCTCAATATGGAACCAGACCAGACACTTCATGTGTCATGTATTGCAAATACCTAATGGATTGGTCTCTCATGCCTTTAGGTGTGGATGGATGCTGGAACACAAATATTTTACTCCTACGCTCTTTGCATCGGGTGCCTTACAGCTTTGGGAAGCTACAATAAGTACAACAACAACTGCTACAAGTGAGAGAACTTATGTCACGAGAAACCACATTACAGTACATTTAAATATAAATACAGATATACTTTTAGATATATACTTTTAGAGTCATTAGCTGTTCTTACTCGTATATAATATGGGTAAAAATGGCTAATGACTGTTTAATAGACAAATTGCTGTGATGGGTTTTGACAGCATGCTTTGTTTCTGCTTGTAGAGACTGTGTTTATCTGTGCCTGCTGAACAGTGGAACCAGTTTTGTGGCTGGCTTTGCAATCTTTTCTGTTTTAGGCTTCATGGCCTTCGAACAGGGGGTTGATATCTCAATGGTGGCAGAGTCAGGTAACTTAAACAACAGCAGCTCCTTTGTCTATTTTTTTTTTTTTTTTTTTTTTTTTTTCCCATACATCTCCCACACATTAATTCACATTTCTCTTCTTTTGCCAGGCCCTGGTTTGGCCTTCATTGCATATCCACGAGCTGTAGCAATGATGCCCATGCCTCAGTTGTGGTCCATATGTTTCTTCCTCATGATTATTCTGCTGGGCCTTGACAGTGAGGTGAGAGCACATTTTCTCTAAAGTACATGAGGTGTTTGACTGTTTGAAAATTGCATTTAGTTTTGACTGCACTGACACTATCAGATGAAACTGAATAATGACACAATTGTCTTCTGTAGGGCTGCTTTACAGCAGAATTAAACTTGTTACATAATGAATGAACTTTACACAGTTATTGAACTGAACTGAATCAACACTGAACTGAACTGAGCTGATTAATGACTGTTATCTTGCTACAGCTGCTTTATAGCAGAATTTGAATCTGTTTTATATTTGAAGTTTGCATCATTAATTCTGTCACTTTTTCATTAATATGAAGCTGCTCTGAAACAATTTCTACTGTATAAAGCACTATAAAAATAAAGGTGACATGACTTTTGATAAAGCTACAGTGCTCAGCGTAAATGAGTACACCCCTTTGAAAAGTAACATTTTAAACAATATCTCAATGAACACACAAACCATTTCCAAAATATTGACAAGACTAAGTTTTATATAACATCTGTTTAATTTATAACATGAAAGTAAGGTTAATAATATAACTTAACAAAATTTTCAGTTTTACTCAAATTAGGGTAAAATGCAAAAATGAGTACACCCCACTGAAAGTCTCTGGAGCAAAGCTAAATTTTTCAAAGGGGGTGTACTCAATTACGCTGAGCACTGTATTTGACAGCATATATTTCATATATTACATATCATAATTTACACACATTATTCTGTTAAAGTTGGGTCTTAATATTCTCAAGAGTTTTGTGCATGCAATATACTTAAAGTAAATGTGTTATTCAAGTTCTTCAGCAAAGTACAGCGTTAAAAACATAACACTGTCATTACATCTCATTCTCTTTTTCAGTTTGTGGGTTTGGAGGCTCTCATGACAGCCATAACAGACATGAACCCCAACTTCTTCCTCCAAGGACACCGTCGTAAACTCTTCCTCCTCCTCATCTGTGTGAGCTGCTTCCTCATTGGCCTCCTGATGGTAACAGAGGTGATTATGTTCATAATTTAGTCATTACTCTTGGCTTTTATTTTGTTAATTGTTTTACATAAAACAACATTTTGAATCTTTGATATTTGTTCTTTCCTGACTCATGCTGTCTAAATCAGACCAAGTAATAACCAATGAAAAAATCTGAGATTTGAGTGTTGATCAATGTTATGTTATATTTTTTGCATTGGTTCAATAGGGGGGCCTGTATATCTTCCAGTTATTTGATTACTATTGCTGCAGTGGAATGACCCTCCTGCTATTTGCCATTGCACAGTCAATATGTATTGGCTGGTTTTATGGTGAGTAATGATACTAAATCAGAAAGTACATGTGTCTGTCTACCCTGCACAACTGAATATATGCCCAATTAATACTCTTCTCCACTATTTGATCCACTAAATGTATTTTTTAAATGGTGCAATCTAATTTAATGCGTAGGGGCCTATGAAATCCTTTTTATTTTTTCTCAAATTCCGTTTTGTTTTTTCCTCCCCCTTTAAATTCCACTTTTTCATATTGAATTTGTCTGGACTCTGTTTTAAAGGTTTAAATTAAATTTTAGTAATCAAAAAGCATGTCTTAATTGAAATCATGAAACATACAATTTAATAATTATATTAAAAGTTTTATAGGGTCTTATGAATTATGTTTCTGTTTTATTTTATTTTATTTTTCCCAAATTCCATGTTTTCCATTTGGATTCCATTTTAATGGTTTAATTAAATTTTGATAATAAAAAAGCATGTCTAATCAATTGAATTCATAAAACTTTAACTACTTTTTTAAGGGGTTTGATTACATTTTTGTCTGAAATTGATTTGAAACAAAATTGTGATTAAAAAATGATGGTAAATGGCATAAAACATTACAAAACGCCACCATTTATTCACACAGAGACATGCAGAACATACAGACTTGCATATTTAAATAGTCTTTTTGCACTTTAATATTCACACACTAGTCCATATCGCAATTTAAATTACTTTTTATACTTTTTATTTGTCAAATTTCATAACATTCTGTGTTATACAGTAAATTTTCATTTTTATGACTGGATTCGTGATTCAGCCGGTGTTTTTTGCATCTTAGAAATCATAGAAATCAATCGAAGAGCTTAATTTAAATATGCATGGTGGCTGATTAAACCGGATTGAAGGTTTTTGTGCTAAAATACTGTGCCAAAGTTTTAGCACAACCCTTGTGATATGCTGAATTACTATCGTACTATACAGTTACACTATTTAGGGACAACTCTACCAGAGCGACTGGTGCGTTAAGTGCCTTCTTTAAGGACACTAGTGGTGCTAGAGTCACCTGCAGCTTTTTTGTTGTTAGCCTAGATTTTCAAGCAAAGCCACCACCATACTGCTGCATTATGTTTATACTAGTAAAGGTTGACCATGTCATGAATCATAAACAAGAATTGAGCACAAAACTGGTAAACATTCTTTTAATATGTGTAGGTAATTTACCTGGGCTGCATCCGAAATCGCATTCTCCCCTGCTATATAGTAGGCGAAAACAGTATGTGACAAAAGAAGTATGTCCGATTCACAGTACTCATAAAAGAGTAGGCAAAAAGTACCTGGATGACCTACTACTTCCGGTGAGATTCTGAAGTGTGCATACGATGGACACTTTACTATCTCATGAGGCCACAGGAGAGGATTTGTGAATGGCAGTGAAGTGCCGTAACTGACGCTGGTAGGTCACATGATAATGACAACAAGGCGAATGTAGTAAGTCCGGATTACATTCATACTGCACACATTCATACTATAGAACACAATTTTTAGTGGTCACAAAGTAATTACTTATTCAAAATAAGTACCTATTCAAGATAGTATGCGACTTCAGACGCAGCCATGGTCAATTCTTCCTTATTGTTTTGTATACAATCTCCCCTAAGATCAATGGTTTGTCTCTGGTTTTTCAGGTTCTGATCGTCTGTATGAAAACATTGTAGACATGATCGGTTATCGTCCTCTGACACTAATGAAATACTGTTGGAAGTATGTCACTCCTACTGTGTGTATAGTAAGTGCACGTTTTACTCTGATTCAAGGTGTTATGGTTATATTAAGTAAAATAACTGCAGTGTTCTTCTAGTTTCTCACCATTATTAAAGGGATAGTTCACCCAAATATGAAATGTTTGTAACCAAGCAGATCTCGCCCCCCCCATTAATTACCATAGTAGGAATACTATGGCAGCCAATGGGGGGCGAGATCAGCTTGGTTACAAACATTCTTCCAAATATCTTCCTTTGTGTTCAGCAGAACAAAGAAATTTGTACAAGTTTGGAACAACTTGAGGGTGAGTAAATGATGACAGAATTTTCATTTTTGGGTGAACTTTCCCTTTAATTCAATTCAAGTTTATTTGTATAGCACTTTTTTTTTATTTTATTTTTTTAATACATATTGTTTCAATGCAGCTCCACCGAAAACAGTTTGTGTTAAAATCAGTCAGTATTCTGTTATCATTGTATTATTAGGAAGTAATAATTTTATAGAAGAACATAGATTGTCTTCACCATTAATTCAATGAACGTCTTTGCTTCTTTAGGGTACATTTGTTTTCTCTTTGGTTAAATTCACTCCTTTAAAGTTTAACAACACATTCGAATACCCCTGGTGGGGCTATGCTGTTGGTTGGTGGTTCACTCTCTCCTCAACATTGTTGGTTCCTGTATGGATGATCTATGTCATCCTTGTCACTCCTGGTACACCAAAACAGGTAATTCCATGCATGATTTAACACTAAATTACATTTAAATGTAAAATTAGCCATGTTTAAAGCACTTTGTTAATCTTTTGCAACTAAATGCTTTATTTTTTAGAGACTGCATGTCCTTTGCACTCCAGCAAGTGATTTACCTTTGACATCAGGAAGACAAAAAGAAACCCTGTGACCACAACACAAAGTACAACATGTCCTATGGCTGATAGAGAAACATTGGGGATAAAAACATCCTTGGGCTGTATTTAGGACAACTTTTGATATCAGTAATGCCTTTGAAGATACACATTCTCATGAGATCTCAAGAAGGCAACACAAACTGTAAATGACTGTGTTTATTAAGTTATTGAATTTTACGATCATAGTTTCTCAGCTGTAAGCATCTAAACGTTGATCTAAACTTCAAAACTGGAAATGAAAAATGTAAGCATAGCTTCCACATATACCTTTATCTGAGGGAAACTCAGTTTGGCGTCATCCTTAAGTGTCATAGCGCCAACAACTTTGCTGTATCATAAACAGTCAGAAGATAACAGTTCTTTGGAAGAAGATCATGGAGAAAAAAAAAAGATTATCATGAGGGACCAGCCCCATTGTGGATGGACCAATGTTCATTACAGTTAGTATATGATTAGAAATTGTTGGATAATGTGTTATTTTGAGTTGGAGAGATGGTTTGTAATGGTTTAATCAGTGGAGCTCGCTATGATAGACTTTGTGCCTTGTAAAAGAAGTAAAAGGCATGTTTGGTTCATATCAAACATGTCGCAGTGTAACAGTATTTTAGAATAGTAATGTATTTTTTACATTTCTGTGCGTCAATCATGCAGCCCTTTTCTGTTGTGTACCTATAGGCAAGCACTTACGTTTTTAGATAGCATTAAAGAAAGTAAATTATGTTATGGGGGGTTATTATATTACAAATGTTAAAACATTCACTCAGCATTTCAAGAAAATAGAACCATATTTTGCTACTTAAATCTGCTTAGATGTGCAGTCTGTCTATATTTTAAGTGAAATGCCTAATTTAAGGGAAGGTAATTTAATCTTATCTACATTTTTATAACTGATACACTAGAAAGGCCAGTGGTTAATAATGTTTTAATAAATTCTTTGTTTAAATCAATAGTCGAATGACTGTAAATGATTGCTGGTTGAAATGGGTTGACAGCAGCTTGTTTTTGCTGTAAGGATTGTTTTGAATCACTCAAGCAAATATTAGACAACTAGGTAAAAGGTGAAAGCAGGAATTCTAGGATTAAAATGGTTAGAGAATAATGTTAGATGTGTCAGTCGTGACAGACTGTTAGTTATGTACTGTACTGCTGTTTTACTGAGGTGTCTTAATATGTCTTTATCAATGTAATTGATTTGATTACATTTGTATGTAGTTTATGTAATGACAGACAATGAAAATTCTACAGTTTGAACTGCCATTTCATTTTCACAGTTACAAGTTTGACCGTTGGAGATTAAAGTAATTTGAGTCTATAGCATGATAGTGGTACTAAGTTGCGTTTTTAAAGTAAGTTTGAAAATTTTAATCATTCTCAAGAATGACAAGTTGGTGATGGTGCCCTTCTTTAGTGTACAAGTTAAAGTGAGTTAAGGGCTAAAGGCCTCTATTTGCAAATAAACCAAAAAGGCCACCCAAACTGTTTGGCAGAGGATGAAAAAGCAGGATGTTTGCACTGCAAAAAAAGGAATGCCTTTCTTATTGATTTGTAAAGTGGGCCAGTTACAATGTAGATTCATCTGTGAATTGTGCCTGTACTCATTTTGTTACTCTTACACAGTTTGGGTTAAAGCAAAAAAAAAATAGAGTGATGAAATGCCAAAGTGATTAAATAAACAGAACATTTCTATGCTATTTGCTGAAGTGGTTGTTTTGAAATAAGTATTTACTTCTATCGTAGGCTACTTAAAATATCTTGCTATTTCAAAGTATTTGCATATAGCAGCATTTTTTGCCATTTAACTAGTGACCCTGTGTTAACACTACATCCCTATAGTCTCTCCTGCAGCGTTGTAAAGTGTTTGAGTTTTTGTTTTTTGGCGCACAAAAAGTATTCTTGTCGCTTTATAATATTAAGATAGAACCACTGAACTCACATGAACTGTTTCAAATATGTTTTTAGTACCTTTATGGACCTTGAGAGTTTCAATGGCTTTGCTCTCAATAGAGGCCTCACTGAGCCATCGGATTTCATCAACAATATCTTAATTTGTGTTCTGAAGATGAAGAAGGTCTTACGGGTGTAGAACGATATGAGGGTGAATAATAAATGACATTATTTTCATTTTTGGGTGAACTAACCCTTTAAACATATAGATACCTTACAGTGAAAATGACTTACAAGTTACAAGTCACCAATTCCACGTGAGTAAAAGTCTTATGAATACTTAAGTACTTAAGTATGTTACTCATACTGAATGTAGGCTCAAAGATGCACTAATCTTCAACACCTAAGAGACATGCCAGTAAAAATCACCTTTATTTTCTAAAATCAAAATAAAACTGAATAAGGTTTGCAGCCTCTTAAGCATCTACAAATAGGTCTACTCAAGTCTCATTTAAGCACAAGTGCTCAAAAAGGGCACAAGTAAACCAATATCCTTCAAAAATGTCTCTTCAATATTTAAAATAATAATAATGCATCCAATTGATATGTGGAGTGAATCACGTTTACAATTACACTACTTTTCAAAATCTTGAGTTTTGAATGTTTTTGAAAGAAGTTTCTTATTCTCATCAAGGCTGAAAAAAATATATAGGAAAAACAGTAATAATATTTAAAATGACTGTTTCATATATTTTGAAAGGGAATTTTTTTCTTTTCATTCAAAGCTGAATTTTCAGCACTCATTACTCCAGTCTTCATTGTCACATGATCCTTGAGAAGTCATTCTAATATGCTGATTTGGAGCTCAAATAACCTTTGTAGAATTTGGTGGAAACTGTGATATGTTTTTCAAGGATTCTTTGATGAATAGAAAATTCAAAAGAACAGCATTTATTTTAAATAGAAAGCTTTGTATATATCTGTTTATATTAGTCTTTGGTCAATTTGTTATATAAAAGTATTCATTTCTTTAAAAAATCAAATAGTACTGACCCCTAACTTTTGAACAGTTATTTCTGAATAGCGTGTTTATATTAGACTTGCCTCTTCTACATCTGAGTGTGTAAATGTAAGTCTAAAGTCATACAATGAGTGTAAACGACTACAAAAACACAAGACAGCTGAACAGTTTTCTTTGAATATTTATTGACAGGCCTGCTGTAATGCATCAAACTGTAAACAGAAAAAAGTTAAACTGTTTATTATTAATATTATTAAAACTGTCTGAAACATGGGGAACATACTGAAAAACATGCAAACCACACAAGTTAGTATTTGATCAAATAAACAAGTGGGTTTAAGAGAACAGTTATTTGAAATATTCCTATCTTGCCAAAAGATTTGCCTAAAAAGTATTTGAGCTTCAAACTTGTAATGGAAACTCAGCTCAAAAATATAGCTATTGAACTTCAGTCAAGTGTATCTACCAGTATCCAGGTTGAAACTAACCTGTTAACGTTTTAAAATATAGTCCCAAATCTAGGACATTCCCAGGATGCAGTAAAGAAGCATGCACAAGTCCCTCCGAAGTATCAAAAGTGTGTTTGTGAATGTGGGCCTGCTGCGACTCCTCAAAGAATACAGCGGGGAGAGTCACAAAATAGGTTTTCCCCAAAGGGAGGATTGCACTTTTAGGTCCAGCTATCCACTATGGTCACTTGCATCTAAATATTGTACACACTTATACAAATATGATACAAAAAACATCAAGCCTCCAGTACACACCCCACCACTGCAAACCTAAACTCCTAATCTGATTATGCACAAAGTCGATGCAATTACACTGAATACTGTACAGTTACAGTACATCATAAGGTACTACGTTGTATTCAAGTCTATGCAAGACAATATAAAACCATATGCTTTCGCATTAATGCAGCGGATGAATGCCTTTCTGAGAGCTGTGGCGTGCACCGTAGAGGTTTACAGGTGGTCATAGGATTGTGCGCTTTGGTTTTTGTTGTTGTTTGTTTTCTGTTCTTGTAGGAATGTCATTAAGGTTTGCAGCTCCTCAATATCCCTTAACCGTTATTAGAATCTTTCCCAGCATTTGTTTTCAGTCTGAGAGATGATGAGGTCAGAGGTCAAGGCATATAGAGGGCTCGTCCACACCCCCTACCCACTGCCTCTCTCATGACGCAATCGAGGACGAACCAGTCATCCCCACAGCCTGGGCCTCCTGAATAGCGGCTGGAGTTTTAGGAGCTGTCCTGACTGTGACGTGGTCTCTTTAGTCCCGGTTTATTCTGATCTAAAATTCCACTCTCTTCTTTTTTCCTTTTTAATCGGCCCACCTACAAACAGAGACAACATTTTTAGATGCTAAAACTAATAGTATTTCCTTCAAACAATAAAGACAGCAGTTATTAAAAGGATAGTTTACCCAAAACTTATTTACTTGGTATCATTTTGTTACAAACAGGTATGATTTTTTTTTCCTATGCAGAATGGTGATCAGGCACTGTTCCAAAATTGGCAAAAAAGCACCATAAAAATAGGTTTGATGCCAAACATTTAATTTGTCTCGTTAATAATTGAGCTTAATAGGGTTATTATAATTAACTAAAACTATTAAAAAAAATTCTGTTAATTGAAATAAAGTTTAAATAAAATAAAATATAAATATTAGTTGATTAACTTAAACTAAACGAAAATTAGAAATGCTGCCTTGGCAATAAACTTAAACTTGAAGCACTAAAATTATTAACTGGAAAAAAAAAAAATGAAAACTAAAACTGAAAAATAAATAAACCTAAATAGCAATATTAAGTTAAAAAAGAAAAAAAGAAAAACAAATTAGCATGAAAACTAAAAATATGAAAATAAAAGTTAAATTTAGAGCAGTGGTTCTCAACCAGGGGACCTGTGTTCCAAGGGGGACACAGGATGGTTTCAATGTGTTTAATAAATTATTATTAATTCATTAAAATAATCAAACTGTAATCTAAATCAAAACACTTTCTTTTTATTTTTACCTTAATAATTGTTTTCATTAAAGAACATACAGTTCAACAGGGCGTTTTCGAGTCAAAACGTTTGAGAACCACTGATTAAGAGATCAGAAAAGGGGAAGATTCTCAGTTATTAACAAATTAAATTTCAGTCTGTAACTCGCACAAAAATATTGCATGTCTTCGAAAGTCAAAAAAAATGTCATACTGACTGCATTTATTTTGCTTTAAAGTCATCATGAAACGGAAGTTTTTTCCTTATTGTGACGTACATCCGAGTGAAAGCTTCTAGAACAAGAAAAAATGTAGGGCGGGACTTGATTTTGTCCATCGGGTATTGATTGGATCGTTGCTGTGATCTCATGTGAGTGACAGGTTGTCCCGCCCTCGCACTGAAAAACACGTCAGAAGAGAAGAGATGTTGTTGTAAGAGAAAAGGGAAGTTATTTTATTACGAGGGCAAGTGAATTTAAAAAATATAATAAAGATATCCATGGATAAATCATTTATAATAAATACTGCAATATTCTATAAAAATAAGAATTGTCAATTTTATGGTGACTTTATGATGCTTTTTGTCATTTTTGGTCAAAATGTTCACAATTTCATTGTATGCAAAAGTGCTGTGAAACTTGAACGAAAGAAAAACCACACAGGTTTGAAATAACATGAGGGTGAATAAATAACTAAATTTTCCATTTTGAAAAATGTAATATTACTTCAATTAAACACAAAAATTACATTTGATTTTTTTTTGTTAACTCGACTAATACTTTGTCAAATGTCAATAAGTTTTACTCCAAGATTATGTCTGAGCCTCTTGAGAGGTATTAGTGTTTTTGAATGAGGTTAGCTTTGTTGAGTACAACCAGGGGCATTGTTTATTCAAGTAAAGAATCAAGCACTTTCTAATGCTGCATTCATGAAATGGCAACATAAGTGAATTTGTCAAGAATAAACTTTTCCTTCTGGCCAGTGTAATACCTTGGCATCGTGTTCAGCAAACCTCTGGAACATGTTTGCATAGATCTTCTTGTCACGCTCATGGTGCTCACGAATCTTGCGCTGACAGACGGCAATCTGGCTGCGGGCAGCGCGGTTGAAGGAGTTAACTTGCAAAACTTGCCTGAAGTCCATCAGGGCCATGCTGAACTCGTTACGCAACAGACGCGCTTCACCTCGTCGATATAGAGCTTTCTCATTTTCTGGGTCCAACTCCATAACCTAGGAATGAAAACCATTATGACACGGTACAGAAAAAAAAAATTGTTCACTGCTATCTTGATATTTGTTCACTGCTATCTTACTCTACCTTGTTGCAGTTCTCCACTGTTTGAGAGTATTCGCGCAAACGCAGATAGCACAATGCGAGATTCAGATGGGCCACTAAGAGAAGAGCCTGGATGGCTTGTTGCTGCTCCTTTCCTGCACCACACTCCATCTCTAACCAGTTTACAATCTGCTGGTACTGAATTACAGCATGGTTGTACCGTCCAGCCTGAATATAAAGAAGGATATCAATTACCTGACTGCTGCCATCAAAACGAACAAAAGATGATCATAGAAAGCATTTGAGCTCAAATTAAAAATATCTTAGATTAAATTATAACTATTATTATTAGTTTTATATATTTAGTATTATAAAAGTAAAAGCACATGTCTATAATAAAATAAAAAGCAACTCAGTAGGCAAGAATAGGCCAGTAACTGTATACCAAAGACAAAAGTGTAGACAAACCTTGAAATACTGTGTCCCTTTTTGTTTGACTAAAACAGCACGTTCCAATTTCTCTTTAAGGTCCATTTCCCAGAATTCTTTGGCCTGAAACACATGAGGAATTGTCAATGTAGGTTTTTTAGGTTCTCTCTGTCAATTCTGTTTATGACCATTAGAGGGCGCACTTTAACTGTATTCTGGGATTTCTCGCTCCTTTTTCGAAGACTTGTGTGTTTGAAAACGTAATTTTTAACCTGGCTAATTCTGTTTATTAAAATATATATATACATACACACATATATTTATACAACTATCTCTATATACATTTTTTAAAATATATATATATACATCAGTATATGATCACGCTATCATTCATTAAGCGTTGAGATCATTCAGAAAGCTTTTAATAAATACTGTGGGCTTAAAATAAAATCTCTCACCTTTTCAAAGTCCTTCAGTGTCACTTCATATAGTAGTTCTGCATTTGATCCAATGTCATATTCTTTTTTACCCTCTTTGCCATAACCGTACCTGAAAGTATAACACAGACTGAGTAAGATGCTGATAGAGTATGTCAGATTATTATATTATATTATATTATATTATATTCCTATTTACCGAACAAATAATCTAGCTCTTAATATATATAAAAAAAGTAAATAATAGTAACTATTAAAAAAAATCAGAACAGAATAGCAAGTCTTACTTGGGCTTTAGGTATAATAAACAGCATTCGCCCTTTTGGATTTTCTCCATGGCCCTGTCCACTCCTAAAGGAACACCCACGTCCTCTGATTCACCCACAACAAAGGTGACATCCCGTGACTCAAATAACCGCCCTCCACACCACCCCTCCAAGTGTACTGAGGGACAAAAACCAAATAGCATTGTAATGCAAATTAATATTGTATCCAAAAGCATTGTCTAGGAATTACAACCATATTACGAATATTCATAATTCTCAGACTTACCATGAACTGTGGATCCTTCATTAGGATTGTTATAGCCTTCACCTTTGACTTTTATTCTCTTCACGATCCCACCATCTTCTGTAAGCTCCTCCCCTCTGAAGCTCAGCAGCTCAATCTAATTATGGGAAGTAGAACCATTTGTACTTTTAAAGTAACAAACTTAGACCAAAAGAGGCTTTTGTGTTCTGGATCTAGCATTGTATACAACACAGAGAGACAAATAAAACAGTGTTTTTCTTCAACTTCAGGCACTTTTATGTCCCAGGGGATGATTTTTATTTAAAATACCACATTTCAGTAGGAAATACTTTATAGCAAACTTTTAGTCATAATGGTGTCAACTAGTATTCCCGGGTGCAAGAATTCAAAGAGTAAATGTTTAGCGGGAGTGAGTTACTTTCGGTTTCCAGTCAAAGATCCAGCGCGTTGTAGGCAGTGGGTATAGACTGCAAAGGATTGTAAATAAACCTCTGTAGTTTTAGTCAACATTTCAAACTGGATGACTACGAACACAGTGTTTTAGGCCAAACAGAGGGGGAAAATTTTTTTTAAAAACTGCCGTTCTGTCAGTTCCGCCCAACCCCTCGAAGCAAAACGGCGTTGCGTACAGTTAAGAAAGCTGTTGCCATAGTATTCCATTTTTACCACATTTTTCAGTAATAAACCTACCCCAACAATAATTACAAATAAGTTTTTTCGCTTTTAGTATAATTATGTTAGCCTTAATCTAAGCTAGAGTGCTCCAAAACAACGATAAAATTTGTATTTAAAAGTTATAAGTGTAAATATGCTTTCCATTGGGGCGAATGAAGTCTGCTTTCACGGTAGTGTCACGCAAACCGCCACAGCACACATGCAGTCAGCTCTGGTCCAGAGACACGATAGCACAGAGCGGATCATATGTGCGAGTCGGCACAAACCAAAAAAAGTATCGGACCCATTTGTATTCTGTTGTGAAAATTGTTCTTGAACGCATCCACTAAATAAACTATTAAATTAAACTGGATTATTTGTTTTAATTTTAGGATAATTAAACTTAATGGTTTTGGGCAAAATTAAGAATGTTAACCTGATTCAACTAAATGACACCGAGTTAACCTTATGTAATAAATCTAAGTTAACTGAAATAAATAATGTTAATTAAATGCAACATAACCAAATTACGTGGAAACTGTCAACATAAAAAAATTAAGTAAATCCAACGTATCATTTTTTTGAGTGTACTGAAAGAGTGATCTGACATAGCTCACTATCAGCAGTTATTTTATCTATGGTTCGTAACATTTCTTACAGATTTCTGCTCGTTGTAAATCAGATAAAGATAAATTAGTACAGTAACGGTACGAGTGATTGCGTGTGTGAATTAGTCATACCGTCTCTCTATTAATTGTGAAGCTGTGGGTTGTAAATAGTTCCTTCAAAAGTAGAAAAATATGCTATAATAAGTTTTGAGTTTCTAAGCTACTTTAGTGATAAATCACTGGACAGTGCTGACAACTAGTTTCTGCGTTCCTCTCTGTGCCCGCGATCTTCACGTTTTGCGCAGCTACTGTTTGTATGAGTGTTCGTGCCACAATGCAGCTGCGCAAGCAAGGTAACTCGAAATAATATACATCCAATCGTCTAAAATCACTTGAATGTCCAAACTGGCAAACCTTAAAACAAATGCAACTGACAAAGTTTAGTGAAGACGCAATGCTCACCGCTCGCGCGCCATCACTATGTGTTGAACCGGCGTTCACCTCCGTGTTGCTTTTATGCCACTGACTGGACGGGGCGGAGTCACATGGCTACACACGCAGTAGTATGTTTTTAAGGGGGAAGTATTAACAGGATTAAAAAAACGAAATAACCGACATGGGAAAATTACGTAGGTTAGAGGTTCTGAATTTCAGTTTCGTTTAATTTTCAATTAATCGTCCAGCCCTATTCTGCACAGAAGACTATATTTAAAGTGATATGGAGGAGATTAGGAAGAGAAACAGTTAGAGATTAGAAGCAAACTGAGGTTTTACCAAGCTCAACGGCTCTGGATGAGCTGTTATTGGCTATTTTAAAAAAGGTGAGGAGCTGTTCGATATGTCCCGCCCTGTCTTCTTGTTCCCGTGGAAATTACATCAACACAATGAATAACGCTGCGCATTACAAGGCACTTCAGTGGGCCTTTAAAGTGTCACCCAAAAACGAAATTCTGTCATCATTTACTCAGCCTCAAGTTGTTCCAAACCTGTATAAATTTCATTGTTCTGCTGAACACAAAGAAGATATTTTGAAGAATGTTTGTAACAGTTGTGGGGAACCATTGACTTCCATAGTATTTTTTTCAATACTATAGAAGTCAATGGTGCTCCATTGAGTTTTCACGAAAGCCCTGGAGCTGTCAAAAGTCTGACATTTTGCTGATAAATAAACACAAACACAGTTCATTTACATATACTACTGACATTGTAACAATACAAAGCGGGTTAAAAAAAAAAAATCGTCAAAGTTACACTTTAGGTGCTTGATGTTCTTACCTCAAACACAAGTGTGGCATTGGGAGGAACCTTTGGTGGGCTGCCAGCTGAACCGTACGCATATTCAGGCTTACAGAGCATCAAGCACACCTCTCCTTTCTGCATGGAACACACACCAATATCCCACGCCTTGATGACCTGACCTGTGTGAATCAACCAGACAGTACTCATGAATTCAATGCTTGAATCACACTATGGTAAATGCTTTGCCATTATAAGATAAATATAAGTAACTTAAAGAACTTTATAAGTAAATACTTGTTATATCTTTGTTTTAATTATATCCATAAATATATTACTTATTATAAATATATATCTAATAAGTAAAACTTCATAATCCAAAGATACTGAAACATACTGAATAGTGCAGTATTTTCATTTTAAATACTGAACAAAAAATTAGTTTGTGGCTCATTTTCATAGCAAATAATTTGTGTTAATATATTTATGATGAAATACAAATTGTTTCTTTGAGAACAAAACAGCAGATAATAAGGGAAGCACCACACGTCTAAACAACACCAGTAATTGCATCCCTTATTAAATGGAACCGCAAACATCATTAAACAGGAATTTGCTCTTAAGCGACAAATGTAAAATGAAATTGGCAGGTTCCATGACAGTTTCATTTAACAGACACTTATGACAGAGTACTAATGATAGAGTACTAATGAATTAGACATGTCAGTGTAATATAAACTATTTGCTTATGCAACTCAAATACATATGAGGCATTTAGATTAGATTTGCTTTTTTGTCATCTATTACAAAGCGTACAACTTGTATTTGATTTGCCGCTTTATTAATTTACTTAAAATGAACTAGTACAGCACAGTTCTTGAACTTAATTTGTAGAAATTTGTTGATTTAAAGTGCAAAATAAAAGCTTACTTATTTGTGTGGGATTACATGAATAATTTATATATTGTATGTTTTGTTGCTGTAATTGGGTAGAGGATCCTAGTTCCTAGCATGCTTTTCATGGGACTGGATAGGTAAATGTTTAAATTAAGTATATATTTGAGTGTGTGAGTGTTTTTAAGATAAAAAAAAAAAGTTTAATGTTCTTTTATGTTTATATTTAAAAGAGTGGAGTTTTGCTTTGTGGACGGGTACGTGAAGAATAAGTTGCTTTACTCAAAAACCAATTACTGCTCTCTTGCTAGCCAGCAGTTCACCACAAGTGAGTTAATGTGACTAATGTCTAATTTTATTAGCGCTTACTCAGATGAGTTTGGGTTTCTACTACACACAAAGTATTTGAGTATAGTTGGCAGATTAATTTAAGGTTAAGCAAATCTACCAAAACCCAGTGCGTGGAACCACTGTCCGCAACTGCATTAAGTTGAGCCAAATAATTGCACGCTGCACAGTGTCCAATATTAAGATTAATGAATATGAAAAAATACATATAATAGCATAGTACATACAATGATCTGCTTATCCATATGTTGCACTGGATTTCTTTCATTAAAGAATAGCTGTCTCTCTTGCAACCAATGTTGGGTGTAACGCGTTACTAAGTAATGCATTACTGTAATTAAATTACTTATCCACTGAAAAGTAAAGTAAGGGATTACTGTTCATTTTTAGGTCATTTAATTACAGTTACTTTTAATGTACTTGTGTTACATACTGTGAATTAGTTCAACAGTTCTGTTTAAATCAATATTGAATTTAAAATCTAAATTTGTCATCTAAAGGTAAAAGTGAACACTGCCTCTTTAAAATCGTAAGCTGTAGTTGCGCGTGAGTTCGCAACTTCGCACCAGTTGGCTGCATAGTCGCTGTCTGTAGATGGCGGCAGAAGCGAGTGGCTGTTTTGCAGAATGGAAATATTCCAATTACTTCACTTTTTTGACACAGGTAGGCAACAACATTACGGTAAAATGTATGCTATGTCCTACGCGCACTCTCTTAGAGACGGTCTTCAGTCAGTGCGCTCTCGACCAAAGCGCACGCACATAGCCGCCTCTCGCGAGTGTCAAATTTTCGCGGTTTATTACACGTAAACGTTCAAATACACACAGAGTTATGTCAAAATGCCCGTCTCGGCGTATATTCGCGTTGGTTATGTGAATGTGAACAGCATGTGTAACAGCATATTGTCTCCGTCCATTAGGTCTTAGTGACAGCAGCCTTACTACTGAGACATACTACTGTCTACTATTGGCTGTCTGTATTATAAATGATAATCAAACAACAAAAGAAAAGCTTTAATAAGGATTAATCTATATTTAATTTATACAGTTATGACTATGCAGAGTTATTTTATATTTGATTATTCAATTTCTGTGGTATTTTTACTTACTTCTATTAGACCTACCTGGAAAAAAATATATAGCATTGTTTTATTTGTATTTTTATATATTTTTACCGTGGTATCGACTTTGGTATGGAGTATTGTGCACTTTTGGTGGTATCAGTACCGACTACTAGATTTTTGGTAGGCTATAGTGACATCCCTATTTGTTACTAAAAAAAATGTAAGTATTATAAAGTAAATAAAAGTATTATAGTATATGTTTTAATAAAGTTAAAATCTTTTAAAAAGCTATAAAAGGCTAAACTATTCCATGTTTGACTAAATTATTAAAAGAGTTTCCTTTCTATTGTCTATCCGGTCAAGGTTTATAGGGATTTTAAGAAGTAATTAGTAAGTTACTTATTGAGTAATTAAATTACTTTTCAGACAGAGTAATTAGAAAAGTATTTTAAATACAACATTGATGATGTAATTAGTAATTAGTAATTAATTACTTTTTTGAAGTAACTTACCCAACACTGCTAAAAACACATTAAATTTGTAAAATGACAAATTAAATATGTGAAATAAATCTATAAAATCTATTACCTTTTCCCACATTGAAAACAAAAGGCTCCTTGCGGTCTAGACTGGAGTCAAACTTCTTCCCACTGAGGAGTCTGCCTGTGTAGTGGACATACACCCTGTCCCCAATCATCGGCCTTTCCCCCTCCACTCCGTGCTGTTTCACAATCTTTAGAGAAGTATGGGAGAAAAAAAGTGAACAATCCATCCTTACACTACCTCATATTTATTTTAAATTAACACCAGATCATTCTGAATATGAAAAAAATTGCATACAAATCACTTTCTGACTACAGAAAAAATACAGAAATTGTAAACTAACAGCTGTGATATAGAGTTACTAATGATTGGATTACCTTACATACTCCATGGTCACCATTTGGAGTGACATCCGTGCCTTGGGAGGTAAATACAGCAGCTGGGCACTGGTTAGTGGAAAAGATATCCTCTAAAGATGACATTTCGCCACTCAAACATACCAGTGTTCCCCTAAAAAACAAACATACTATATTTATACTATATGCCTTTTCATCTTAGACAAATATTATAAGGCACTGCTATCTTTAGATTATGTTCAAATGTTTATAGTTAAATTTCCTCATATGCTTGGGGTATATTTTCATACAAAAATATGTTGAAATCCTTATTTTGTGATGCTGCCATGCTTTTTTTCCCCCTTTATATAAAAACAAAACAAAATCAAAATTATATTAAAAAAATCTATTTAGACATTATATAGCCTATTATTCTCAAAAGGAAGAGCTCAAATATGTGATACGCTCGTATCGTTGTGTTTTTGACATCTTTCACAAGATTGCCTTAATTATTTTGTTTTTCTTCCTAGAAAAATTGTTAGTTGGTCCCTGTGTGTGTGTGTGTGTGTGTGTGTGTGTGTGTGTGTGTGTGTGTAGCATACATGTGTAGTTTTGGGCTTTTTTAAAGCTTGTGAACGTGTGCGGCGGAACACTATGTTCCCTTTTATTCTATGTTCCTGGCACAAATTCAGATTCTAGAGAACGATGTCTTGTGAGATTTATGTCAGTAAACCTAGTAAAAGACACGAGAAGAAAACAGAACGGAGAAGGGAACATTCAGTCCAGTCTGCTTTACTTGAGGCAATGAGACACTACAATGACTCAAGGCTCTCAATCCAAGACCTTCATTTTGTATCTATACACACACACACACAAACACTGAAGGTTACAAGAAGTGTATACATTTCAAGGAAAATTCTATTATTGCACAAGAGCAGATATAGCAGCCCATACCTAACTAAAGACAACAACAGAAATGTCCATGTCTGTTGTTTCAGGGACTTCATTTGAAAGCAGACTGCTCTTTACCAAACTGATCATTGTATAAATAACATATTTTAGCATTGAAAGTATAATATATTAATTAATAATACAAATATTAACCTCACTGCATGTAAGTTTAGGGTTTATGTCTTGAAATGACATGTGGCAGAGTAAAAATTAAGAGTCCAGGCTATTTGACTCACAGAAGACACAGAAATAGTCTGCTACCATCATGGCTCTAACAGAATTGCTGTGGAAACATATCATTCTTTGAGCACGATTTAGTCTAAAAACCCAACATGTAGGCCGTGAAGATGTAAGTAAGTCAACAAAAGTCACAAATACAATAGCAATTTGATTAAACAATGCTTAAAGCTGTAATTGACAAAATCTACATACAAATTTGATGTTGTTAAACATCTAACTGTACAAAAAAAAAAAAAAAACGCAAATTAAAAAGGTCTGGTTTTGTTGGTGTGTTTTTCTGCTTTAAATGTTAACAAAATTAACTAAATTCTGATCCTGAATTCTAACAACGCATTGGTTCTAACTTTCTTGGAATCAAATGCTATGAAGTTCCTCTAATGGATCTTATAAATCAGCCATAAAATGTAAAGATGATGTGACAACCCATCTTTCTATATCCCAACTGTTCTGTCCCACTGCTGACCAATCTGTCATTGTCTGTTTGTCCACCTGTGTTTGTCTCTATGCTTTTCCAGCCAACTGTCTCTAAGTCTTTCTCTCCATTGATCAACTCATTTAAAGGTGGTGTGACTTTTCTAAGCCCTTATTGGAGCTCTGTCTCAGATGTCCGCAGTGTGGGGAGATTGCAACAGGCATTCCTGTTACAAAGATGAGCTTTCAGAGACAGTTGACTCATTCCATCCTTGAACATACCGTCCGCAGTCAAGTACAACATGCACTCACGCAGATTCCTAGTTAATCACCTTGTCAGACACCCAGACTCTTTCAGTACGGATGACATACAAACTGTCGTAAACATCAAAATTTAATCATCTGTCGACAATGGTGGGTTTTGCAACTCTTGAAAACATCTCTTGACACTGAAATCAAGGGTGTGACCACCGTAGACAATGAGGGGAATTAATCTAACCACAATATTCAGATAAGTGATGGTTAATTCTAAGCAATGGTTAATTCTTAAATCATCATATTTGATCCTCCCAGACCTAAATATGTGGTTATAACCTAACAAAAAGCTGAGCTTGTAAAAGCCACAAGAATCAACTTGACATTTACAATAAAAAATGAGTTATAATCTAAACAGATTGTATAAAAAAAATATGCTTGAGGAAGCAGGTCAGCGTAACCAAGTTCTAAGCCGTATCTTGTCAGTAATAGTAGCCTATAACGGTGAGTAGGAGACATGAAATGATATTTAAAAAAATATGAAAACCTGACTCCTCAGCACATCTCAAAGTACAAAAAGGAAAAGGCAGAAAGCATTTTCATTCCATAAGCATATTGCTCATTTTTACACCACAAACACCATGAACATCAGTCTTTATGGTTTTGATGGATAAATGTGAAAGAGAGTCTGTGAAATAGTAAGCAAAAGTGTATACAAAATAAAGAAACCTAATATAAAAAGAATATAAATTCATTGAGTTCTCTCGCATCAGAATTGAAAAGGGGTGCTTCATGTTCTCTCAGTTTCGTACAATCCTCCATACATTCTCAGACGCAACTACAGGCTACTAAACACATAGCAATATGCAAATTAAATTATAGCTACAGTTTTCTTTCCAGCATTAGTATTTATTCATTCATTTTAACTAAAATATAAGCCCACACGGCGATATTTTACTTGATTTTGAAGATAAAGCATAGCACCATGTGAAAACAGGCTTTTTCTATTGTCACCAGAAAGCTGTCTAAAGTAGCTATAAAAGGTAGGCTGCGCGATGAATAAAGAATCAAAACAAGCATGAAATCTAGACTTACAATATTTCCCTTTTGTTGCCCGTTCCTCTCATGTGTTTGACCATATATCCGTCCGTATGCAACTTCAGTGAGCCTTACCGGCGAATACAACCTGTGCCTTAGCGGCTTAAAGGGGAATGAGCCCGCCCTCTCAGCGCGAGAGTACTAGATGTTCTACCGGCAGTATTTTACACTTCTCCACACCAATAATAATCAACACGATACGCCTCTACGAGACATTTGGACGGGGGAAATGAAATGAGACTAAAGGAGGAGGAGTAAACGCGGGGGAGGGCAATGTAGTGTAAAAATTAAGGGCAGGCCTTGGAAACTGTCCACAAAGTAACACAATGTTCCGGCTGTACTGTAGCTCGCGCTGATGAGAACACAGTGTCCTAGTAGACACCCTGACCCGTAACCCGTTGTGTGCTGACTGAACAGCTCAAGTTGGGAACAGCGTGTACAACCACACAGTCAAGAGCACAGCGATACGCGGAAAGAACAACACGACTATATTATGTTTAAAAACGTGGAGGTTTAAAGTGATATAATGCATTGCAAAAAAAGAGAAGAAAAAAAAAAAGAAAAAAAAAATTCCTGTTGCGATAAAATTGAACGCTGAAAGAAATGTACGGGTAAGATACAATGACAACGTTTTACTGGATGGCATTTTGCTCTCCATATATTGTATAATTTGCATAATAATACAGCTGATAATGAAACTTAAAGCCACATGATGAATTAATGTTCATTAATCATGCCTAAACACCATCAGGGTAACACATGACACTAAAATAATATTATAGACCTAAATATTAATAAAATAACTTTTATTAACTGTTGTTTACATAACTGGTTACCAAAATCAGAAGAAACTTTATTTTTTAAATAAAATATAATCAGATGTTATGTCTCATGCTGGGACCTCTGGGAATGTCCTTCTACTTTCATCTTTAAGGATATTGTATTTTTTTTTTTTTTTTTTTTACAATACTGCATTGTTAATGTACATTTTCACATATTTTCACATTTCAAATCATTTTGACTTCCATTGATTATAGTATTTTACAGTAAAATTACATTTATTGTCCGCTAAATCAATATATTTCATTCTGTATTGTAAGGTAACAACCATTTAACAGTTTTTACAGTAAAGTCAAAACATTCTTAAAGTGTGTAAAAAATGTTTTTCTGTTTAAGATGATACATTGCCTATTGTCATTTATATAAAAAAATAATAATGCCAGACAGCTGTAACACTGGACATTTTAAGCTAAGCAGTATCTTAAATAAATTATATTTGGATTTCATTTCTACACAGAATAATTTATGTTGAATATGTTGAAATCAAATCCAGCTTTTCAAGTTAGTATGCCAAATAACATAAGCACTGGCAACACGTTACCTGCCTCAAAAGCCTCTCTAGACTGGAACTGTAACAAAATGTTCCCGATTCATTCACCAGAGCAACAAGAGGTGTCAGCAGGAACACAATAGGTGGCATACGTGATTGTCTGCATTTAAAGGGATTGATTTCCCTTTTCAAGCCTGATTTTTTTACACAATAATTTTAGATGGATAGTTAATCCAGGAACATGGTGTGAGTGACAGAATGGGCTCTGTTTAAGAGGTTCAAGTTATTTAAGATTCTCTGCAGATATATCAGGGATATATGATAATCCAGAGAAATGCTCTTTACCTCATTTATTTGATTGATTTGTAATACTGAAATATTTAGGATATATATATTTTCAAATGTGCCAAAAATGTAATGAATTAAAATCACAGATCTCTAATATAATGTCAGCAGGCCTGCAGCTTTTCCAGGATTATCTAGGCAGTACATTAAAGTACTCAAACATGGAAAAGAGAAGAACAAAATGCTGCCTCGGTTTGGTATCTTAGCAGCAGGGATCTGCGACAGCTTATAATGTGAAACTGCTCAGTACGGATGGTACAAGAAAACAAGTGGGGGGCATTCAAGGATAAGGATTCAGACCAATATGTCACACTGCCAACAAGGTCCAAGTGGGGACACTTCATGTAAACTTGTTTGACCTTTTTTTCCTGTTCGTGTTCAGTGATCATATTCCAGTCTAGCAGATCAAAACCACTCTGTTAATTTTAATTCATCATCAACATTTTTTCTGACATGAAAATTAAATGTAAAAAAACACTTGTGGTTATGTTTTCAATTTACAGACATTTGTTGATAAAGAAATGACATTCTTGACTAATGTGATGATTCCATTGTGGTTTCATTACATCAAAAGATCTTTTAAATGAACATAGTTTGTAAATTTATGAATCTCAACGTTTTCAGTGTGGACCATGAACCCACACTGTAAGCCCATACAAGTTGATTGAACTTAAAAACTTGTTGCCCTAAAAAAGTTAATTTTGTATTGCTGAACAAACAAGACATATCAAGTTCTTTACATTGGAAAGTGTTAGTTTACTTGAACTAAAATATCCTGTTACAATAACTAAAATTTACCAGTTTAGGTAACTCAAAATATTAAATTGCACTAAACTAACTTTTATTTGATTTAATTTGATTGAGTTAAATTAAATAACTTGATTATCTTTGCAGAATTATTATTTTTAAGTTACACAGTTAACAAGGACAAAAATACTTACAAAAAGGATTTGCAGTTTCTTATATATCATATTTCATACAGGAAAAGTTAGTTCAGTCATATATTTTATAGTGTTATGAACAGTTTTGCTGACAACAGGGTTATAAATTATTATATATGTGCCTCATATACTCAAGCAATATTTTAGGTAGAGGTTTAGATTTATCAAGAACATCTGTGGCTTGTGGTTTATTAACCACTAATTGCTGGCCAATCACAACCTATCACTGAATTCCTGGTCTCTTTGCATTAACTAGATTTAAATTTTTAGCATAGTTGAAAGATTGGAGATAAACAATAAAATAAAATATGCATACTATCATATCCTATTTGTTATGTGCGTCACACACTGGCTTGACTTTATAATCTAGATTCAAATAGGATTGATGCAGATGAACAATGATATCACATTTAATAAACATCAGGAAAATAAAAACACCAGCACAAAACATTAACACAAGACAAAGAATAGAAGATAACTCAAGGTATAAATACATAGGATGATGAGGAACAGGTGAGACAATGAATCAATGAATAACTAAGGCAACCAAGGAAACAGGAACTAAACACACAGGAACTGAACACAGGAGATAAGACAAAAAAGTATCAAAATAAAAGTTCATGAACACAAACACCGGGAATCATGACATTGTTAGATTTAAATTAGCTACTAAATAATTAGTGTGTCAAATAAAACAAAGTACAAAATATGGTTTAATATCAGAGACCTCCACAATTTATTTTAAGTGGTAGTATGTCCAAAACATACTGTTCAACATACACAAACGTAGGTACAAAAATCCATCATCTGCAGAGAACATACTTTTAGTATTTATATATCAAATATGTAAAGTGACAGGTTTTAGGGTATTGGTTTCAGTTCAATTAATTTAACATATGGTGTGTTCTAGGGCCTTACATCATGCTTTAAACTAAAAAAAAAATATATATATATATATATATATATATAATTTTCTTTTTTGAATATTTAAATAGGCCTGCAATTAAACGGGCATACTTTTTGGTTAGACTCTGACTTTTAATTGAGCATCCCATACTTTCATAGTACAATTTCTATGTACTTTTAACAATCCTTGCTGAAAGGACACAGTGTAGCCTATTATTACACCACACTGATTCAGATGTGTAGAGAGAATATCAATAATCTGCATTGTGATACAAAACACTCAAGAGGTCCCATGATTAAATGGCAAATGTATAAATATAAACCAAAACACAATTGAAAGTTTGTTCAAATAATTCCTATTTTGTATATCTACAAGATTATACATTTTTAGCAGTTATAAGCATGAGGCTAAGCAATGATATAGGCTATAAATGTTAACATTAAACAACATAATTTTCATATATTGGGGATTGTTCATGGAAACGATTGAAAGAACTGCATGCAATAAGGAGCATCACCTTGCGCCAAATAATGTCGATTTTTTGGTTACAGTCAAGAGAATAATCCTGTCCGTTTTTCCACTGGATTCTCAGATCAATAGGTCCGCGCGTCAAGAACTAAATGTTCTAGTTCACAGTGGCACGTGCGGTAGAGGCTCTGTTGACTGACTCATCGGCGCAACGGAGGTAAGAAGTGGTACTGAACTTGACAAACCTGGTCTTTCTCACAGCACACGCGTCGTCTGTTTTTAGCCTGCAATTTAATTACATTTAATATAAACGTCTAAGAAGTGGAATTAACATGGCATGTGTCACTGTCTTTATTCGCCTGAACGCATGGACCTGCTCATAAGCGAGAGGTAATAGTCTATTCGAACCTTAACCTTCTATGTACCGGCATTCTATAGCTAAAGGAACTGGCAAAAACAGGAAATTGTTGTAAAACTTAGAAATATGTTGTAACCTATTTCATTAAGAGGTTGCAATAAAGAACTGAAAATATGTAACTAGATTTGCATATTCTGACGGAAGTAATTGCAAGCTTTAAAAGAGGTAGCCTATAGTTTTATGCAAGCTTGTGTTTTTTTTCCCCCCACTTTGGTTCTATGTAAATTAAAAGATGCGGCTTTTGCCGTTGTCATGACAACGTGTCTTTTCTTCTGCAGAGTGAGTCTAGGTGACTATTAAAGAGCCCAACAGTAGGGTCCAGGAAGTAAAAATCCCATTAATTTTCAACTTTTCAATAAACCTTTTGAGACAGACCTACCATAAACTCAAAGATAAGGCATTGATTTATCTTTCTGTAGAAGCCACACATAAAAAAATGTTTAATTGCCAAATACCCGGTCAAGAACTGTACTACCCATAATTCTGAAGACTGATCCACCAATCAGAGAAGTCCTTGTTACTATGGAAATACAAATGTAATTATTGGCAAAGGAGCTAAACAGTGACCACCTTCTCCCATAATGCATTGCAAATCTGGATGACACTCTCAAACTATACTGCAGTACATACTGCCTCCTTGTTTTAAAAAAATTGTAAGGTTAAACAGGAATTATTTGACAGAATTTTAGACAGTAGCATGCTATTTATCAAATTGCATGTGAGTGATGTCTAGATCTTTAAAAGAAATAGTTATTTTGCTTTTAATTAAAGTTTGTTACATTTCTAGAAATTACTCAAAATACATATTTGGAAGGTCAAGTCAGCGTGTTGCATTGCGGGATGCAGTATTCTACACTGTGTGCTCTGTTGTATTGCGCATTTTGGTAGTTGTAGTAGGTCATCTGGGTATTTCATGAATCTAAAAGTGCTGCATACTGTGCAAAGTATACTATACATAAAATAGAATGATTGTGAAAGTATGCTCTTCTGAACATAGACCGTAACCTCCATCTAAAAAAACCTGCCCTCAAACGTAATGTCAGAAAACCAAATGACTGGCCGGCAGAATGTACCTCAATGTCGTCTGGCTAAGTGATATCAGACGGTCATTGTTTTTCACAGAGGCAGGTGTGACATCTCAGGACCCCTTTTTCAGTGATCTGTCAGGTAGGGACAGCACTAATAATGGGAAAAATACTCCTGGGAACCAATACGACTGAAAAAGTTGGCACTTACTGTTTCGCACTGTATAAGGCTATATGTACAGTATATAAGCAAGGCAGATGAAAAAAATTCAATCAAAATTGTGAACAGTCTATCAGTGTAAGTTAATGTTAAATTTTAAATTTAATCTTAAATCTGTTTAAAAGTTTTCAAAAACACTTACAAAAGCCAACTTTGTACCTCTTATGTCTTATCTCATGCATGTTTATATTTCAGACTAGACTGGTATTATGAAGTTTAACAGATATTGTAAAATGGAAAGTTCTTTTTTTGGCGACAAACTGTAAATACTCTTTTTCTTTTTTCTTTTTCAAACAAATGCTTCCACTGAAATGTATAGAAGTATTCTCTAAATGTAAGATGTATTAACTTTGGATTAAATGTAGCTATTAAAAATATGCTTTCCATTAAATCTAGTATCAATGTCATTTCATTGTGTGTGAGTCTAAGTAAATTATCAACATTTAATCAAAGCCAAACAAAAAGTGTGTGTGTGCTTCAGTCTGTATGTATATCTTTTTTTATGGAGAGTGAGAGGGAGGGTTCATGAGAGGCTAACCAGTCATCAGGAAGCAAAACAGAACAGAATGTGCAGTACTAATCTGGGCGGAAAAAAAACATTCTGTGCCGTGTGTGGTAACAGACAAATTCACATTGTCTTGCATACAAATACACATGGAATATAAGAATGAGGGAAATATATAGGCCTATTAGATTCTCAAAGGGATACTCTTTTTGTTTAGACATGACTTAAGTATACAGCAATGAATATAAATGACAAAACCCCAGAAGAGTTGGAGTATGAAAAGGGTGAGGTAGATGTAAACATACATGCATACGTACTGACCTGCCTAGTGAGACAAAAATAAAGGCAGGCAGCGTAATGCTCTTTATTTGAATACGAGGCAGCTGTGTTACATAACTCACCCGGTGTTTACTTAATCCGTAACAAAGGCTGAACTATTGCCCCCAAGATTTAGCCTAAATGAGTTGTTGAAGATTTGACACCCGTATGAGCCCTTATTTTGCTAATCAAAAGGGTCATAATATCTTTTGCACAGATATTACAGCTCATATCACCAAAGAAACATATGAAATAATAATAATTTATTTTTGTGGTTATAGCATATATATATATATATATATATATATATATATATATATATATATATATGGCTGTCAAATCGATAAATTGTGATTAATCAATATATACAAACAACATTTACAAACTTTTATGTTAGATGCAATTAATCTTGATTAATCAATCTGACAGCGCTAATATATGTACATATAAAACAATACAGAAAATATATAAATAAACAGTAGGTATATATACATACACTAATGTATTTATGAATAAAAATATATAAATAATTAGTTATTGTTATCAACTAATAAAAACAATGTTGAGTATTCTGCTGAGTAGAGCTGAGAAGGGAGGGTTCATTCATTATACAAGGGAAGAAAAGGTACGGTGTGCTATTTATAACTGTGCTGGACCTATTCGTCAACATTTATCTTTTAGACACTGCTATGTAGCCTTAAGATATTGTTGTCTCAGTTCTGTGATGGCTGTTTAAAGAGCAGAAACGTAGCGAACTTCCGATATTTTTTTTTTAGGTGTGAGAGCTTTTCTTTTGACATCCGTGTTGTTGAAGAAAACCGGAAGTGCTCTATATGTAGATCTGCTCGCGAGGGCCTGCGGTTACTATTAGCGCGTTAGCAACGAGGTGTTTAGCGGCAGTGGCGCGTTTTCGATTTCGCTAACGCAAGCAAAGCAAATTTACCGGTAAGAAAACGAAACCTCAATTATTGACTTACTTGGAATAAAAGTATTATGTGCGTATAACTTATAATGCAGTCGGATTTTGTTCATTTAAATCAGTTTTATATGCTGTTATTTCGTTAATGTCGTGTCTAGGCCTGGAAACGCTCGTGTTAGCCTTTTAGCTTGGTACACGAATTTAACAAATCTACTTGCTTTAAATTGAATTAGACTTTGAATGATAAAACACTGGCTCCCTTCAAACAGTTTTATTATCGTTTGCATTTTTCCTATAAAGCTGCCTTTAATTAGCTCCTTTGAGTGGTCCAGTGTTGCATGCTAATGTTTTCATTGTTTCCAAATGGTACAGCATCTTTAGTTACCTTTTTTTTTATTGTGCTACATATTTGCACCTTTTAAAAGTAACAGCTGATGCTTGTATCATCCAGTTTTATTGCGTATTCATTGTATCGGCGCTAATATCTTATTTCTTGCAGTTTTTTAGGTGTGGAGTTAAGTTTGGGATTGGCGAAGACATGGGAGGTACGTCTTTATTACATTTATTTAACATCTACACCAGCTATGATACATTTTAATGTTCTTGAAAAGGTGGCATAAACAAACTAATACTGAACGATAAAAAATACTTAACTAAACTGTTTTTCCCTCCATAGATCCTTCCCTAAGCCGTGACTGTCCACTGGATTGTAAGGTCTATGTTGGTAATTTGGGCAACAGTGGTAACAAAACTGAGTTGGAGAGAGCATTTGGCTATTATGGTCCACTGAGGAGCGTATGGGTGGCCAGAAATCCTCCCGGCTTTGCTTTCGTGGAGTTTGAGGACCCCAGAGATGCGGCTGATGCTGTGAGGGAGCTTGACGGAAGGTAAGAATACCTATTTAAATTCAGTAAGGAAGTCCTCTAAAACAGCCATTGTCCTGCAGATAAGATTATCCTGATTAAAGGGATGGTTCACCAAAAAATGAAATTAGGAATTTAATTAGGATAATCTAATCTGCAGGACTTTTATCACTTACTTGCCCTCATGTTGTTCCACATGAACACAAAAGAAGAGATTTTTAAATCTTGTGGTGTTGAACACAAAAGAAGAGATTTTCAAAGAATGTTGGTAATCAAACAGTTGATGGTAGCCATTGACTTCCAAAGTAGGGAAAAATTCTATTGAAGTCAATGGCTACCGTCAACTGTCTGATTACCAACATTCTTCAAAATATCTTTTGTGTTCAACAGAAAAAAGAAACTCATACAGGTTTGGAACAACATAAAGGTGAGTAAATGATGATGAAAGGGTTATAGAATTGTATCTCGTGTGTTTGATGAAATCTGTATATAGAATCTGTATATTGAAAAATGTATATAGATGTATCAGGGCAATCATTAACTAAAGCTAAAACCATATTCATTACTTGTTGAAATAAAATTAAACATATATACATATACAAAAATATACACATAAAAATAGAATCTAATTAAAATTAAATCTAATTAAATCTATTTATTGCTTTTTCTCACTGGTTGGACTGCATGGTCTTGAAATGGCATGCTCTGTCCGCAGAGTATTTTTGTAACTCTGTTTGTCTTCTTCAGAACACTCTGTGGTTGTCGAGTGCGAGTTGAAATGTCCAGTGGGGAAAAACGGTCAAGGTATCGAGGACCACCCCCTTCTTGGAATCGCCGGCCACGTGACGATTATAGACGCCGCAGTCCACCCCCTAGACGCCGGTACTGTTTTTTTTTTGTTGTTGTTGTTGTTTTTTTGTTTTTTTTCTCTTCTGTTCTCAAACGAGGCTAGAAGTCTTGATCGCCTTGAGCTGAACTCTGACTAAACCCATTCACATCAAGCGTAGTTATGGGCAGACTGATGAGCATAGGTGTGGAGACTGACAAAACTGGCATATTTTCATAAATTTGGCAGAGCTGTTTGAAACCTCCCCCTTGCTCTGCTTGCCCTGATCAGTTTTCAACAGTTGTATTGGTTAACCAATGCTTCGTCCCCCCTTACTGATGTCCTTTATTCTAAATGACTGCATTGAGTGATCAGGGATATTCATTAACTTAAGCTGTAGTCACGGATTCCCTGGGGTTTTTCCCTATTAATACGAATTTCCATATTTTCAATGCTTAAAAATATATATTTTTTTTTTTTGTGGCTGGTTACATTATGATGATTGAAACCCCGAAATAGCCTTAAACAATTACTAAATAAACTGCAAAATATCCACCATCTGCGGGACACCCTTAGCATGTTAACACTCTCAGTTCAAAGTGCCAAACGCAAGTAAAAATCGACGTTGAAATGGTGTTACTTGGCAATTGCCTGGTAACTTTTTTTGACAATGCATGGATGTAAAAGTGTGATTAATGCGATCCTCATCTCAATTATATAAATGCGCTGCGCGTTTCAGAGTAAAGCACAGCACTGTTTGTTTTCAGTTTCGATTCACAGTAAATGTTTTTTGAGTCACTTATAATTTGCATTTGGGAAGGCAACAAAGAGGAGCGTTAAGGTTTCCCTGCGTTTTTTCTCCAAAATAAAAGCTCAATGGTTTAACGTTTGAAAGCAAAGAAATTAGGACCATAAATGTTAGTATTGTAATTTTACTGTTGTTCTGTAAATTAAAAATAAAATGATTATTGATGATGATGATGATGATGATAATAATAATAATAATAATAATAATAATATATTACGATTATTAAATTTTTTTATTTTATTTTACAGTACAATAGTATGTACATTGCAATAGTAAGAAATTACTTCATTAATTTGGTAAAATATTTTTTTTTTTAATAATAATTGCTGGGGGGTGTCAGGGCCCGGTTGCCATGAAAGCCCTTAAGTTAAGAAAACCCAAAGTTATAAGGTCAAGGGTATTCTTAGTGAAACATTGGTTGCAAGAAAAGAAACATTAAGGCTGTCATAAAGTATTTTCCCTTAATTACTTAACTGTTCCCTTAAGTTCTGCTATGCGTTGCAACAAAGTTCTTTTGTGACCATTTCACCTTTACTTGTGTTAATTGAGGAGGAAGTACCGATGTGCATTTTTAGCAATTGAAAAGCCTGTTGAAACAGTGTATTGTCAAAAAAATGGATGAGCAACAACGTTTTCATCATTTCCACTATGCACTTCAATTAATTTGGCCTCTTATGCCAGGCTTTCGTCTAGTGTGCAAAAGTGACTGATTATAGCGGCAGGCTTGGGTGGTTTATCTCCCTCTTCTAAAAGAATAGCTTTTTCGTCCTTGGTCCAGTTTGATTTAGATTTCTTGTTTCCATTACTGTAAAGCCAGTTAGCACACAGGACTATGCGCTGAGCCGTGCTGTGGCTAGGACACCAAAAACCACATGTACTTTCTGTACTTTCGTGCTTAAAATCAGTAAATCTAATCACTATACAGGCAAAGTGGCATTGATTGCATGAGTACAATAACAAGTTGGACAAAAATATAATTTTGAACGTCCTCCGGTGTCGTAGCTGGACAACACTAGTGTGTGTACACTCATAGAAACAGTGTGCGAATTTAGGATGCTCTGTGTCCTCTGTCCGACCCCCTTTAATGAATTTCATAACACAAATATTGTAGTTGTAATTATAGCTGTATAGTTTAGTAAATATTGAACATGTCTAAAAGTCAGTGGTCCGTTGTTTTGTTTGTTGTTGGAGATTTTGTAACTATAGCAACCACTTCTCCATTGCCGAGTTTTGCCAGAAACTATCAAAAAATGCTTAGTTTAAACACTTAGGTAAGGGTGATGGTTAAAGCCCAAGTATACTTCGGCCCTCCACATTCCGCAGCGGTCTGTGTGACGTAATTTTTGTCATCAGGAGGGTTCGTGGACATCAACACACACTGTCTGCGTGCAGACAAATTTGTGTCAGTGCGGATGGTGCGTGTACAACAGCGCATGTGTGAGTGACTTAGTTGCTTGAAAATAAAGTCCACTAGATAGTGAGCATGTGCCTTTCCGCACTCACGGCCACAGGAGTATATTTTGAAAGGTTTGCGCACTCAACTGTGGATGAGATGGAGCAGAATGCAGAAAATGAAGTATACCCAGGCCTTAATACATTTGTTGCAACGCTCTTTTTAAAAAAAAAATAATAATAATTATCTGAGGCAAGAGATTTTTTTTTTTTTTTTTTTTTTTTTTTTTATAAATCTCTTGCCTCAGATAATTTTTTTTTTTTTTTTTTCCCCTCCCCCCTGAGAGATTCCCCCTTTAATTCAAACCACTTAAGAGGTTTCATGCAGCCGGGCCCAGGTTGTCGTTCTTTTGTCTTTAGCTGATCACTTGCCTGATTTCCAAAGAATCTTCATTGTTTGGGTTTTATGTCATTTTACTATTCATATTAATGAAGCTGACCACCCCACCCCCCCCTTTCAGAGACATCACCACGCCTCTACTCATCTACCTCTGAGTCAGTCAACTAGCCCTCTTTCAACATCATGTGACCAGCGTACACCAATCAGCTCACATGATCCAAGCATGGCCACCAGCCCATTGGTTCCTGAGCATGCCTCTCTCAGGCTCCTTCACCTCCTCCAACGTTAACCTGATCGGCAAAACCAACCACGCCACACTTACAACCAATCAACGGGTCTTATGCCCCTCCCCAAATGTCTACATGACAACATATCCTCAGCAGTCCTCATCTAACTGACATCTTCAGCCACCTACTGTATAGCTGTTAACATCTAGCAACCATCTGGCAAAATCTCCCCGCAAATTACGCCCTCCTGACCAGCACTCAGCTTCACTGCATCATAACTAGCTTGTTGAAAACAAAATAGTAAGTTAATGCCTTTTCCTCCCGCTTAATGACAATGAGTTTTGTTTGTTTGGTGGTTTTGAGGTATGACCTTTTTTGTGATGGTAACGTGTATTTTACAATATCCAAAGAGAGGTTTTTTTTCTCCCCTTCAAAACAGTACATTTATATCCATCTGTTTCAGTAGTTTTCATACTGAAACCTTTTTGATCAGTGCACAAAGGTTTGGAAAATGAAAGGCTGATCTGGAACTGCCACTTCTGATAGATAGTTGATTTAAAAATTGATTCACCCATAATGGGTTTCATAAAAACTTCACTAAAGGCAGTTTAGTATCTATTCTGAAAAAACTATTGTCATTGCGTGGCGCTTCATATATCATTAATATTTTTGACCATATTGACCCCTGACTTCTCAGTGTTTCTTGCATCTACATCTAGGTCTCCCAGGAGGCAGAGCTTTAGCCGAAGTCGGAGCAGGTGAGCTGCTTAAATGTTTTCATAATCCTATGATTGACATCACCATAACCGGTTTCCCTGACATCCTTTTTATTTATGGCTATTCTATGGATATAGCTCTGTAACTTTGCCCTCCATCTTATGTCTCATTTCTACAATTCCTTAGCAATGTGGTAACTATGATTTACTTGGCTTTTATAGGTCCCTTTCCAGAGAGAGGAGAAGAGAGAGGTCTTTGTCTAATGATAGAAACTATAAACCTTCAAGGTCTTTCTCAAGATCACGCAGGTATGTTTACACTTATGAGTAGATGTGTAATGGCATAGCTGGAGTATTTACAGTTATGCTCATGTAATTTGTCCTATTTCTTTTCTTTTCAGTCGTTCACGATCCAATGGTCGGAAGTGAGAGTTGTTCAAGTCCAGCCTTGTCAGAGAAAGCATGTCTGTGTGTGTTCGTCCACAACAGACTAGGATGATGGGAAAAGATGGATTTTTTTTTTTTTTTTTTTTGCCCCTAAAGTCTTTTTAAAATGTATTTCCCCATAGCATTCTGAGTATCATTTTTTACTTAAGATATCTGTGCAGAAATGGGTAGCAATGGGTTTATCCTGCCTAAATGCCTGGAATGTAATTTTATGCTCTTTGGGCAGTGAAAATTTCTGAATGGAGTATCTCATGTGTGGTGATCATTTGAAACCAATTTTGTATGCTTTTTTGTTTGTACTTCCATTAAAAAAAAGTTCCTTATGAGTTCACTGTATGACCTCTCTTTGCTCTACAGTTCACACTGATTCACATTAACATTAGCTTTTGCATTAGGTATCATGAACTAGCTAATAAATTACATCATGTATTAATCTTTATTATAATTTCTGCATGTTAACAATGAGTAATAGATTTAAGAATTAAAACTAACCTATAATGCTGCAACAATAGTTCATATGCACTGATATGCGTTAATGTTAATTTAACCTTATTGTAAAGACTTTTTTGAACAACCCAGAAAAGGTATTTTAAGGTAAAAATAAAATTCAGCTTAATATGAACTTTTTGCTGCTTTTTAATGTATCATAGTTTAAATGGTATCATATGTTAATTATTGCATTGTTAAGCTTTAAAATGTGCACTGAAGAGCCAGCAGATCCCTGTGCTGTTTGTTTTGGACATGCAAAATGTTTGAGAAACTACTGAAATTGTATGGTACTGTAAACTAAAAAAAATAAAACATATATATTTATATATATATATATATATATATATATATATAATGCAACAGCTAATAATCAACATTATTAATGGTTTAAATATGCACTTTGTGCAAGTTAATTTTGAAGGACAAAAACTTGTTTCTAAATCACACAGGAAGAATGATCAGCAACTGTCTTCATATGCTTACCGTTCACACTTAACATGCGATGCAATTTGTGTCAACAATACAGGAAGTTGAGGGTAGCAGTGAAAAGGAAGCTAAAACTCAGCTTCCTTCAAAAGAGAAACATAGGCAACTAAAAGTGTTCAGCTGTGTGCTCTGCTAAAACCCCCAAGACTGCAAAGTACATGGATTCTTGAATCACCAGAAGGTAACGTCAGTTTATCATGGTACTTTCCTAGTGGCAAGCTTTAGGGGGCACGCTTTTACAGGTCCGCTGTGTCATTTGCATTTGGAAATGCAAACTTGTACATGTAAATGAAGTTTTATCCTCAGATTATTCATATAAACACTGGATTACTTATTCTTGTTATTTAGTTTATTAGTGGAATGTCTTGTTTTTTACATTTGAGTAAGCTGTTGGTCTCACACTCATTTTGGTATTTTTCTGATAATGTCATGACAGAATATTTATTCATCCATCCAATAATGGGTATTTACACATAAAGGTTTTTTCTTTTTTCAGTGTTGGAGTCAGATAAAAACAGTAGTTGCATCATCATTACTCATTTTCCATTAAGGTTGTGAGATATCATAATTTGTGCATCATAAGTTGTTATATATTGTTACTAAAACTGACTAAAATGATAAAATGATTGTCAGCACATGGTGAATGGAATGAGAATGCCATTAAATGATTTGTGGAGTTGTAGAGTATAGTGGCATGATGGAAAATGAAAAGTGCGATGATCTTGTTTTTGACACATTTGTTATATTGAAAATATAACTCTTCAGCTTATATCTATCTAGTATCTACTTTTATCTATCTTGTTAGGGTGCTTTGAGAGCACATGCGTGACATTTGCTTCTGTGTGTGAGTCATGTACATATGACGCATCACTAATGCTCTCTGGTTTCCTTTTTAATCATGCTATTATAAGTGTCAAAGATGTTTAGAAATGACTTATCCCCATTGTTTGTCTCATTATATGAACATATGAACAGCCATGTCAGGCAGAAGACCCAAGAAGAACCAGAGACTTGGTTCATCTCGACGAGGTCCTAAAGGTCTTAAAAATTTTGAGCAAGATAAAGATGATGATGATGATGGGCTTCAGCAGATTGCAGAGAGTGGTGATGGGCAAAATGAATTTCACACCACCACTGATTACCATTCAGCCCAATTTGATCATCCACCAGGTCAACAAACCTCTGTGTTAGAATGTCCTCCACATGCAAGCAGTCACAAGGATTCACTCATGGAGACTGAACTTCCAGAACGGAAAAGAAAAATGGGATCAACTCGCAAGAGTCCTGGTGGGTTTAAAGTTGAGCGAAAGCTTGAGGTGAGGAGCACTGAAGAGTTAGATGAATATTTAACTCAACCAAACACATCAGCCACTGAAGAACAACATTCATCTCTCACAGAAGATGAACAATCAAGGTCATCAAGTTTTCCTTCTAGTTTATCCCTTCAGACTGAAAGTTCTGGGTTGGGAGGGGAGCCTCAAGCAACTTTTATGGTTGTGGTTCCGGAAAATGAAGAAAAAGATGCAATACGCCATCAAGAAATAACCTCTCATTCTTATGAGGTAGTAAATGATACGCCTATAGACAAGACAGTGGGGGGATCTGTCCATTTTAGTGCTGCTACAGTAGCTGAAAGTGATTTGTTGAGGGAGGATTCAGTCATGTTTAATGAACTAAATGCATTGAGTCGCCAAGAAACCCCATTAGCCAGCACCTCTGGACAAAAAAGAAGGATGGGATCAACCCGCAGGCCTCTCAGAGGGAAAAACAGAGAAAATATAGGTGTGCAAGAAGATTTGAGAAGCATGACAGAGAATGAAAGAAAAGCAGAAGTCATAGATGAAGGAAAGTTCAGCACGTCAGAAGAGATGGCGCAAATGTGGGATGGTGTGGCAAGAGATGATCCATCGTCCCACACAGAATCATCTTTGGTTTCAAATCTGTCTCTATTGGCTGAGCTAAAAGAGCTTGATGTTTCAGCTGGAACTGAAACTATGAATCAATCAGTTGCTTTTCCCCTTGTTGATCCAGAAAAGCCCCTACCTGAAACATCTAGCCACCATGGTACTCCATTACTCAACAAGGGATTGGATTTTAAGTTTGGTTCATACACTGAGGATTTTGATGTTCTAAACAAAGTTTTGGAAGAAGCAGGAAGTCATTTTAGTGATAACAACCAACATGTGCCAGATACAAGAAAAGATACAAACACATCTCACAACTGCAGAGATGTAAACACAGTAGAAGCCAAGGAGGAGGTTCTAAAGCAGAAAGAGGAACCATCTAGAAATAATAAAACGAGTAGTTTATCACCAAGACAGGATGCACAATTAGAGGAACTTGTGTTAAATTCTGAGGCATCACTAAGCCAACATGATAACTTTGATTGTTCAACTGCTCAAATTAAAGAGGGAGGAAATCGAGGTTTTGTTGTGCCTGCGTCTAACATTAGCCATGCTGAACCCACAGAAACCAGTTCACCACATGAGATGAGTGATGCTGTTAAAGAAAGCCAAGAGATTTATATGGAAAAGAAACATGAAAATAATGTTTGTGATGTTGATTCAATAACATGTGATACTCTGACTGATTTAGAGTGTGTTGATGAAGATGAAAGAGGATCTGAAACAGACAATGGATTTGAAATGACAGACCAGGGTGATGCAAGAGATCACAAAGTAACACAAATAATAATGGAAGTAAGAGATAATAAAGAAGACGGAGGAACGAGCACTGAGACAGTATGGATTTCACATCAGGAACCGTGTGAAGTTTCAACTGAAAAAGAGGAGTTACATAGAGAACAAGAATATTCATCAACTATATCTCAAACACAAAGTGTTCCGTCACAAGATAATGCTGGGAAGATGCTAGAAAATAAGGAGGCTAGAGAAGACAAAGGAGAGACTGAGAATACTGTAATTAATGATGTGACCTCAAAGTCAGAGGAAATGCTTAGTTTTGAAGACTCAGCAACAGAGACAGGATCTCATGCACACCAACAACAGTTTATGCAATCTCCTGAAAAAGAAGGTTATGATTTAAGTGAAAGTGGGTATGAGGAACGTGAAAAGGAAGGAATATTTTTCAGTGCAGAGTCAGAGAATATGGCTTTTGACAGAAGTGTTGGAAGAGGTGAAGAAACTGAAGGAATTGAGGGGATGGATGCAACAGTCCTGATATTAGATGTGGAAAAACCTCTAACCAATGCTAACACAGCATGTAATGATAGCGAATCAGATTTTCAAACAGAAAATCCAGAGCAAAACAGAGTATTAACAGAAGAGCAAAATTCTACTTCCCCTGATACAAACCTGGAAGCATTTCAAGTATCTGATAACGTTTCTACTGTGATTGATTCCAGTCTCCTTTTGCACGTAGCTGTAGGTTCAGAAGAGACAGACACCATTGCTGAGGAAAGTTATATCAGCTCTGTTGTTCCTGAAGATTCTCAAGATTCTTACAAGCTCACAACCTTTCATTCAGAAACCCAGGGAAATGAAGGAGATGATGAAATAGTGCCAGTAGGGGGAGACAAAGACTTACAAATTCAAACACAGAACAAAGATTTTTACTCATCAACCAGTGAATCTGTAGGAACAGAAGAGAACATCCATGATGTTAGTGTTTTAGTTAGAGAATATGACGTTAATGTAGATACAGTAACAGTGGAGAGTAACAGGACTACTGAATCAGATTTTCTTCAAACTTCTTCTGACGCACTGAAAGTATCTGAAAATCCTGAGAATGAGGTTTTGAGTGACATCAACATCATTCCTGAAGATTCTCTCAGAGAGGAGGCACACTCAAAATCGACTCCAATTGTTCACAAGCGAAAAATGGGCTCAACTCGAAGACCTCTTAAAGGCAATAAAGGAAAGGAAAGAAAATATCATGATGAAAATGAGACACTTGACAGTGAAGCTATGATCAATGTAGAGAAAGAAACATTTAGTTTGGATGATGAACCCAGTCCAGATGAATCTTCGTTACAAATCTCAAAAGATGGAGCTAAAGAACAGGAAGTGGAAATATGTGAGAAGAATGATGTTGGTCCTGCTGAAGGGTCTGAATCTGATCTCATGCAGTCATCATTTAGTTTAGATTTAGTGTCTGAGGAATCCACTGCAGTAACTGTCTGTCACATCACAGAATCACAAACCCTCACAAAAATCAATGAAGAGTCCCAGGAAGATACTGGAGATGCTGAAAGAGTGCCAGCAGAGGGAGACACAGACTCACGTTTTGAAATTAAAGCACAGAACAAATTGTTTGACTCAACAACCTGTGAAGCTGAAGGAACAGAAGAGATCTCTCATGAGGCTAGTGTTTCAGTGAGAGAAGATGACAGTATTGGAAATAAAGATACAGTGGAGAGTGATATGACTTCTGAGTTAGTTTTTCTTCAAAGTTCTCCTGATGTAAATGTGGAAGCATTGAAAGTGTCTGAAAATGCTGAGAAAGAAGTTTCAGGAGAAGATTCTCTCAGAGAGGAGGCACACTCAAAATCGAGTCCAATTGTTCACAAGCGAAAAATGGGCTCTACTCGAAGACCTCTCAGAGGAGATACAGGGCAAAGAAAAGGAATAAAATATGATGAAAATGAGACAGTTGACAGTGAAAGTATGATCAATGTAGAGAAAGAAACATTGATTTTGGATGATGAACCAAGTCCAGATGAATCTTCATTTCAAATCTCAAAAGATGGAGCTAAAGAACAGGAAGTGGAAATATGTGAGAAGAATAATGTTGGTCCTGCTGAAGGGTCTGAATCTGATCTCATGCAGTCATCATTTAGTTTAGATTTAGTGTCTGAGGAATCCACTGCAGTAACTGTCTGTCACATCACAGAATCACAAACCCTCACAAAAATTAATGAAGAATCCCAGGAAGATACTGGAGATGCTGAAAGAGTGCCAGCAGAGGGAGACACAGAATCACACTCAGAAATTCAAACAGAAAACAAAATGAGTGACTTAACATCTGAAGCAGAAAGAACAGAAGAAAACATCTGTGAAGCTACTGTTTTAATGAAAGAAGATGAAGTTATTGGACATACAGTTACAGTGGAGAGTAATATGACTATTGAGTCTGAATTGCTTCAAAATGATACTTTCTCTGATGCAAAACTGGAAGCATCGAAAGTATCTGAAAAAACTGAGAATGTTTCTTCTGTGACTGATACTGGTCTCGTTGTGCAAAATGATGCCACTGAAGCGTCAAGAGAGACAGATGCAATTCCTGATCAAAGTGACACCAACATCATTCCTGAAGATTCTCTCAGAGAGGAGGCACACTCAAAATCGACTCCAATTGTTCACAAGCGAAAAATGGGCTCAACTCGAAGACCTCTTAAAGGCAATAAAGGACAAAGAAAAGGAATAAATTTTGATGAAAATGAAACAGTTGACAGTGAAAGTATGATCAATGTAGAAAAAGAAACATTTTTGGATGATGAACCCAGTCCAGATGAATTTTCATTACAAATCTCAAAAGATGGAGCTAAAGAACAGGAAGTGGCAATATGTGAGAAGAATGATGTTGGTCCTGTTGAAGGGTCTGAATCTGATCTCATGCAGTCATCATTTAGTTTAGATTTAGTGTCTGAGGAATCCACTGCAGTAACTGTCTGTCACATCACAGAATCACAAACCCTCACAAAAATCAATGAAGAGTCCCAGGAAGATACTGGAGATGCTGAAAAAGCAGCAGTAGGTGGAGACACAGACTCACGTTTTGAAATTAAAGCACAGAACAAATTGTTTGACTCAACAACCTGTGAAGCTGAAGGAACAGAAGAGATCTCTCATGAGGCTAGTGTTTCAGTAAGAGAAGATGACAGTATTGGAAATAAAGATACAGTGGAGAGTGATATGACTTCTGAGTTAGTTTTTCTTCAAAGTTCTCCTGATGTAAATGTGGAAGCATTGACAGTGTCTGAAAATGCTGAGAAAGAAGTTTCAGGAGAAGATTCTCTCAGAGAGGAGGCACACTCAAAATCGAGTCCAATTGTTCACAAGCGAAAAATGGGCTCTACTCGAAGACCTCTCAGAGGCAATAAAGGACAAAGAAAAGGAATAAAATATGATGAAAATGAGACAGTTGACAGTGAAAGTATGATCAATGTAGAGAAAGAAACATTGATTTTGGATGATGAACCAAGTCCAGATGAATCTTCATTTCAAATCTCAAAAGATGGAGCTAAAGAACAGGAAGTGGAAATATGTGAGAAGAATGATGTTGGTCCTGCTGAAGGGTCTGAATCTGATCTCATGCAGTCATCATTTAGTTTAGATTTAGTGTCTGAGGAATCCACTGCAGTAACTGTCTGTCACATCACAGAATCACAAACCCTCACAAAAATTAATGAAGAATCCCAGGAAGATACTGGAGATGCTGAAAGAGTGCCAGCAGAGGGAGACACAGAATCACACTCAGAAATTCAAACAGAAAACAAAATGAGTGACTTAACATCTGAAGCAGAAAGAACAGAAGAAAACATCTGTGAAGCTACTGTTTTAATGAAAGAAGATGAAGTTATTGGACATACAGTTACAGTGGAGAGTAATATGACTATTGAGTCTGAATTGCTTCAAAATGATACTTTCACTGATGCAAAACTGGAAGCATCGAAAGTATCTGAAAATACTGAGAATGTTTCTTCTGTGACTGATACTGGTCTCGTTGTGCAAGATGATGCCACTGAAGCGTCAAGAGAGACAGATGCAATTCCTGATCAAAGTGACACCAACATCATTCCTGAAGATTCTCTCAGAGAGGAGGCACACTCAAAATCGACTCCAATTGTTCACAAGCGAAAAATGGGCTCAACTCGAAGACCTCTTAAAGGCAATAAAGGAAAGGAAAGAAAATATCATGATGAAAATGAGACACTTGACAGTGAAGCTATGATCAATGTAGAGAAAGAAACATTTAGTTTGGATGATGAACCCAGTACAGATGAATCTTCGTTACAAATCTCAAAAGATGGAGCTAAAGAACAGGAAGTGGAAATATGTGAGAAGAATGATGTTGGTCCTGCTGAAGGGTCTGAATCTGATCTCATGCAGTCATCATTTAGTTTAGATTTAGTGTCTGAGGAATCCACTGCAGTAACTGTCTGTCACATCACAGAATCACAAACCCTCACAAAAATCAATGAAGAATCCCAGGAAAATACTGGAGATGCTGAAAAAGCAGCAGTAGGTGGAGACACAGACTCACATTTTGAAATTAAAGCACAGAATAAATTGTTTGACTCAACAACCTGTGAAGCTGAAGGAACAGAAGAGATCTCTCATGAGGCTAGTGTTTCAGTGAGAGAAGATGACAGTATTGGAAATAAAGATACAGTGGAGAGTGATACGACTTCTGAGTTAGTTTTTCTTCAAAGTTCTCCTGATGTAAATGTGGAAGCATTGAAAGTGTCTGAAAATGCTGAGAAAGAAGTTTCAGGAGAAGATTCTCTCAGAGAGGAGGCACACTCAAAATCGAGTCCAATTGTTCACAAGCGAAAAATGGGCTCTACTCGAAGACCTCTCAGAGGCAATAAAGGACAAAGAAAAGGAATAAAATATGATGAAAATGAAACAGTTGACAGTGAAAGTATGATCAATGTAGAGAAAGAAACATTGATTTTGGATGATGAACCAAGTCCAGATGAATCTTCATTTCAAATCTCAAAAGATGGAGCTAAAGAACAGGAAGTGGAAATATGTGAGAAGAATGATGTTGGTCCTGCTGAAGGGTCTGAATCTGATCTCATGCAGTCATCATTTAGTTTAGATTTAGTGTCTGAGGAATCCACTGCAGTAACTGTCTGTCACATCACAGAATCACAAACCCTCACAAAAATCAATGAAGAGTCCCAGGAAGATACTGGAGATGCTGAAAGAGTGCCAGCAGAGGGAGACACAGAATCACACTCAGAAATTCAAACAGAAAACAAAATGAGTGACTTAACATCTGAAGCAGAAAGAACAGAAGAAAACATCTGTGAAGCTACTGTTTTAATGAAAGAAGATGAAGTTATTGGACATACAGTTACAGTGGAGAGTAATATGACTATTGAGTCTGAATTGCTTCAAAATGATACTTTCACTGATGCAAAACTGGAAGCATCGAAAGTATCTGAAAATACTGAGAGTGTTTCTTCTGTGACTGATACTGGTCTCGTTGTGCAAAATGATGCCACTGAAGCGTCAAGAGAGACAGATGCAATTCCTGATCAAAGTGACACCAACATCATTCCTGAAGATTCTCACAGAGAGGAGGCACACTCAAAATCGACTCCAATTGTTCACAAGCGAAAAATGGGCTCAACTCGAAGACCTCTTAAAGGCAATAAAGGAAAGGAAAGAAAATATCATGATGAAAATGAAACAGTTGACAGTGAAGCTATGATCAATGTAGAGAAAGAAACATTTAGTTTGGATGATGAACCCAGTCCAGATGAATCTTCGTTACAAATCTCAAAAGATGGAGCTAAAGAACAGGAAGTGGAAATATGTGAGAAGAATGATGTTGGTCCTGCTGAAGGGTCTGAATCTGATCTCATGCAGTCATCATTTAGTTTAGATTTAGTGTCTGAGGAATCCACTGCAGTAACTGTCTGTCACATCACAGAATCACAAACCCTCACAAAAATCAATGAAGAGTCCCAGGAAGATACTGGAGATGCTGAAAAAGCAGCAGTAGGTGGAGACACAGACTCACATTTTGAAATTAAAGCACAGAACAAATTGTTTGACTCAACAACCTGTGAAGCTGAAGGAACAGAAGAGATCTCTCATGAGGCTAGTGTTTCAGTAAGAGAAGATGACAGTATTGGAAATAAAGATACAGTGGAGAGTGATATGACTTCTGAGTTAGTTTTTCTTCAAAGTTCTCCTGATGTAAATGTGGAAGCATTGACAGTGTCTGAAAATGCTGAGAAAGAAGTTTCAGGAGAAGATTCTCACAGAGAGGAGGCACACTCAAAATCGAGTCCAATTGTTCACAAGCGAAAAATGGGCTCTACTCGAAGACCTCTCAGAGGAGATACAGGGCAAAGAAAAAGAAGAGAATATCATGATGAAAATGAGACACTTAATAGTGAAAGTATGATCAATGTAGAGAAAGAAACATTCAGTTTGGAGGATCAACCCAGTCCAGATGAAATTACATCACAAAGGTCAAAAGATGAAGCTACAGAAGGGAAGGAAATATGTGAGAAGAATGATGTTGGTCCTGCTGAAGGGTCTGAATCTGATCTCATGCAGTCATCATTTAGTTTAGATTTAGTGTCTGAGGAATCCACTGCAGTAACTGTCTGTCACATCACAGAATCACAAACCCTCACAAAAATCAATGAAGAATCCCGGGAAAATACTGGAGATGCTAAAAGAGTGCCAGCAGAGGGAGACACAGAATCACACTCAGAAATTCAAACAGAAAACAAAATGAGTGACTTAACATCTGAAGCAGAAAGAACAGAAGAAAACATCTGTGAAGCTACTGTTTTAATGAAAGAAGATGAAGTTATTGGACATACAGTTACAGTGGAGAGTAATATGACTATTGAGTCTGAATTGCTTCAAAATGATACTTTCACTGATGCAAAACTGGAAGCATCGAAAGTATCTGAAAATACTGAGAGTGTTTCTTCTGTGACTGATACTGGTCTCGTTGTGCAAGATGATGCCGCTGAAGCGTCAAGAGAGACAGATGCAATTCCTGATCAAAGTGACACCAACATCATTCCTGAAGATTCTCTCAGAGAGGAGGCACACTCAAAATCGACTCCAATTGTTCACAAGCGAAAAATGGGCTCAACTCGAAGACCTCTTAAAGGCAATAAAGGACAAAGAAAAGGAATAAATTTTGATGAAAATGAAACAGTTGACAGTGAAAGTATGATCAATATAGAAAAAGAAACATTTTTGGATGATGAACCCAGTCCAGATGAATTTTCATTACAAAACTCAAAAGATGGAGCTAAAGAACAGGAAGTGGCAATATGTGAGAAGAATGATGTTGGTCCTGTTGAAGGGTCTGAATCTGATCTCATGCAGTCATCATTTAGTTTAGATTTAGTGTCTGAGGAATCCACTGCAGTAACTGTCTGTCACATCACAGAATCACAAACCCTCACAAAAATCAATGAAGAGTCCCAGGAAGATACTGGAGATGCTGAAAAAGCAGCAGTAGGTGGAGACACAGACTCACGTTTTGAAATTAAAGCACAGAACAAATTGTTTGACTCAACAACCTGTGAAGCTGAAGGAACAGAAGAGATCTCTCATGAGGCTAGTGTTTCAGTGAGAGAAGATGACAGTATTGGAAATAAAGATACAGTGGAGAGTGATATGACTTCTGAGTTAGTTTTTCTTCAAAGTTCTCCTGATGTAAATGTGGAAGCATTGAAAGTGTCTGAAAATGCTGAGAAAGAAGTTTCAGGAGAAGATTCTCACAGAGAGGAGGCACACTCAAAATCGACTCCAATTGTTCACAAGCGAAAAATGGGCTCTACTCGAAGACCTCTCAGAGGCAATAAAGGACAAAGAAAAGGAATAAAATATGATGAAAATGAGACAGTTGACAGTGAAAGTATGATCAATGTAGAGAAAGAAACATTGATTTTGGATGATGAACCCAGTCCAGATGAATCTTCATTTCAAATCTCAAAAGATGGAGCTAAAGAACAGGAAGTGGAAATATGTGAGAAGAATGATGTTGGTCCTGCTGAAGGGTCTGAATCTGATCTCATGCAGTCATCATTTAGTTTAGATTTAGTGTCTGAGGAATCCACTGCAGTAACTGTCTGTCACATCACAGAATCACAAACCCTCACAAAAATTAATGAAGAATCCCAGGAAGATACTGGAGATGCTGAAAGAGTGCCAGCAGAGGGAGACACAGAATCACACTCAGAAATTCAAACAGAAAACAAAATGAGCGACTTAACATCTGAAGCAGAAAGAACAGAAGAAAACATCTGTGAAGCTACTGTTTTAATGAAAGAAGATGAAGTTATTGGACATACAGTTACAGTGGAGAGTAATATGACTACTGAGTCTGATTTTCATCAAAATGTCTCTGATGCACACGTGGAAGAATTGAAAGTATCTGAAAATGTTGAGAATAAAGTTTCAGGAGAAACAGACACAAGTACCAAGCCAAGTGACAACAGCACTGTTCCTGCAGGTTCTCACAGAGAGGAGGTACATGCAAAATTGAGTCCAGTTGTTCATAAGAGAAAAATGGGCTCAACTAGAAGACCTCTCAGAGGAGATACAAGGCAAAGAAAAGATAGAGAATATCATGATGAAAATGAGACATTTAATAGTGAAAATATAATTAATGTAGAGAAAGAAACATTCAGTTTGGAGGATAAATCTACATCACAAAGCTCAAAAGATGCTCAAAAGCTCACTGGTGTAAAACTGGAAGCATTGAAATTATCTGAAAATACTGAGAATGTTTCTTCTGTGACTCATACTGGTCTTCTTGTGCAAGATGACACTACTAAAGGATATAGTGATATGACTACTGAGTCTGATTTTCATCAAAAAGCTTCTTCCCATGATGCACACGTGGAAGAATTTGAAGTCTCTAAAAATGTTGAGAAAAAAGCTTCAGGAGAAACAGACACAATTACTGAGCCAAGTGACATCAATATAATTCCTGAAGATACTCTCAGAGAGGAGGCACACTCAAAATCGACTCCAGTTGTTCACAAGCGAAAAATGGGCTCAACTCGAAGACCTCTCAGTGGGAACAAAGGACAAAGAAAAGTGAGAGTAGAAGTGTCAGGAGAAGAAGACACAGAAACACTCTCAGAAATTCAAGACCAGGATAACGTGGTTGATCACAATGTGACACAAGAAATTATGAATATAAGAGACAATGAAGATGAGGAGAGAATGACCACAAAGCCAGTGGATATGTCAGTGCAGCTATGTGATGATTTAGAACAAGAGCAAAGATCAGATGTATCTCAAACACAAACTGGTCCATCACAAGATGATACTGGCTCACATTTATTAGATGTCCCAGAGAGAACTGCAGATTTTGTTAGAGACAGCCTTACAAGTCATTCTGATCTTGTCTTGTCTGATGCCCTGCTTATGGAGGAAACTCAAATTCATGTGTCATCTGAGGATGTTGTCATGGGTGACACTTCTGTACCTCCAACAGAGGTAGTTGAAATGCATTCAGTCTCCAACAGATCTTTGCAGAAGAGAAAAATGGGGTCAACTCGGAAGAGAGGGAAGAGGATGGTAAATGAAGAGGAGGTTGAAGAAGAGAAAGAGGGAGAAGCTGAAAATACAACAATTGATGATGGGACCACAAAGTCTGAGGAGAAATTAACTCTTGAAGAAGCCATTACAGGATCTCCTGTACATCAGCAAGCGTTTAGTTCATCTGCTGGTAAAGAAGGCTTTGACATTCAGGAAGTGGCTAGTAAATCAGATGTGCAGACAGAAAACTCAGAAGAAAGTGATCAAAAACAAGCTGCTGAGATGGCTTCAGACCTTCCTTTGGGAGATGCTGAGACATACTCAGTTCCTGAACAAAGAGAAATCTTAAGCATCATTACTGAAGAGTCTCACAGAAAAGATGTACAATCAAACTCGATTCCAGTTGTTCAAAAGCGAAAAATGGGGTCAACACGCAAGACATTCAGAGGGAACAAAGGGCAGAGAAGAGAAGTAGAATCCAAAGAGATGGATGGAGAGAGTAAAGGAATGGCAAAGGAGCAGGATACAGACCCACATTTAGCAACCAGTGAAGGAGAAAATAAATTGGATGAAGACACTGAACAAACCTTCCCTGTTGAATTTTCTCATCAAGCAGCTATTTCGAACATGTTTTCTGAATCAGAAGATGGAGTGAAGGAAGTTTCTCTCAATATCCATGACCCATCTGATGTGAGTGAAGAAAAGGGCATAGAGAATACTGAAAATGACAGTAATAGTCTGAATGAGGCAATCAATCTCTATGAGGGGACAACGGACAAATTTGTCTTGACAGTCAGTCGCGAAGATGTTCATCAGAGCATGTCTGCAGATTACCTTGATCAAAATGTTCATGGAGCATCAGAGCCTGAACAAACTGAAACCATGTGCCATCCTATTCCCACACAAGAACTAAAAATCACTCAAGATGATGTTGTTCATGAAAACAGCTCTCAAAAAATACCTTCCACACATGAAAAGAGGCGAAAGATGGGCTCCACCCGAAGAAAACCTCGAGAAATGCGTGGGGAAAACATGGGTGACCAGAACGATATACTTGATATGGCAATGGATAGAGAAACTAAAAAAGCAGAGAATGATTTAGATGATATGCCTTTAGCATCAAGCATTAGTCAGCTCAAGGAGATGTCCTCAGAAGCTGTCAGCACCACAGATCTTGAATCTGAAATGTTAGTTGGTGCAACTGATTTAAAAGGAGTTGAAAATGATTATCAGAATAATTCTGACCCCAGTGAACCAACTGCACATGAAACACCTGAAAATACTCTTCAAATATGTGAAAATCAGTTAGTAAATGTTGATGTTACCAAACATCTACAGCCAGAGACTGTTACAATTGAGAAAAGAAGGAAGATGGGCTCGACTCGGAAGAATCTCAGAGAAGGAAGAATACGGGGGAAGAGAGATGCATACGAGGACACGGAAACTGCAGACACACATTTACAGATGTCTCAGGACTCTGAAATGAGCTTAGTAGGAAAAGCTGTGGGAGAACAAACAATTCACGATTACTCTAATCAGTCAGAGGATTCACTTCTTAGTGAGATAGAGAGAGCTTTAAATAAGACTTCTCAAAGTTCATTGAATTATGAATTGTTTGTCAATCAGCCAAACTCAGGTGACTTAGCGAATATTCCTGATCTCAATAAGCTAGAAAACTCAGAAATCAAATCTCAGCTAAAACCATCACAGAGCTCCAAAACTCACAGTGAACCCAACTCACCAGAAAGACGAAGAAGAAAAATGGGTTCAACTCGCAAGAATCCCAGACAGCAGATCAAAGCAGAAAGGGAGGATGAAGATAAGGAGGATGGGGAGATAGAAAAGAACTTAGAGACAAATAAGCAAGAAATCAAGGACCTTGAAAGAGTTGAGGTGTCTGTAGTGCATAATATCCCTGAAAATAAGCTAAATAAAGAGTATCTTGATGTCCCCAGTGCACACACAAGTGGCAGTCAGCTCGAAGAAAGTGGCAACCCTGTTGTCCAAGAAAAGACGTCGCCTTCAACTAAAAGGAAGTTTGGGTCCAGACGCACTAATAAGGGCAAACAAGGCCTTGGTAGGCTGGACGCTTCTGACAGTAGGAATGAATTAGAAGATGGAGATCATAAACCAAACGTCTCTGAGATCGAGGACAATCTGCACAGTGATTTAACAGTATGTATTTCTTCGTTTAGGAAATGTCCTTAGATGTGTATTTGTACTTGAATCTTTTATGGAAATTGTATTTGTTTTAAAACACTAACAAATGTTTTGTTTTGTTAAGGTTTGTGATCCGTATCTCGGCTTACAACCAGGGAATCAACCAATTTCCCAACCGATTTCTCAGCAGAGCAATATGGAAGCCAGGTATGACAGAGAGTTGTATAAGAGTTCTTTATTAATCCCAATTCTCTTTTAAATATGAAAATAAACTAATATATCTTTTTTTTTCTGTTCCAGAAATGAAGAAGCTGCTCCAAAAGGCACTGATGCTGGTCTTGTTTCCTTGGACCAAATCATAAAGCACGATAGAAGTACTGGAACGAGGCAGTCAATAAATTTAAACAACAGGAGTGAACAAAGTGATAAAACATTGTCCTGTAAATTAATACTGAAACTTTAATATCCAGTACTCATGTCAACAAACTGTCATATAATTTCAGATATTGAAGTACAGTTTAATGTGGTCATGGTGGGAAACAGCTGTGTTGGGAAGACTTCTTTTGTAAGACGCTTCCATGAAGGGCAGTTCACTGAGGATTTCCGCTCCACTATCGGTGAGTGTTGCGATGGAGAAGAGAGATTATTGATTACTGAAGTAATTATATAAACTACCATTCAAAGGTTTAGGTTCATTCAAAACCATTATACATTCTCCAGGATACTTTTGAAACATTATAAATGTCTTTACTGTCACTTTTGATCAATTTAATGCATCCTTTTTTTTTTTAAATCATACTGACCCCAAATTTTAGAACAGTAGTGTATAAAGTGTCATGGTACATGTTAGTATATATAAAAGGAAGAAAAAAGGAAAGCCTAAATGATAAGTGTATAAATGTATAAATTCATAAAATAGAATAACTTAAAACTTGCGTACATCATACATAGTTAATATTGTGTTTGCACCCAGGTGTTGATACCTGTGTACAGACTGTTGTGCTCCCTGAAAGAACTGTTAAACTGCAGATATGGGACACAGCAGGTCAAGAGAGGTAAGACATCAGAACAAAATAATACATTAAAAAAAGCGGTTTGATGGTGTGTGATTTAAAGGGTGCACCCAAAAATGAAAATAATGTCATTTATTACTCACCCTCATGTTGTTCTACACCCATAAGACCTTTATTCATATTCAGAACACAAATTAAGATATTGTTTATAAAATCCGATGGCTCAGTGTGGCCTCTATTGAGAGCAAAGCCATTCAAACTCTCAAGGTCCATAAGGTTACTAAAAACATATTTAAAACAGTTCATGTGAGTTCAGTGGTTCTATCTTAATATTATAAAGCGACAAGAATACTTTTTGTGTGCCAAAAAAAATAAAAAAATAATGACTTTTCAACAATATCTATATGGGCCGATTTCAAAACACTGCTTCATGAAGATTCTGAGCTTTACAAATCTTTTGTTTCGAATTAGTGATTCAGATCTTGTATCAAACGACTAAACTGCTGAAATCACGTGACTTTGGCGCTCCGATTCACTGATTCGATTCGTAAAGCTCTGAAGCAGTGTTTTGAAATCGGCCCATATTGTTTAAAACTCTTTATTTTGTTTTTTTGGTGCACAAAAATTCTTGTCGCTTTATAATATTAAGGTAGAACCACTGAACTCACATGAACTGTTTCAAATATGTTTTTAGTACCTTTATGGACCTTGAGAGTTTCAATGGCTTTGCTCTCAATAGAGGCCTCACTGAGCCATCGGATTTCATCAACAATATCTTAATTTGTGTTCTGAAGATGAACGAAGGTCTTACGGGTGTAGAACGACATGATGGTGAGTAATAAATGACTCACCACATGGATTTCATTTTTGGGTGAACTAACACTTTTAACCCAAAAAATCTTTATAAGGTTTCACAGCATCACCACACAAGTGTTCCACAAGGCTGATGGGCTTCTGCTCATGTATGAAATCACATGTTCAAAGAGTTTTATTTCTGTACGAGATTGGATCTCTCAAGCTCGGGTAAATATTGTTTTCATTTCTTAAATTTCCTTAGTCTAAATATAACACCTCATATTTTCAAGTAAATCTAAATTGAGAATTTATTGAAAGTGATTTTGCTGAGAAACTAAGCTAAATCTCTGTTTCCTTCCCTTAATTGTATTATGACAATGTCATGCAGGAAAGGGCTCCTGATGATGCCATCATGATATTGCTCGGAAACAAGAATGATTCTACTGAGCGTGAAGTCCAGATTCAGGAAGGGGTGGATCTGGCCAGAGTAAGAGTTCATTGTGACCCCAACAGTACTAATTGTTTTGCATAAGTCTATTTCTACTACTAGTTTGGTTGTACTTTTCCCTTCATTAGGAGTATGACATACTTTTCATGGAGTGCAGTGCTGCAACTGGGGCTAATGTGTCAGAATCCATGAGGACTCTTGCAGAGTAAGACAATCACACCAATTATTACTTGTTTAATATGTGTGTTTTCTATCTGTGCATAATGACTCATTTCTCATTGCTACTAGGTTGTTAGTGCAACGCAAGACACAGAAAGAGGAACACACAAAATTAAGAAGAGAACCACCACCGAAGAAATCTGGTTGCTGTTAAAAACACACTCCCACACACAGAGATGCACTACCATTCAAAAGTTTTTTGGTCAATTAATTAAAAAAAAAAAAAAAAAAAAAAAGTATACTTTTATTCAACAATGATCCTGAAAAATATATCACAGCTTCCACAGACATTTTAATAAGAACTACCATTTTAAACATTAATAATTGAGAAATGGTTCTTGAGCACCAAATCAGCATATTAGAATGATTTCTGAAGGATCATGTGACACTGAAGACTGGAGTAATGATGCTGAAAATTTAGCTTTGCCATCACAGAAATAAATTACACTTTAAAAATATATATTAAAATCTTACTGATCCCAAACTTTTGAAGGTAGTGTCTCTTCGCAAAAAGCAAAGGCAAAATATAAACTGCTTATATATCATTGCTTAAGGGAAATATAATTTCAGTGTTTTATAAATATGTACAAAGCACAATAATGGTTTGATTTTTATAATATCACACATAATAATGTAACTTTACATATATTTAATGTCTACTGTAAGTGCTGAGTGGAGGTAAACATAAATACAAACAAATAAAAAAAAACTATACTCTTACGATTCAGAGTTTATAAATGATGAAAAATCTCTAACAATTTACTGAATTATTAGTTTGCACAGACTAAATCGAAGTATAACTAGTCAGCCTTCAAAACAAGACACTACTTTAAATAACTTAAAACTCACAAAAAGCTATATTTTGTAGAAATATCTCATTTTTGTTATCAATGTCAAAGTGTATAGATTATTTCACTGTTTGTAAGGTCTTTGTGAAGAAAACATCTCAAAGAGTAGTCAAAAGAGTTGTGTGCTGATCTTCATATGTGAAATATAAGTGATAAATATTAATGTAAACATACACAGTCACTCGTGACACACAACTTAGTGCTTTGGATCATGGACAAACAAGATGCCTATAATAAGTAGACTGAGGAATAGGGCAAATACGATGAAGAACGTCTGAGCCGCCCATTGACTGTGTGGCACCCCTGTCACCGCTCTGAAATGTTCAGAGGGAATCATGTTGGTCAGGTTCAGCATGTAGCCCAATGTCCAGCCAATATCTGTGTCTGCTACCTGTAACCACCATAAGATCATATATGAGTACAAATCCCCACATTACACTGATAAGACAGGCTTCATGTCTGGGGTGCCATATGAAAGGAAATTCCTAGAAGCAAGAGGTTTCCTCATACTGCTGGAGCAGAGGTCATCTAATATTGGTTGAGGCATATGTTATGCCGTCAGTTAATGAGATACTACCATTGTGCTTTTGATCAATGCAAGTTATATTACAGTCCCTAATGATTTATTAATCATTGAACAGCTTCATTGCGACACAAGGCGGCTAATAACTTACATTGATGAAACTGTGTTCCTTACCTGTTTCTCAAAAGAGATTTGATCCCAGGTGTCATTGAACTTGTATCCTTTCAGCAGAATAGTCGTAATATAATGAGCAGAAGCACAATAATCTTTCAGATATTTTGCCTTAATGCCTGGATTTTCAGCAGTAAGCTGCAGAAAGGAATAACCGCCATGAATTTAAGGATCAGCATTATCAAATATACTAAACATTTAATCACTTCTCATCTCACCAAGCTTTATAAATCCTACAATAAAATGTAGGATTATAATGTATTGTAATAGTATCTGAGGACTCACAGTGGTCCAGTTTTTGTTGCAGTGAGTCTCAATAGTGGAAACAACCCGTGTCAGTGGAGCTTTTGGGGCAAGGCCAAGGAAGTCAAAGGTGTAGAAGTATGCTGAAAAAGCCTGCGATGGACATGAAATAGCTTTAGTTATTTTAAGACACGCAAAACACAAATTATGGCAAAAAGGATAGAGGATCATTTGATATTTTCAGTACAGACATCACTGAAAATATTAATTTGTAGGCTACTTCTGTACGTGTTCATTCAGAAATCGCTCTGATGGATTCAGTTCAGTAAAGGATCCATCAGAGTGAACAGTGCTGGGTAAATTACTTACAAATTGTAGTCGGTTACTAATTCTAAATTAAAGACAAAATTGTAGTTATTAACGTAATCCATTACATTACACATTTAAGGTTATGTAATCGGACTACTTTTTGATTACTTTTAGATTACTCTTGACCTAACTTATATTAAAACTTACATTACTTTTGACCTAACTTGTATTACATCAGGGTTTACCAGACTGGGGTTTGTGATGGAACTGCAGGGGGATTGTTAGTTTAATTAAAAGTTATTAAAGGGTTAGTTCACCCAAAAATTTAAATTCTGTCATTAATTACTCACCCTCATGTTGTTCCACACCTGTAAGACCTTTGTTCATCTTCAGAACACAAATTAACATATTTTGATGAAATCCAAAAGGTTTTTTTTATCCTCCATTGAAGGCAACGAAGTTACCACATTCAATATCCAGAAAAGTAGTAAAAACATCGTTAAAATAGTCAATATGATAACAGTGGTTCAACCTTAATGTTATGAAGCGACGAGAATACTTTTTGTGTGCAAAAACAAAACAAAAATAACTTTATTCAACAAATCCCCGTCTCTCAGCTATGCTATTTTCGCTGCAGCTTCCAGGTTCTATGTCCGAATGGCGGCTCAGTATTGGCCGACGCCTCTTCACATGAGCAGCACGAGGCATGTGCGTGATGCTGACGCAGGAGCCAGCGTTTGGACAGAAACACAGAAACTCAGCACTACGCCAACTGCTTAACAGACTGACAGGGAAGAGGAAAAATTGTTGAATAAAGTCATTATTTTTGTTTTGGTTTTGCGCACAAAAAGTATTCTCGTCAGTTCATAACATTGAGGTTAAACCACTGTAGACATGTTGACTATTTTAATGATGTTTTTACTACATTTCTGGACATTGAATGTGGTAATTTCGTTGCTTTCAATGGAGGATAAAAAAACATCTCGGATTTCATCAAAATATCTTAATTTGTGTTCCGAAGATGAACGAAGGTCTTACGGGTTGGAACGACATGAGGGTGAGTAATTAATGACAGAAATTTTATTTTTGGGTGAACTAACCCTTTAATTAAATAATAAAAGTAAAATAATTTTAAAATAAAAACAATATCAAAATAAAACACTTACTAAAAAAGATGAAATATTTTGTTTTCCTGCATGTCGTAACCATTAACTGACATAAGAGAACAGTGAACTTAATTTTATTATTATTATTATTATTGACCTAACTTATTAACTTACTTCAAGTAAATACATTAGGTTAAAGAGATTCAGCTGGCAAAAAAAAAAAAAAAAAGTTGGGGAATCCTTGCATTGCATTTAATTAAGAAATGACGTGAATTTGTACACTTTAAATCGTTTGAAAGACAAAAGCCTTCCAAAGACAGGAATACGTGATTAAATGACTCACTGAGTGAGTGATAATTCAAATAATGATTAATGTGCTCGTCAGGAGCTGATTAGATATGCAGTGTTGCAATGTTCTGCATTTTGCAGAAAACACTTCTTAAAAGTGAAATGATTTCTGTAAATGCAGTGATCAAATGTTGTGTGGGTCTCAGTTTTCAGTGATCGTCACATGACTACGTGACACGTGGCTGGTCTGTGTGTGCAATTCCACAAACTTGGAAGACCTTGTGAACGTTTATAAGCAGTAGGCTTTTTTAGAAAGGAAAATTTAAAAGTAGGGAGAATCAATGAATCATACTTTACTGCCATTGTGAGAACAACATGTAATCATGTAATCATTAAAAAAGTAATATAATCTAATTACAAGTACTTACTTTTTGGAATCTGATTACATAATCCAGATTACATGTAATCAGTTAATACCCAGCACTGAGAGAGAATAATTCAAACCAGCAACTCGTGTTTTTTTTGTACTGTTTAAAGCCCGGGATACACTGCACGATTTTTGGCTGTCCCAGACGAAAGATTGCCATCGTGAAACAATTGTGGCGATTTCTGTGATCGTGGCTCTTAATCGGTGGTTCTATGTCGTACAATGAAAGAGGTTCAAAGACAGCCGTTTTCCCGGTCTTGCGACCAAAGATAGCCTACGATCATTTTCTGACAGTGTCAAAAATTCAGCATGATCAACGCACAGTGTGTTTGCTGCTACGACCTACGTCTACTGAGCAGCCAATAAAAATGCGACATGAAATCAACGTGATGACAGCCAGTCATGGCGCTAAATCTTAAAACTGCTTACCTCAAGCTCTTTTCCCTTCTTCTTTCGCTGCTTCTTTTTTATTTTCAACACACATAAAAACTACAACTGCCAAAGTGTGATTCAACATAGTGTTTTGTTTACCAGCAGCGCATGCTGATGACATTTTATTCATTTATAAAAACTTGCATCGTAGCCTACGAGTCAATTGGTGTCTTCATCGTACAGTCTACATGCATGTCGTACCCAAGTTAGTAGATCCATGTCGCACTGTGTGATAAAGTAATGATCTTATAGAATTGCTAAAATCGTGCAGTGTATCCCAGGCTTAAAACAGGGGTGCTCAACCCTGTTCCTGGAGATCTACCTTCCTACAGAGTTCAGCTCCAGCCCTGCTCAACACACCTGTCTGTAATTATCAAGCGCTCCTGGAGATCTTAATTAGCCGATTCAGATGTGTTGTATCAGGGTTGGAGCTAAACTTTGCAGGTAGATAGATCTCCAGGAACAGGGTTGGGCACCCCTGGTTTAAAAGAGTCAGCTCATTCATTGGGATTCAGACTGCACTCGTTGCTCTGCACATTTCTGATTAACCAAAAAATCATTTGTTTTTTAATCTAATAAACTGGCTGCATTGAAGCCATTGTTGTTTTCATGTGCAGTCTGCTTGGACAACTCGTTTCTTGAAATTATTTAGAGATACACATCATATTTAAGATGGCGAATTCAAAACTCTGGTAAAATAACTCAGTGTTTCCTGTGGCAGGAAACACTGCAAAATAGACTTAATCAAATATTGTATAACTTTTTTTGTTTTTGAATGTCCATATAAGGTAACGTAAAATACATTATATAAAAAAAAACAAAAGTTGTGTTTTGTGTTATTCTATATCTTTCCACAGTAATTGTTTTAATTTCCTTCATTACATTAAAGCTCCTAACTTAAATAATTCTAGTAATTAATAAAGATTTGATAAGGAAAGCAACACTCACAAAGAATTCGCCATTGACAGGAGGCTGATAGGCACCATCCAAACCACAGTCTGGTGATAAGGCACAGTCGGTGAGGTTAACAATGTTCTCCATTAGAGAAAGACAGAGGGATGAATTACCCGTTCCTGAGAAAGTGAGTATAGCCGTGGGGGTAAAATTGTTTGGTTTGACCACACAAGGGGAGTTGTAAAGTTCAGCCATAGTGACATTGAGTATATATCCATTGTGGTAGCATGGGTGACTGATAAATTGTGTTGGTCCAGCATTCTGGATGAAGCAAAAACACCATATCAGACATTCATTGTGTCCATATTTTTAGACATTTTCTTTCTAAACCTACATACAGTAAAGGTGGTGTGCTAAAACTGGTATGGTACAGATACTGTATTATGTGAACCCTTTAAAAACCAACCTTGTGAAGGTATGCCTGAAGTTTCTTCAAAGCCTGGTCCTTGCCGTAGCACAAGTAGCTGTGTGTGTACAACTCATACTTGTACCCATAGAGTTGGAGATTAGAAGCTGAATCTGGGACTTTCACTGGGTCTTTTGGGATGAATGAGATTTGTGTTGATGCACCACCGAGATCTAGAGCTCCAAGGATCGTTCCTGCTTTAGGGTGGATCCAAAGGCCCTCAAAATTGTGCTGCAAGGAAAACCATTAAGAGTGTAGAGTTACAGGATGTTCTAACAAAAGAGAAGCCATTAAGAGTGATTTAAAATCATTTTACTGTTGTTGAGTGATTGGCTTAACTGACTCAGTGTTGACAAAACAACTTGAAAGGCAAGCACGAATAGTTTGACAACTATGTTCAATGGCCTTTAGAACCAATGACAAATAAAAATATCCAAAATGACAAAGAAATAACTAGTTTCAAAGGATTGATGTTGCATTGATGTTGGTTGTTCAACTTATTTTTAATAATGAACTATTGTCCATACACATGTATAAGTGCACACACTTTAATCTTTTTTATTTAAAACACATAAATGTGTGTATAAAAAAAAAAAAAGTAGACATAAATATATGTGTATAAATACTGTGTGTGCGTGTGCTTGCAATGTTAATTCTGAAATTAAAACCAGAAATCTTCATTATACAAGTGATATCATTATCTGTATGGATTACATTTATGTTTTTTAATATATCAATACATGTGTAAAGAAATAAGCTGACCCTCAAATTTGGAAACAACTTTATTAATGGCCAATCAGTCCTATTTCTATCAGTACTGTAAAGCCATTAGTCACCTTGATAAATCTTTCCAAGAGGTAGTTGATGGTGATCCAGCCATAAGTCCCCTCCTCCATGCCAGAGAGTATTCTGGCCCCTCGGAAATCAAATGGATAACTTTGGATTGTTTTGGTGACTTCTATGAGGATGCTGTCTGCTAGACTTTGGTTCTGTAATCTGTGATATAAATGATAACACTGATAATTTATGCAAATATAGATGAATATTTTCTCATTTTTATGATAAATCAACCAGATGTTGATACATTCACCTAAGAAGCCGCATGCCAGCAGTGGCACCAAGGTACACAGGTGTAGCCTTCCGCTTTCCTTCTGGTATTACTGCTTTGGCAACATCCAAGCATTTCTTAAGACTTTCTCCGGCTGCTGGTGGGTTCTCGACATAGCTTGATATGCCATCACCTTTTAAAAATAAATAAATAAATACAAATAAGAGCTATATGTGTGTGTGTGTGTGTGTGTGTGTGTGTGTGTGTGTATATATATATATATACACACACACACACACACACACACATTTTAATCATTATCATCATTTTATAAGTCATAAGTCACACGGGTATATTTGTAGCAATAGTCAACAATACATTGTATGGGTCAAAATTATCGATTTTTCTTTTATGCCAAAAATCGTTAGGATATTAAGTAAAGATCATGTTCCATAAAGATATTTTGTAAATTTCCTTCCATAAATATATCCCAAAAAAATTTTTGTAAGAAATATGCGTTGCTAAGGACTTCATTTGGACAACTTTAAAGTCAATTTTCTCAATATTTAGAATTTTTTGCATCCTCAGATTCCAGATTTTCAAATAGTTCAAATATATATCCTATCCTAACAAACCATACATCAATTGAAAGCTTATTTATTCAGCTTTGTATGTATATATACACACACAAATATATACAGTAGGTATGGAAAGTATTCAGACCCCCTTAAATTTTTCACTCTTTGTTATATTGCAGCCATTTGCTAAAATCATTTAAGTTCATTTTTTTTTTCCTCAATGTACACACAGCACCCCATATTGACAGAAAAACACAGAATTGTTGACATTTTTGCAGATTTATTAAAAAAGAAAAACTGAAATATCACATGGTCCTAAGTATTCAGACCCTTTGCTCAGTATTTAGTAGAAGCACACTTTTGATCTAATACAGCCATGAGTCTTTTTGGGAAAGATGCAACAAGTTTTTCACACCTGGATTTGGGGATCCTCTGCCATTCCTCTTTGCAGATCCTCTCCAGTTCTGTCAGGTTGGATGGTAAATGTTGGTGGACAGCCATTTTTAGGTCTCTCCAGAGGTGCTCAATTGGGTTTAGGTCAGGGCTCTGGCTGGGCCATTCAAGAACAGCCACGGAGTTGTTGTGAAGCCACTCCTTCGTTATTTTAGCTGTGTGCTTAGGGTCATTGTCTTGTTGGAAGGTAAACCTTTGGCCCAGTCTGAGGTCCTCAGCACTCTGGAGAAGGTTTTCGTCCAGGATATCCCTGTACTTGGCCGCATTCATCTTTCCCTCGATTGTAACCAGTCGTCCTGTCCCTGCAGCTGAAAAACACCCCCACAGCATGATGCTGCCACCACCATCCTTCACTGTTGGGACTGTATTGGACAGGTGATGAGCAGTGCCTGGTTTTCTCCACACATACCGCTTAGAATTAAGGCCAAAAAGTTCTATCTTGGTCTCATCAGACCAGAGAATCTTATTTCTCACCATCTTGGAGTCCTCCATGCGGGCTTTCATGTGTCTTGCACTGAGGAGAGGCTTCCGTCGAGCCACTCTGCCATAAAGCCCCGACTGGTGGAGGGCTGCAGTGATGGTTGACTTTCTACAACTTTCTCCCATCTCCCGACTGCATCTCTGGAGCTCAGCCACAGTGATCTATGGGTTCTTCTTTACCTCTCTCACCAAGGCTCTTCTCCCCCGATAGCTCAGTTTGGCCGGACGGCCAGCTCTAGGAAGGGTTCTGGTCGTCCCAAACGTCTTCCATTTAAGGATTATGGAGGCCACTGTGCTCTTAGGAACCTTATGTGCAGCAGAAATTTTTTTGTAACCTTGGCCAGATCTGTGCCTTGCCACAATTCTGTCTCTGAGCTCTTCAGGCAGTTCCTTTGACCTCATGATTCTCATTTGCTCTGACATGCACTGTGAGCTGTAAGGTCTTATATAGACAGGTGTGTGGCTTTCCTAATCAAGTCCAATCAGTATAATCAAACACAGCTGGACTCAAATGAAGGTGTAGAACCATCTCAAGGATGATCAGAAGAAATGGACAGCACCTGAGTTAAATATATGAGTGTCACAGCAAAGGGTCTGAATACTTAGGACCATGTGATATTTCAGTTTTTCTTTTTTAATAAATCTGCAAAAATGTCAACAATTCTGTGTTTTTCTGTCAATATGGGGTGCTGTGTATACATTAATGAGGAAAAAAATGAACTTAAATCATTTTAGCAAATGGCTGCAATATAACAAAAAGTGAAAAATGTAAGGGGGTCTGAATACTTTCCGTACCCACTGTATATTATATATATATTCAGCTCAGATGATGTATAAATCTCAATTTCAAAAAATTGACCCTTATGACTGGTTTTGTGGTCCAGGGTCAAATATGGCCGATCTTACTATTGAAACCATTTACAGTATGTTACTTATATAAACTTATAGCATAAAAGAACTGAGAGCTGTTAAAGTTCCCAGCGCTGTACTCACCATCCACATCACAGCTCTGTTTCTGAGAGACTATTCCAGTGTTGTTCTCTTTGTTCCCCAGCCACTGGTACAGGAAGAGGGCCGTATGAGTCGAGCCGGCATCAAACACAATCCCATACTGAGAAAGTCAGACAAAGAGCTCCATAAATTTAGACAAAACTTCATTTATCGGGTGTGATTACTTAGAGAAACACCCACATCCTGAGAGTAAACTTTTGGCAATAACTAATCACATTCATGTTATCTACCACATGATTAATAAAACAGTGATTCACTATTAGTTTGTACTGAGAAATCATGTAGAATTTGTTTGGTGGTTCGGTATGCTTATGGTCTTAAAAGACATGCTCTGGATTTTTCATGTTGTTAGAGGTTTTTACCTTAGACTGTTTTAACAGACAGTCTATTCATACTATATAATTAACCAACCCGATCTCACGGCAATTCGTATGTATTTTACGAGGTGGCTAATTCGTACAACCTCACTCGTACGAATTCATAAGTTTTTTGCTAAATCGTATGTATTATACGAGTTGACAAATTCGTATTAATTCATACGAACGACCTACCCTAAACCCCGCGCCTAAACCTACCCGTGACTGACAAATCGTACTAATTGAATTGGCCATCTCGTAAAATACGTACGAATTGGTCGTGAGATAGCATTGAATTAACTGATTTTTCAAATGATAGCACAAATATTTGTTAACATTGGTTAATGCAGGTATCATGAACTAATAATGAACAATACTTTTACAGAATTTATTAATTTAGCTAATGTTAATTTCAGCATATACTAGCTATACAACATTTCAACTTGTAGGCTATAAGTTAAGTGTTACTGTTATTTTGATGGTCCTAGTTTTATGATAATGTTCAATTTAATCAACAAAAATATTTGTAATAATTTCTTATTTTAAATGATTAAAAATAGGGGTTAAATATGTCCTTAAAAAAATCTACTAGTGAATATCTTAACACTAAACAATATTTTCAAAAGAAAATAGAAACATACTGTGTTCATTCAAAATCACTTATCACTAATATGACATTAGTGCATGTGTTCACAGGGATGTCATATCCCATCCATTTCCATTCTTTTTCCCTCCACTTTCCTGTCTTGATTCCAAAAATGTCATGAATATTTTTTTACCTTTGAAAACTTTATCATGAAAAAGGATTTTAAAATATTTCAAAGGCATATTTCAAACATTATAACATCTGATATCTGATAAAATACTAACATCTGCTTCAGATGAACTACATTAAATAAACCACAGGCAGTGCCAGCAGACATGAAAAATAACTTGGAATGAAAGTTTCTGGTGAATGCCTCGTACTAGGGTTGACTCACTCCTCACAGAATCGCATCAATCTATTAAGAATCTAAACAAAACCACACCATAACTGACAGTTGAACATTTTTGCACCTGTGTTGAGTATGGCTGATCCAAAGACTGATGATTAGCAAGAGAGAGAATCAAAGCGATGATGGTTGTACAAGCTACGGCTGCCATTGCAGCACCCAATATTAGAGCTTTCATCTGAATTCCCATATCTGCAATCTGTCCAGAAACAAAATAAATAAGCACTACAGGTACAACAAGTTCATCTACAAATATGGAAAGTTCATTTCATGACATTCCAAAGTGAAATAGTCAAATCCTTGATAAGGCAATCATTTATCATAGCTTTGTTTATACTTCACATGCCCATTCAAGTCTACAAAGCGTACAAGTTTAAGAGAGTCAATGATTAACCAAGATCTTCCACTGAAAGTTGTTATTTTAAAGCTGACTGGCAGGTAGAGACGAATACCAGTAACAGATCAGAATGAAAGCAAGTGTCTTACCCTTTTCCCTCTCCTTTACTTGTTGAACTTTCTTTATAAACACACGTAGGAGATGTGGCCGTATAATAAAGATAGGTATGCACAATGTTGATACCTCCACACCTTTACTCCAGCCGGGGCCTCTGGGAACTGAAGTTATACTCGCACTTCCTCCCGTATATCTTCAGCTCATTACACACACACATAACACGCTCACTAACTTTTCCTCTTTCACACATACAGTTAGGTGCTACACACACCCTGGTTTATAAGCTCAAAGCTTCATTGGACCAAATATCTTCTCTTATTTTTATGTATTAATGTCAAAAGTTACATTTTTAAAAGTTTTTTAAAGAATTTGACTAGACGTCCTTTGATATTTGGGAACTGATAAACAACCTTATCTGAATAAAACCAAAAGCATACGGTATAACCTCATCCACCAATAACAACGGTTACTTAATAACTAATCTCTCTGTGACTCTGTTGTGTTAAAGTCCTTGGTTTAACATTGTAGCACAACACAAATTTACACAGATGGTCTCTTGTTCCATTTGTAGCAGAAGTTGTGTTAACATTGTCGGAATTAAACCTCTTTCACAATGTTATGAAATCTGATTAACCTTCACTAAAAAGTAATTAGTCTTAAAATAAATGTGCTGAAAACAGAAAAACATTTACTCTTAGAAAAGAGCAAATGGGGTTCTGTAGAATCCTAGAACTCTTTATGCCAGAAAGTTTCTATATAAGGAGAAATATCTTTCTGTATCTAAATTGCATGATATACTTTCATGTTTAATGTGTTATTTCGATTTTTTCTAGTGATAAAGTATGTTTACAAGCTATTTATATAAAAAACAGTGAATTCAAACTCAATGAAGTCAAAGCAAAATGACTCAGCATCATTGCGAAAACCAGTATTTCTAACAAAGTCACGGTTATCTTTTTATAAATATTATCTTTTCAAACCTCATCTTTTCAACTTAGTCATTAACTTCTTCTTTTGTGAAGTGTCAAATCAAAGACTGTTAAAGGGATAGTTTGCCTCAAAATAATAATTCTGTCATAATTTACTCTCCTTCCTGTACATTTTTATTTCTTCTGAGGATCATAAAAGATGATATTTTGAAAAATGTAATGTCCATACAATGAAAGTCAATGAGGTCCACATGTTGCAACATTCTTCAAAATATCTTTAAGTTACAAATATATGGACTTTTAAAAGACATTTAAAATACTCTATGGACTTTGTGTCCACCAATATGGAGACCAATATTAAAGTAAAATCTTCCTTTTGTGACTGATTTTCTGATTATTCTTTTTGCTTTTCTCAGTTCTTTCCTTCTTAATGAACAATAAATAAATAATAAATAAAAGATTCATAACTCAGCAGTAGTTGGTTGATGAATGGATATTTCCTTCACAGACTCATATGCAGTCGGGAATTCATTTTGTCTTATATGAGCAACTTTTACTGTAAAAGTTACCTCTTAGATACTGTAAATGGCAAGAAAAACTGATATTCCTTTTTATGTGAATAACACATTACTAGCATAAACAGACGTCCATTTCTTTGCTATGGAAATGGATGTGTGACAAACGCCTTTTAGTTTAATCACCTCAGCATCCTGATTGAGGGATTTGCAGCTAACCGTGTACTTCAACACAAAGAAAACTAATTGCTCACGGTCACGCTCAATTTTAAATTAGCGAGAAAAAAGATATGGTTGGGTCAGGACATATCGTAAATCACCGTTTAAATCTTGTATGAATACCTTCTGCTGTCTGCTGTTGTTCTCAATCACGCAATCACACCTGTTGCTCACTCCCTTGTGTGTTCAGATATTCGTGTTTTGAACATTTGAGCCTGTACAATAGATAATAGCAGTAAATGGCAGGTGCATAAATATCTGCTCGATAATCCTGTGGGGACCATGACATTGACTTAAAACAGGTAAGACTCACTGCTTGAGCTACATGATGTTCAGTTCACTTTGAAAAGCAAAATCATCTGGGACAAAGACTTTTTGCTTACTTGCTATTTGCTATAACTATTTTTTTAATTGGTCGCATTCAGCAATGTTACTGATTTGGCCTGAAAAATACTACTCCACCCTATACATGACATTATATGCAGTGATTCTAAGCAAATTAAGGGCATTATCAGATCAAAAGTCATTATACTCTGTCATATTCTTGTGGTTTTGGTTGGTGACAGCTTAGTTATGTAACTTATATGCACTGGCATTTAGATGCACAAAAAAATGGGGAGAAAACAATGACGTACCTCTTTTTTGTGCTTTAGAATTCATGTCAATGCACAATCAACTGTAAAAAAAGAAGGTTGTGATCCATATGCTCATATGTTCTCTGTTTGGTGAGACATTAAGAAAAGGTTAAACAATATGGGTGTACGTGTACAAAGTATTACATCATACAACATACAGTATGTTTATTTTCAATTGAATGACTTCAGTGCCGTTTATTTGCACAGTGCTTTTCAAAAACACATACTATTAAGATGAGGTAGGATGAGGAAGAAACTTCATCTAGCAGGAACATATTTAAATACATTTACATTTTCCATTTCAACAAAATAAAAGTTCAAAGCTTCATTTCCATTTCATTCCATCCATTTGGTTTTGACAAATCATTTTCCTCAGTGGAAAACTACAGGGTTACAGAGGGCACATAAATATATACTTTTATTTTGTATGCAAAAATTATATAGTGTATAACTATAACAAATAAAGTTGATTATGTGGGGCTGTCTTTTTTGCCAGTTCATATTATTATTTCCATAGAAACTTAATGTTATATTTTTCTCTATTTAATGTACTATTTAAATTTGTATAATTAAATCATTACAAAGGCTCTATTTCTTATGAAACATTCCATTTTTTGTTGTTTTTGTAATCAGATATTTTCTGTTTTCTGATATTTATCTTTTAGCTGGTGCTTGTCAGTCCTGATCTAACAGACCTAGGCATATTTATATATATACTGCTAAATAATAATTATACATTATTTGGAAATAGTAAACGCCTCCCTCTTTTTAAATCATTGTATTTTTATTTATGTTTTTTTCATGGTCCAAATAAATGTATAAAAATGTATACCATTATTTAAATATTAACAGTTTCAAATAATAATCAAGTAATATTTTAGGCAGAATAGTCATTTAAATGATCTGTTCTTCCTGTGGTTTTAAGGACGAGTGTATAGGTTTGCTTTGATTCCATTTGTGAACATAAGTCAACAGTAAAGACATCTTATAGCAATTATGCATAATAAGCAAACATCTGTATATAATAAACTGTGCCCTTTTATTGGGGTCAGGTCATAAACTTTTGAGTCACAGCATTAAACCATTAAAATGTGTTTTTATAACAAGCTGATGTTTGATAGACCTGGATATCAGCATTTTGTTGTATTTAAAGGGTTATTTGTGACTGACTGTGAAATTTTTGTAACAAAATTAAAGGTTTTCATTTTTCACAATGGAGAAGACCTACTTTATGGCAAACGTACACAATCAGGCTCAGTGAATGCACTTTATGTTATTTGTTTAAACATTTAGCCTACTTTGTTTACCTGCTTAAACTATAACAACTGCAATATGTTTTCTGAACACTGTGCATATTGTGTAAACCGTGTAATATTTAATCTTTCAATTTTGTGTAGCCTATTTGTTGTACCACACCTGCTCTATCAATAGGTGTTGGCAGTGGTAGCTAATGTCATCACAGACAAATCTTTCACAATATCTTTAAGCAACAGTATTAAAAGAAAACTGCTGGCTTCTCGGTTTTACACTCACCATTTCCGAAACCACTATAACAAAAATATAAGACTAGATTTTAGTTTAGACTGGGGGAATAAACATTTGTGCAATTCAATTTTAAACAAAATCTCATAGTTAAAGCAATAAACGTAATAATGTTAGTACAAGTTAGATAAGTTAAGACATTGTTTAACTATCTTTTGAAATGTTAATATAATAAGTTGATAACAGACTGAATGTCTTACTATTATTAGATAAATCAACTAATAGGCCTACACAAAATGTGACATTAATTAATATCATAAAAATCCATTGCAAAACCGTATTGATGTTTGTGCTGTTGTTTTCCCTCCAAAATGGATGCCAATTCCTTTATGTTTGTTCAAAAATGCGTGAAAAGTGATATTGAGAATACGGGGGAAAACCTATAAGTTGATTAGCTCACAAAACTCAAACAGATATTTTATTGAAATATATTCATTGAAATATTCACGTTCTTTAATTGTGTTGACACAGTTCCACCTTTCAGTTCATTAACGACCAGTCTCACTATATGTTAGTGTGGTTTTATTGTTTTCACTTGTTTACACAACACCTACAACACAAATATTATAAGACTGGAATTAAATTTACAAAAATATTCTAATTTAAGAAGGTTTTGAACGAGAGAAAAATGCTAGTAAAAAATAGCTACTGAGATATAGACCTTGTGACACCTTTTTCCCCGTTTGACAACTAGCCCCGGACTCCCGTATATTAAGAAATGTATGATTGCAAAGAAGACAATATTATGCATTCTTTCAACAAATACCTTAGCAGCATGGCGTACACGTTGAACTGAAGTATCTCATCCACTAGAGGGCGCTACCGTAACTGTGATGCTGTAACGCCAGTAGAAGAAGACGGTCACGCCAGAATTTCAACCCTACACAGCAGCATGTGAATTTGTTTGATTTCCTGCCTGTCAGCCATATCGGTCATTTACTTGTTTATATTTCACTGATGTTTGTAACATTTATTTCTGGACGAAAATGACCACGCAAGCTGTACGTCTTTTCCGTAGAATGGATGGTCTGTTAGCTGTGTACAAACCGCAGGGAGTTCACTGGAAACTTGTTCGTGACACTATAGAGACCAATTTACTGAAAGGTAGTGTTTGCGTCACTTGTAAAGTAAATTCTTATAGTTGACGCCTTAATTTCCTTGTGATAAGTTATAAATTAATTTAATTGTGATACAAGATTATCAATGCAACTGAAATCTGCATCTTTCTCTCTTCAGAGCTGAACTCCTGTCCTCCACCAGCTCCTCAGCTTGCAGTGCAGTTTCAGCTTCTTTCAAGTGGAGAGAACAACGGCTCTAAAGATCTCATATTGTCACCCTCTATGCTTCCTACTCTTGCTGACCATCCTCTAGGTTAGTGGGTAGACCTTATAAAAGCATGTGAAGGTCACCCCGAAAATAAAAAAGCATTAAAAAAATAGCCTATGTTATAATGCCATTGCATTATTTTCATATCTATTTAAGAATTACTTTATTACAAAGATTTTTTTTTTGATCATTCATTAAAGCTAGTGCAACAAATACCATAATGTATATATTTTACTATTTACTTATTCTCTGTTGTAGTGACAGGACCGCAGTTTCACAAGGTTCATGTTGGAGTCGGTCATCGCTTGGATGCTTTTTCCTCTGGAGTGTTAGGTGACAGACAATTGAAACCTTCTAAAGTGATTTAATGTGTGATTCACTCTGTGCTCAATTCTCTTGTGTTTCTATCTCAGTTTTAGGTGTTGGGAAAGGAAATGGAGTGCTGGAGCATCTGTGTAAATCACATGTAACCAGGGTAAAAGTTACATGTTTATTTTATGTAATAATTCATCTCACATTTTAATGATTTTAAAATTGATTCTGATTTCAAATTGATTCTGAATTCATAATTGATGACCAAATCAGAACTGTTAGTAGACATGCATTAATTGTAATAATGACAATTTTATGTAGACTTTTGTTTGTTTTATACCTGAAGGACTACACACTTGAGGGGGAGTTTGGAAAAGCCACCGATAATTTCTCTCACACAAGCAGAGTCATAGAGAAAACCACATATGGTAATTTGTACATTACTATCGCTACAACCTTAAAGTCTGCATGAAATGGAAGTTGCAATAGTCTTCTCTTCCCTATTGTGATGTATATCCAAGTCAAATGGCGTCGCAAACAAGGTTAAATGTAGGATGGTACTTGATTTTGTCCATCAGGAATTGATTGGATTGTTGTGGTTTGCTATTGCTGTGATCTCATGTGAATGACAGGTTGTCCCGTCCTTGCACCGAAAAACGTCATCGGAGAAGATATTTGCTATAAGTGGGAGGGGAAGTTATTTTGATGAAAAGATTATGAAGACAAATTAATTAAAATAATGATAACGTGCATCGATAAATCATTTACAATAAATACTTTATTATTCCATAAAAATGGTTTGTCCAAGAATTGCCCATTTTGGTTTCATGGTGACTTTAATACCAACAAACTGATATAATGAATTATAAACATATTTGTTATGTATGTAATACAGACTAACAATTTGTAGTAAACTTTGTCTTTATTGTTGTCTTTTAGACCATGTTACCCAGGATAAGCTCGAGAGAGTCCTTGCCATGATACAGGGAGCCAATCAGAAAGCCTTAATCACGTGAGTCACTATAAGAATATTATTTTACATATTACATTTCATACTGTCAGACTATGTGTATACATTGGTTAATGCATTGTGTGTTTCTGAGTATGTTATTATGTCTCTATGCAGGTATTCTCAGGTGGATCTGAGCACTCAAGAAGCTTACGAGCTTGCAGCGAGGGGGTTATTGTATCCTCATGGTAAAAGCCCACCTATTCTGACTGGTCTGCGATGCATTCATTTCAATCCGCCACATTTCACATTGGGTTAGTACATTGAATTATATATTCTGTACGTATACATACGTTTGTTTTTACTTTTAAGGTCAGTAACCACAATTTGTTTTATTCTACACTTCTCTACACACAAAACAGAGGTCCAGTGTGTGAATGAGACTCAAAAGTATCTGCGTAAATTGATTCATGAGGTAGGACTAGAGCTGCGGACTTCTGCGGTCTGTTCTGGAGTGCGTCGTACACGAGACGGTCCCTTCAAAGTAGAGCATGCACTCACCCGACAACACTGGACTGCTGACAGCATTATACAAGCTATTGCTCACTTTCGCAAGACTACCCGCAAAATCAGGAAATCTGGAATGTACAGGCAGACTGCTGGCCAGTTGAACTCAAGCGCAAAGATCCAAGAGCAAATCACAAGTCAAACTGGACAGTCTGAGCAAACAGGTCAAGAGCATGTTCAACTCACAAGCCCTACTTCTGATATAATTGTGGAGAAAGTGACACCTGGGACTCTGGGGGAAAGGGAAGTGAAATGATTCGACAACGTCCTCAATTAGGATGATTTGATTTATGAGTTCTGACAAGTATTTAACTTTTCACTATAATTTATGAATTTGTCATCATTGTGCATAATTAAAAATGTATTTTATGTTCTCAATGTACTCATTGTCAATATTTAAAGTTAAATTTTAGTGTCACAAATGTAAATATGTAAATATATGTATAGATAGATAATCACACTCACATACACATCTCATAATAGATATGTTCTGCTTTTAATCAACTGTATAAGGAGCGTAAAATAAGAGATTTAATGTACAATTAAAGACTAAGTATTTTTTGTACATGAACACAACGTTTTTTCTAAATATATTCGAACTGTTTTAAATGTGGAACACTTAATGGCCTGATCAAATCCTGTACGGACATTTGTTATGACGAACTCGTTCACCGTTCAATAGAAATAGTGGGTAGAAAGGCTATTAGGGTAAAACGGGTGGATTGTCAAAATGGATTAGACGCAATGGCACAGAAGTTCTCTAGTCAGGTATGATTATGCTTGTTTAAAGTTATTTTACTTCTTAAAATGTATTTTTGAGTCGATAGTAATTAAAATGTCTAAATATCATTACTCGTGTACTCAAACCCCTGCTGAAGTAGCGCATCATCACGTGGTAGTTGTTAATTTTCTCAGCGCTTTTCAGGATGGACCAACCACAGTTGTTATGGCTTACTGAATACGGAATTTCTATAATTAATTTAATTTAATTGCTGGTGCGAATTTATTTATTTATTGTCATAATCCAATTCTTTAAATTATTATATTTCAAGCGGTTATTGTTTTAATGGTTAAAAATGACCCCAGCAACACAATAATCTCCCCGACATTTACATTCAGCATAATGGGGAATTTGGCTTTTTGAGTCCCCAAGCGCCCCCTAGAGGGAAACTATTCTTACCTCAAAGTAAACCGTCTGTTTAGCTTCTGTCACATTGCTTTCTAGCACTACCTTGCCTTCTGTAGGTTATGTGTGTACTTTCTATGATAAAAGCGTTGTCAGACTTGTCAGTTTGGTGATGCGAGTGCCAGTGCGTTGGGTATTATGGGACGTGAAGGACACACTGTTAAAGGTCCGGCGCTCGGTTGGGGAGCAGTACTGCAGCGAAGCGAAGCGAGCAGGACTGAAACTACCAGCTGCACAAGTAGAAACTGCTTTCAGACAATCTTACCGTCAGCAATCACGTCTATTTCCCAACTATGGCAGAGCTCAGGGAATGGACAGCCAGGTCTGGTGGACTGGACTAGTGAGGGGTACTTTTGCCCACTGTGGGGTAGATGACCCTGCTTTACTAGACAGACTAGCCAACAACCTCTATCACAACTTTTGTGGACCAGAAAACTGGGAGGTAAGGGGTATTTGACTTTTTAGATATGAAATAGCTATTTTTTTTTTCTTCTAACTAGCATTGTTTTGGTATTTTCAGCTCTTTTTATTAGTAATTCCAGAACTCCCCTATAGGGGGCGCCTATTCAATACAAATCTCAATTGCCAGTTATTTCTTAACCTCTAAAATGACAAATTGAAATAGCTTGAATGTAATACATTAACTTTAAAATGAGTAAGATTGTTTTTCACCATCTCAGTTTGTCATCATCAGGTGTTTCCTGATTCTAATAACACCCTGAAGTTCTGCACCGCTTTGGGTCTGAAGCAAGGAGTTGTTTCCAACTTTGACAAGCGTTTGGAAGGGATCCTGAGGGGATGCGGCCTTCTCACTCACTTCTCATTTCTTCTGACCTCAGAAGAAGCTGGGGTTGCTAAACCAGACCCTTCCATTTTTACCCAGGCGCTGGTGCGATGTGGTGTGCAAGCCTCCAGTGTAGTCCATGTTGGGGACCATTATGTGAACGACTACCTGACCTCACGCTCATTGGGTATCCGAGGTTACTTGCTGGACAGACAAGATTGTCATGGGCACCTTGATGTTCCCCCACAACATAGACTTAAGAGCCTTGATGATTTACCAGCTCGACTGCAACAGGATACAGACTGAGAGTTCATCTGATGATTATATGATGTTGCTGCAGGATTAAACTGATCATATATTTTGCAGGTGTCCGTTTCTTATGGTGAAACATTAGATGTAAACCTGAATAACAGAATGTGGGGACTAGGGGAAAAAAAAACATAATTATACCACTTTAGTTTTAATGAAATGATATCATGTACTGCCTCTAAATTATACTTTATTGTTGTTCTGACAATAAATGACATTTTATTTGTGACAATTGTCTGATTGTTATCCACTGTGGTTTCTGGTCAAATACTGCTCAGATATCAGTACCCAAATACAAAAGTAATAAGACAGTTTGACTGCCAGTTCATATAGTGCTTTATTCAGAAAAATTACTCAGACCCTTAACCAATTCTATATGAAAACTAGATATCCTACATTGCTTTTCCCTATTACTATTTCACAGCACTACAAAATTAATTGCAAAAATATCTCTGAAATAATGTCATTTGCCTATTTGTTAATTTGGCCTTTTTGTCCTGGTGCAGAATACATTTTGTTCAAAACAAGGTATTAATTTTTATTTTTCGTTTCTTTTCCTCTCATTATAGTGGTCAGCAGATGGCGCTGTAGTAGCCTATATGTCAACATTATTATTGTAAGTTGGTGCGGCGACTGATGGGAACCAACATTTTTTTCCATTGTTGGACATCAACTAAATCCAAAACAAACAAAATCGTTTATATAATTTTACGTCATTGTCAGAATTACTCAGAATAGAAATTCTTAAGTGAAATAGTTCAGATAATAATATCTAAAGGACAATAGAAGTAGTTTCTGTGGAGCGCTGATATCATTGTTTCACCGCCGAGGCTGCTGAGCACACGGTGGAGAGGGAGATCACTTAACCCTAATACCCAAATACTCTTATTCCTCTCCATCTGCTACGACACAGATACCAGTTATGGATGGACATTAAAAGAACAAATTGATTATGAGGGCAAGCACCAGCAGGACATCGACTAATCCACTTCCACGTAAGGTACAGAAGCGCTGTTCTCGGAGTATTTACCCAGATAATGTTCACGTAAACTATACAACTGGAATATATCTTTCTATCTCCCTGCTCCTAAGCGTGTATCTTACGGGAGCTCCCTCAGCAGAGCGCTTAAAACAAAGCTGGCTTTAGAGGCTCAGCCAGTCGGCTATGAGGGGTTGTGCTGCAATCCAATTGAAAACCTTAATGGGATTGGCAAACCCATCAACAGAGGATCGTGGCAGAAGAAAAAAGGGAGAGGAGATCGAGGTTAAGAGCAGTGAAGATGAAATATGCGAAATTAAGAGGGGAAGAAAGACGCTATACTCTTAAAAATAAAGGTTCCAAAAGAGGTTATCCACAGAAAATGGTTCTATGGCATCACTGTGGAAACCCTCTTTCGGAATTATTCCAAATTCCCCAAAGAACATTTCAGTGAACAGTTCTTAAAAGAACCATTTTTTTCTTAGTGTTAAGAGCATTTTAATAATCTAATGAACTTTATTTCACGATCATGAACCTGTTATGCAGTGGAATGGTTCCATGGACATTAAAGGTTTTTCATGGAATCATAGATGCGAGTAAAGAACCTTTATTTATTAAGGAAGGATTCTTTCCTGGGGCACTTGAGGAAGAAAAAAACGACTCACTCCATAAATAAAACAAGTGGAGAGAATTGAAGCAAAAATAGGCGGAGCACAAAAGGCAAACAAATTACCACAAATGAATTTTAAAAAAATACTCACGCAATGTCCGTCACGCAGGCACTTTGCATCATGTGGTCACTCATGCACAAGGATAACTCCTCTCGGCCATGATCTCTAGAGCCCTTCCCCTCATCTCACAAAAGGTTTAGCCAAACAAACAAATAAATAAATTGGCGAGTAAGTAAATAAAAGAGCTGAGCTTTTCCCTCAATAAAAAGAGCACTCTGGCAGCGGGCTTTTTGTTGAGCTGTGCCCGAGGTTTTCTGTTTGCATTTCCATTTGACCCTTTTAAAATATTCAGATGATGGAGGATGTAAATGGACAGAGTGGTTTAAAGAGAGGAGGATAGCTTGGCAAGGGGGAAAGAACACAAAACGTTTGATGAAATGAAGAATTATAGGGAAGAAAGAATCCAGTTGAGCCCAAAATTTGCAGCACTTTGTGTTATTTGGAAAAATATGCAAACTTAGACAAAGACGTCAAAAACACTCAACAAAATGTCATACCGCCAAGCATGTGACAGTCATTGGAATCATCTCCCTCTTACCTTCATGCTTAACTGATGATCAGTGACAGTCAAGAAAACACCTCATTCTCCATATACAGTACAACCAAATAATATTTCCACACACTATTTACAAAGTATTTTTCCCCCAACATGAAACAAGTAGACAGTATTTTAAAGAGAAAGACGTATGGCATTTACAGTATATCATACACAAACGTCAGTCAATAAGCAGCTAAACAGGTTTAAACGGGATTCAGTTGGAACAAAGCAAGAGATGCAACACTGAGCATCATCTTTGGTGCAAAGGCCAATTCAGAACATCCGTAATTCTATGAGCATCGTCATCACGGCTGACTGCAATTCCACATCTGGAAATTATGCAATGACTGCATGTTACAAAACTGTTCAATCCAAAATACCCAATACTTACTTTAGCATTTTACCCAAAGTCCTCTCAAAAAGAAAAAAAAAACAAAAAAACAAAAAAACAAACATTTGATCAATCTGAAGTTAAACACAAATACGCACATTTTCTTTTCATTCATTGAACTCATTTTTTTTCTTACATAAATTTAATACTCAATCCTTAATACAATCAATCACATTTAGTTGTTTACATATAAATCAAATGTTTTTAATTAAGTGGCATATCACGATCATTCAAATAGATCAATTGTTAAACCATCTTGAATCTGTTCTTTCAGACTAACCAAAATCATTCAAAAATACCATAACTCAAAAATGCCCAAGTGTTCAGTTTGTCACTTGGATGAATCCCCTCCAACATACAAGGGCTTTTGTGATCATTATATCAAATTCTTATGATTCTCCACACATTGATCAGACTTCAGTAATTGCTTCTATGATCTGATACCAGAACATGGCCAGCTCTAAGCCGACCAGGTTATTATTTTCTTTTCTTTTTTCTTTTTTTGTGCTTTATCAGTGGTTCGATAGCTTCCAAGAAAGGTTTCGATTGAGTAAAACCAATAGTGGCATATTTAATATTTGGACCAGCATCTCATTTTAACATAGCAATATAAAGATATATAAATATCTCTGACCCTATACTGGAAATTCCTTTCAAAGAGGTCAATAAACATGTTTTTTAATAATATGAGATCATTGGCAAAAGCTTGGGGACAGATAAGATAATTAGAACAAAATTAGCACATGGTTTAAAAATTTTCAGTGTAAAAGCTTCCATATATCTTGCATAATAAGTTGAAAAGGATAATGTGCATCAAACTGAATAATATCAATTATCATTGCTTGTACCATGGATTTGAGCCTCTGCATGCCTATGTGTGCCCAAATGAAGTTTTTTATTCCTCAAGTGAGTTATCAGTGCGTGAATAGCCATCACCAACATCCACCATGGAAAACGTAAAGTGCAGATTTAAAGATGATTGTATTAACAGTGTGTCTGAAATGTACACTGCAGAAGTGCACAGTGAAATACGTGCAATTATGTGATCAGACATGCATGCGTCCAATCATTCCAATGTGAACATGCAGATGTCATGTGACGTCACACCGCTGCTGAAAATAGTGCACATACTGAGGCTCCATTTACAAACCATTTACCTTACAGATGTCAAATTTTTGATAGCACATTATGTGAGCAAGCACTTTCTGTGCATGAAGAAAATATCGAGTGGGATTTGTGAATCTATGCATAACTTATGAAGTTACATGTCATAATTGTGAATTTTTCACCATATATTTCCAGTTTTTTGATTAAAAAAAATGACATAAAAATTTGATTTCCATTCAGGTTAAAGTGTTACGTGTGATAAAATTTGTCCCTCAGAGCTGGCTATAGTCTCTCACGTTTGCTGTTACTCTATGAAAAATTGTTTACGATTTGTTATCACCATTATAAGGAGATCAAGTTAAAATAAATTGGCAAAAGTGTCTGTCGTAGTTCTAATTTTACATGCTAATTGACTGACTTAAACGTTAACAAAACTAATCTCCCGTTCTTTATCCAAAAAGTGATACAGAAAATAATGTGATATTATATCATTGTTAAAAAGTTATATCTTAAACTGCTTTTTAGTGAGTTTCACATCCCATTAACAGCATATTATAAGCGTTTTTATAATAACAGAATTTTAAAAGACCATAACTGGGAGAACGTTGTCTTATACATCTATAAGGATATTTATAACTTTAAGATAAGCTTTGTTAGTAAGAATGTTTTCTCTAAAACCTCTCTCATTGTTTTTCACTTCCAGATCAGCTGTTTCTGGCCATTGATTCGTATATATTTCTCAAAATGGCCCCGTCTCTAAATCACTGGATCCTGTAGTTGATTTCCATGTAGCTTGTTCTGAGTTCTTCTTTCAGAGTTTCTCAGTTTTTGAGTTCCATCTTTAACTCGTCACTGCTGTTGTTGTTCCAAAAATATCCATTTGGAACGACTCAGTCTGTCTGAATGTAAAAGTTCCATGTTTGATTGGGTTCTCCCACTGACCACATCGAAATGCTCTCAATATGCGCCGCTCTTACCAGCTCTGTGAGTCTGTAGCATGAGAAACGCAGTCATAGTAAAGTCCAGGAGTAAGGTGGAGGATTTTGGGGTCTCAATTTTATGAGAGCACCTGAGTGAGCTCCAGGTAATGCATGTCAAACCACTGAATGGGAAAAGACAGAAATGAAAAACGGAAAGATTAAGTCATTGCAAACCACATTTTTTCACAAAAGGCTCTAGGAGAAGAAAAACAGAAGGGTTTGATGGAACTACACTAAGACGCTTCACAAAATAGTACCTTGTGCATAAGGAACATTTTCTGATGAGATGAGAAGATGGAAGTGGCAGAGAAAATTGACAAAACATACACATACGTAAGACACTTCAATCTGATGACATGCAAATGTATTGAAATGTTACTGTGGAAACACAGCCACTACCTAACAATTAGAAATGCCTGACGATGCTGACAAAGTATGTGACAACCTCCTGTTGACAAATCTAATTAAAGGTTTGCAATACTCTGTCAACAAGCTGCACTGTGAGCAGACTGGCAGTGATAACTGAGGGTATTTGTATGGACAAAATTCCAACAATTCCATTTCTAATTGCATAATTATGTCTGGGGATATGTAGTTCCTCCAGTGATCACATATAATCTGCCCACCAAGACATGGAACATATACTCATAACATAACATGAAAATATGTTACTAGACTAAAGTTTAGAAACACTTGACTGAATCGTTTTTCAAAATCGTTCTTAATCTTTTCTGAAATTTAAAGGCTTGCCTTTTAATTCTTAAAATTAGTTTTTGTACACAAATTATTTCTACATGAGTTTCTTAACTAAAACTACAATTTTTAATTCATATTATATATATATGAACACAAAATTTTAGTCTTTTAAAAGGCATCAGATATAAACTAAGTGCAATGTAGTGTTGTCAAAAATATCTATTTTGAGATACATATCGATACTAAAATATCTGAAACGCATCTAATATTAATTTTCTGCAGAATAGATACATGATACCAGCTGTGCTTTCTCACTCTCTCATCTCTCCGACAGTGAGTCGACACACAAACCCGCCTCCCCTCACTCACTCATTTCATTTGCTCCAGATGAATATTGTTGGTTACAGGGCTTGAATTTCGCTGTGGGATTGTGGGTATTGCGCATAATTTTACTCATTCCCGCAAATTTTGTACTCACACTCAAAGTGCATGCACAAAGTCGCCTCTCAGTACTAAATTGAGTTTTTTTTCGCTGCTCTTCACACTTAAACAGTTAAATACACAAAATTTTGTCGAAACGCCGGTCTTGGAGAGTATTCACGTAAACACAGTCAGTTATGTTTTAAGTGAACATAAACAGAAAGAAAACACATGTGTAACAGTATAATGGATCCGTGCGTCAGGTCCTAAAGTGACAGCAGCCTAAAATACTTGCTGCCAAATTATGAGATAATATTAAAAATATCTATATGGCAATTTTCACCATGGTATGGATGTCAAAATTGTGGCCAGTGAAAATGCTGAGTGGCTAGTAACTTTGGAAAACCACTGGCCACAGTGGCTGGTGAGCAAAAAAGTTATTGTCAAGCCCTGTTTATAATATATATATATATATATATAGAGAGAGAGAGAGAGAGTTATTATGCTTTATTTAACGTTCAAAAGTTTAGGGTCAGTAAGATTTTTGTGAAAGAAATTTATTCCACAAAGTCACATTAAACTGATCAAAAGTGACAGTACAGAGTTTAACATTTTTACAAAATTTGTTCTGTAGTTTTCTATTCCAAATAAATGCTGTTCTTTTAAACCTTTTTTTGAAGATGTTTCACCCTGACCAACTGAAGTTACCATTTCCTACACTCTCATTGGTCTCATGTTCATTGACAGTCTTAGGACAGAGTGACAACAGATGGCTAAACTAACAGCTTAAACCCTTGAGCAAAGACAAATCATAGGCCATTAAAAGTTAAAGGCCTCGCACATATGCTGGTCTCAGTATGCAAACACCCCCTATTGATGATCATAATTAGACACCGCATGACACATAACACATCACCCTACAGCTCAGCACAAAATTGAGTAAAAATGGAAATATAGCACTAGAATACCTGTTTCTGAGTGACAGCAGGATGTCCCACCCGTCAGAATACTCCTAGGCTTCTCCGACCAACATGAAATGGTGTTACCTCGCCCACAACCACCTCGTCTCCACCAACAACTAGAAAGACAATGTGTGAAGTCTACAAATGACCTCTTTCACCTTCCACAAAAAATGCCCTTTCAAAGTTGGTAGAGTACAGTTTATTCAGCAAATATAGATCAACAGAATAAACCCAAACTTGTTCTTTGAAAAAGAAGGTATATACAGTCAAACCAAAATGTATTCAGACACCTTGAACATTTCATTCATTAATACAGTTTATTCACTATAGTTTGAAAAAATGGTAATAAAATATGACAAGATCTCAGATATATGAGTGTGTCAGAAAAAATTATTCTTAATTATGTCAGATAACACTTAAGCAAAACATGGTCAGGTCAAAGTGTCTGAATAATTTTTGGTTCCAAATTTTTATAAATTTACTGTATGAAGAATTTTTGGGTATAATATGTCACAGCTTACTTTATTTTACTATCCTCACTTACATAAATGAACTATAGTGTCCTGCACCCACTAGTAAAAAATATATCAAAAATTTTGGTTTGACTGTATGTATATTAGATATTAGAACGATCAGTGTTGGGTGTAACGCATTACAAGTAACATGCATTACGTAATTCGATGTAATGAGTAAAGTAACGCATTGCTTTATAAATTTACACATTAACTTTTGAGTTACTTTTTTAAAAAAGTAACGCACAATACTTTTCAGTTTAGTTAATTTGCTTAAACATTTTTTAAACTACTGAATTAAATTTTTCTCCATAACAGTCACTCATTCCTGCATGGGAACAGACAAAAAGTACAGAAGTAACAAAACACATTACTTTTAACTTTCAATAAAAAGAGTTGTACAGTAGGCAATATAACCTGTAATGTTAAGAGATCCTTTGTATGACATACATAGTTCTAGGGGTCAGGAAATATCAGTCAGAATATAATAATATTCTTGTAGAAAAGAACTTCTCAGTGAGAAAACACCTGCAAGGCCTGAAAGATCAAGCCTTAACCAGGTAAGAAAAAGTAACGCAAAAGTAATGTAGCGCATTGCTTTCCATAACTAAGTACTATAATTAGTTAATTTTTTAAGGAAATACACAATATTGTAAAGCACTACTTTTAAAAAATGTACTTTCATCAACACTGAGAATGATTTCTGAAGGATCATGTATCACTGAAGACTGGAGTAATGGTTGCTGAAAATTCAGCAGTGTCATCACAGGAATAAATTACATTTTAATATATCTTAAAACAGAAAACATTTCTTTTAAATTGTATAAATTATAATATTTCACACTATTAATGTTTTACTATATTTCTCATCAAATACATGCAGTCTTTCAAAAACATAAAATAATAATAATTTTTCCAAACTTTTGACTGGTACAAACAAATTTATAAAATTAATCAATTTAAATGTGTGCTAAATGAATAATACTCACTTTAGTAAAGTGCAGAGCAGCATGAGTAGGACACTGCCCACCACACACAACACCAGCATGGTGGCCACAGTCTGCTGCCTGTGGTTAGACGCCACCACTGCCAAGAGGTCTGCATGTTCACAGCGCATACCCACAAAGCCAGGATGACATCTACACAAACATACACAAGTGTCCCTTTTATTATAATTGAAAAGAGAGCTTTTAAAAACTAAAGCCCAGTATTAAAACATGCTCAGCAAAAGAGGAGTATATTCAATAGATGTTAGCAAAAGCATTTCATTCCAAAATGAGGAATCTGCCAGTATCATGGTCATTAAATCAATTAAATTAACTATAATTAATTTGACATTTTGTGGTGAACTACTACATACGGATGTGAACATGGAGAAAACAATAAATTCCCTGACAACAGGAGAACTCAGACACAAGCACCAACACAGATTTGAATTCTGCTATTGTGCCAAATTTATACACGGAAAAGCAATTTAGCACAGGACAAAACATGCTTGTCTACACATGGACAGCTCAATGAACATGCTGTCAGCAAGAATTTATCCAAGTGAGTCAGCAATCAAAATGCATTTCAGTCAATTTAGACTTCTTCATACTGGCAGCTCAAATCCAATTTTTCTCCTCTTTTCCGATTCTAATTCTATTATTATTTAAAAATATATGTTGGTTGAGCAATAAATAAATAAATAAAACAACGAAATACACATCAGATTTTCACAGTATTAGTATTAAACCATAATCACAGTATTAGGATTCATGGAATTTGTCTTTTTTTCTATGATCAAGATGCACATTTGATTTTACATTCAAAGTGCTATAGTGATGCTGGTGGTGATGGCACTAAATAAAACCGCACGTACCACCCTGCTTCATCACTTATCTGCTCTTTACACTCTGAGCACCCTGGCTTGATGCCTTGATATACAAATATATCACTATCTGATAGCAAGTTGTTTACAGCTGTTGTAGAACAAAGTAGTAAAAAATTGTAGTGTGATCATAAGGATTGTTAACAGACGTGTGGATGTCAGGCTGCAGGTAAAATAAATGCTGTTAAAAACAGCAAATTCTTAATATTCAGTCTGAAAAAAGACTTACACACATGCAGGTGTTTCCTCCAGGATGAGAAAGCGGCATGTGCCATGAAAACAGAAGTGGCTGTGGGAGTCGGGGCAGTCATCGAAGTGAGAGTGGACAGCGGCTGCTATAAATTCTACAAGAACAAAATAAAGAGAACCTGGGTTTAATGTTGACATTAATTACAATAACTTGTTTAATAATAATAATAATAATAATAATAATAATAAAAGATCTAGGCAAGAATTTCTTAAAAATGTATTTGCAAATGTTTTGCCTGATGACCATTGCCCTGGTTTATCATAAATTTGTATACAAGCTACAAGATCACTTTAAAACAAACAAAATGATCTACTTCAATTAAATTTCCAGCCTTTGTTGTCATCAAAGCTAGAGCAAAATTAATTATATTTTGTGAAAGGCGCTGGTGGAAAGAGAAGAAGGGCTTTTCACACTTGAAATAGTTAACCCTGGGTCATTCTAAACCCCAGGTAAATGGAATTCTGGGTTATCTTGCTTCACATTTCATACTGCTCACAATTTATCCAGGGTAAACAATTAATCCTGGGTATTCGTAAACTGACGTTTCACACTGTACATTCCTAAACCCTGGGTTAATGTTCTTATTTGCATATTTTGGTGTCAGTGTCATTGTTTGGATGAACGCTGCATGCGACCCGTTTACATAAAAGCTCTAACATTGTGCATCCTCATACTGCCGACTGTGCTATTGAGTTTATACTAAATGGACATTTCAGACTACAAAGGTAAAAATGAAATGGTCTCTTCTTCACTCAAATTGTCACGTTTTCTCCAAGCATTTGACATTTTTCCCTATCAAAAACACTGAATTTACTGTTTATATACAGTCCGAGGTGTTTCTGTGACTGTCCAAATCACTTGAATATGAGACACGTGATTGGTTGTCTGTTGCTAAGCATCTAGCTGTAACATTCTAACACGCATCGTTTCACACTGTACAAGTTTGGCACCGCAATGCTGGGTTAACACCGCAAAAGTGGTTAAGTGCAGTGTGAAAAGCCCTGAAGTGGAAGGAAGAAAATAAATTCCAAGATCTCTGCCAGGTTACAAATTTAATCAGAATTAGAGGATATGATATTATTTGGAAGATCATAGCACTTTAGATTCTATTATTTCAAGACGCGCCAGTTTCTCATACTCTATCCTCCCTACGGCACACATTTGATCCAAGGAGAGTACAAAAGGAGACATGGTGTTAGACAAGAGAGAGCAAGATTTAGCTAGGACTACCGGTCAAGATTTAAGGTGCTTTCTTGAAATGGACAAATTCCCTTTTCTAATCATTGTGAGCTTTGTCTACAGAAGGTATTTATATTGGATGAAAACTGTGTGCTGTATAATAAATAAATAAGCAATACCTTAAATACCTTATCTAACACAATAATAAATATGTGCCTCTAATACTTTAATGGCTCATTTCCACTGAGTGGTTTGGTTCGGTTCAGTACAGTGCAATTCGAGATGGCAAACCCTGATCCGGCTTGCGTTTCCAACAGTACCCTTACTTGATAGGCGTGGTGTATGCCAGAAAGAAGCAATCAACGTCATTCTCACGTGAAGAAGAAAGTGACAGTAAACAACAATGAAGGACATACAGCAGCTTTGTTTGAGCAAAGGCTGAAGGCTGCAAAAAGAAAAAAAGCCGAAAAATACACATTGTGTTGCAACAGTATTCATTCATTCTGTCAACCAACCAATCAGTAAGTGTTGCTCCACACTTTTGGTACCAGTACTGTTGGTGCTATTGTGCTTGGTAGCCCAACGGAAGGGTCCCAAAAAGTGGTAGAGTTCGGAATTAGGGTACCATTCACAACTTTTGACAATGGAAACGGCAAAAATTGCGTAACCGTACCGCTCGGTGGAAACAAGCCATAAAATGTCATAGGTGTACCATATTCAAGCAATATATGCCTTCTTATTCAGGCATGTATATTTCAGACCTATGAAGCCCGAAATGAGCCAAGCACAAAGGAAAGAGCAGACAGAGCATACTTCTGACACGTGTAGTAGTAGTGGTTGTCGTCGTGCTGCTGGTGGTTGTTGTAGAAGAGGTGGTAGTTGTTGTTGTGGTGGTTGCAATGGTCGTCGTTGAGGTAGAATTCTCTTGTACCTGCCCATATGTGAAAAGGGAGCCTACAAATCAAAAAAAAAAATGCACATAATCAAAATCAATAGCACTACAATGATACACTAGCATTGTTGATGACAGCTAAGTACTATAGATTCGGACAAGGTGTTTAAAAACCTTCCAAATATCTACTGACTTGCAGTGAAATCTAGTTTTGTAAACCTCTTACCCAAATGTGAAAATGAGGATCCGACAAAGTCAAAAAATGACAGACTCATAATCGTTACAGCAATGAGAAAACAGCGGAGCAACAGCATCACACACTAGAGAGAAAAAGGCTTGATTGGCGTCCAACACAAATGACAAATAGCTACTTAAAGCCCACTTACTTCAGACTCAGAGAACAATTAAAATACCCTGGAACAACAGTGGGAGTTTCTGACTTCTGACCTTCAGACTATTTTGAGAATGACTGGGCTAAGATAAATTAAAGTGGATTTGTGATGTGGATCTCTCCGCATACAAAGGTAAGGGTAAGCTCACACTTCAGGACTGTAGGATCTGAATTGCTGTGGTGCTCACACTACACAACAAGGTTTCTTGTCATCTGTCATCATCTTGTCATAGCAGCGCGCATACTACACAACACAATGCTGATGAGGTGCACAAACTACAAGACATTTGGTCGAGAGGCAGTCCCGACCAACAGTGGGGAAAAAAAACAAAAAACCTTTTTTTCCACATAAATTCAAGCAAGCGATTATGAGATTTTTCCACTTATACCATCTGCACTGTGATTGGCTGGATTAGTTCCACCTTGTCGTTGCACTGTACACACTACAAGATCACGTGGTGATAATATCAAACAGGTTTAAAAACCTGGGGTTTTGTCACAGACGTTGGAAATGTGTCTGCGACATCAAAATCCAGCCAAAAGTCAGCATGAGCATACCTTAAGATGCCGCCAGAGGAATCTTTGTCATGGCGTGCTTAATTCACACTTATATTTACAGAAAATCGCAGAACCACCTGAAATCCCAAAGTTTATCGCTCTGTTTTAAAAGTTCCCTAGTGAGAACATTTTAAGGCATTATAGGAGCATAGAAGCTCAGTGAAAAAAAAAAAAAAATCCAAGATGGCAGTTGAGTAAAGAAAATGTTGATTATAAATAAACATTTCATTCAAAACAGAAAAGAATTCATATGCTTATTAGAGTATTGCCCATTAGCTTAGAAACATGTAGTCGAGCAACCCTTGTGGAGAGCTATTTTTGTGGAATATTTTAAAGAATGTTGGAAACCAAACAGCCTCATTGACTTTTAATTTTCTATGGAAGTCAATGGGCCCCATCAACTGTTTGGTTACAGACATTCTTCAAAATATCTTCTTTTGTGTTTAGCAGAAGAAAGAAACTCATACAGGTTTGGAACAACTTGAGGGTGAGGAAATGATAACATAATTTTAATTTCTGGGTGAACTATCCCTTTAAGTAAAGACCATACAAACTGATTTACAGGCCATCTACATCTGTTTTATACAAATTCCAAAGTGTCCAGATTCTAACAGTCTGTCTCATGTTTTGTTATTCCACTAAAATGGCTTGGAAGAGAGTCTGGGACCTCAAGGCATGTTCTTATTCTGTATGCACAGGGACTTTATGAAAATCCCTGTTAAATGAGAGGCCACTATGTTTCATCGAACTGGAAAACTCCTCAGAAAAGCTCTTCTTCTTACAATAATGCTTTAGTGTTAATATCCCATGCCAAGTTAACATTTAAAACATACACATCCAGCAAGCTGGAGGTGGTGCACAAAATACATAAATAAATTTACTAAATTAAACTCTTGTCAGAGCCATGTCACTTTCGATATATTACCTGCATGTAAAGAGAAAATAATGGTAAATAAAAATAAACTAAAAAATAATTTAAAATGAAATAAAATGAGGAAATTCATGACTGCGCATTTCTTCTGTGGAACACAAAGAAGATATTTTGAAGAAAGTTAGTAACCAAACTGTTTTGGTTACCATTGACTTCTATTGTATGGACAAAAGAATACCGACACATTTCTCAAAATATCGACTTTTATATTAATATATAAAAAGATAAAAGTCATACAGATTTGTAGGTGACATGTAGGTGAGTAAATAATGTCAGAATTTAAATTTAAATTAAATGAGTGAACTAGGTCTTTAAGTTAAGAAAACCCTTTGATATCATTGCAAAGGTATTCCTAAGGGTTTAATCTTAATTTAGAAAAACTGCCATTCCTTAACCATTGGTGTACCAAAATCACTTACTGAGATAATGGAACCCCTATATATGTCCTCGAAGAATAAAACAGCTGCTACCAGTACAATCACTCAGTCAATAAAAGTAGTTACTTTATGGGGCATCAAGCAGGTTTACAAATGCCATGATGTATTACATATAAATATTTGCTTTCTATTAAGCACATAAGCACATAAAGCAAAACCACACATGATGTCCAACAAAAATTTAAGCTCTTTAATGAAACTTGACTGACTTTCTCTCACTGAAACAGCTTGCCGAGTTAAGAACGTGCCTTCGTTTCAGAGACAAAGCAATAAAGGATGGACACTAAAGAATGGCTCTATATTTAAACTAAGCTCTGTTAACCTTGTTAATGACAGGAGCGAGGCTACTGAGCCAAAGAAGCTGCTGGACAAAAAAGGATAGAAAACCACTACTACTTCCATGCCTTGGTAAACACTGACAGCACATTTTGCATGCTACCAAGCTAAAAGGTTGCACAACAATGCAGAATAATTATATGTTGGACACACAAGTTCTTCTCTGCTAATGGTGTGACTGTATGGCGAATGTCAGGAGAAAGTGGACCTCTCATAATGCGTTTTATTTTGATGACTAGAGTATTGTCAAATCATGATAAAACTATGGTATATAAAACACTACTGGAAAATGCACATCATAAAATCATTTTAAAAGCTTCATTTATAGCTCACAGCTTCAATTCAACCTCTGAATAAAAAAGATTCTGATAGTTCGAGTAAGCTTAAATCCACTTGAGGCATGACGGCTTCATTTAGAATAAAAAATAATTTAAAATGTGGCAACATTCTATACTGTCATTTTCATGTAAAGGACAAGATTTCAAATTATTTTACTGTAATATTTTGCTCAACTGACGAATTATTTACATTTTCAAAGTTATTTTATAAAAAATAATGCCAGTAAATCGTATGAGCACAACATAAAATATATTTACTCACCGGTGAGAAGAAATATCGTATCCCAAAAAGCACGATACATCATTATAAGGCGTTTATGTGACTTGTTGGTGAAGGATTCGAGGCGTCGTCTCTTATTTTAAAACATTTATCTTTGCCAATATAGATGTAGGCACGCGCGTATTCTTGAGATGGCTAATTTTATTGATAGTCTGTCACATTGATCAGATATCTGACTTCCATAGTATAACTGTGTTCGTCTTTCTTCATAGTTTCATGTAGCCTAGTCGACACAAGACGCCATGCGTCAGTCCAGGTATTTTAAACTTGACGTCAAACTGCGTGTTACCGCTGATATGAAACGCTAAATATTTTTTTTTCTAATTCACTATGATGATAAAGATCAGTTGTAAAACATTGTTAACTACAAAACTACTTTACAAATTACTCATAGCGCAGAACCCTCTCCACACCCTTGACATCCTTCTGTTGTGCGTGCTTGCGTGCGTGCGCGCGCGCGTGAGCTAAAGAGAGTAGGCTAGTGCATTGCTGGAAACCGGGGAGTTGTTGTAACACATTTTGTTTAAACGTCTATTAACTCTTTTTTTTTCTTTTTTTTTCGCAATGAGTAATTTAATAATTAGTTTTCAGCTTTTATTTTTTAAATAGGCCTACGCATATTTTATTATTAATTTTGATTTTCGGAACTATCCTACATAGTGAGTTAAGTTTTAAGTTTATCGTTAAACGTTTACTAAAATATGTTTAACGAAAAAGTGATATACAATTTTTATTTTTAGTGTCAGATTATTGGTCAGTAGCAGATTACTGGTTACACTGACCTGGCTACCTCTTATCTCTATCTTCTATTGTCGAGTTTAACCTTACATGTGTGATGTGGCGTGGCTGTTTCCAATCCACTCCCAGAGGTAGGCTATTTATTTACCTGGTTAAATGTTTCCTCAAAATTAGATTACACTGAAGGCCAAAATTAGTTAAAATTACACATAACTGTAGTAGAGTAAATAGACTACTGGGACACTCACAAAAAACAGGATTATGTTTAAAAGAAATTAATTTGAAAATCTCTATTTTTGTTATAACGTTTTTGTGCTTAATTCTAATTCTTATTTTCTTTGATTTTTTGTAAGGAGAGGAAGTTTTGTCCAGGTTTTGGGTCAGTTAAGCATTTATTTGTGTTACCTAAACTAGAAGTATCCAAAAAGTATATGCTAATAATTTATTTCATAGGTCAACCAAAACCAAGCCTCTACCTACACCTTTATTGTAATTCCACAAGAGTACAAACGTCAAGAGTGCAAAATTATAATAATGTTATGTTGCCCTCTAGTGGAATAAGTGGATAAGCTCAATATTATTTCAAATCAGTAGCCTACTGTTTTTTACATGCCTCGATTCTATAAATATTCCGTAAGTCGCCCAACGTCTGCTTACTGAATGTAAAACAAGCACAAAACTATTTTTATTTAAAAAAAAAAAAAAAAAAACCTTGGTAAGTAAATATTCTGTTTCACAGTACCTACAGTTATATATACATCCCGATAGGTGGAGTTGAACTACAGTTTAATGATCTCGTTTTCTTTTAAATGGACTTTTACATGGACACAATGCCAACGTATTCATAAGGAGCAGGTGCGTTTAATTCAACAGAAGTTCCCAGGAGAATTCGAAAATCATTGTTTTATCTAGTCAAAGAGTGGTTAGTTAAACTATATAAATTGTGAGGATCGTGACTGACCATTCTGAAGTTACTTCTTGGCTGTAATATTTGAAGACGTGTGTCATAGTCTCTTTCTACGCACCTTTCTCGGAGCATCAATGTCATTTAATGGCGAGCACAGAATAAACTGACAGCTTCCTTCTCTATTCTTGAATTTTAACCTCTGGATTATTTTTCTCAAGACAAATCATTAGCACATACTTGAAGACATCATGACTACAAGGGAGAAGAAGGTAGAATGTTTATGTCCTATTGCTGGAGTTCATTTCCATTAGTCTGATTTTTTAAAAAAGTTTAATTTTAATTTAATTTAGTCATTTATTTTTTTTGTTCTGAAGTTGATTTGTTTGTTTTGTTGCTTATATGTGTGTTAACGTAACATTATAGTTATTCTTTCTAATCAGGGTCATACATACATTTTGGCATTAATGGTGACCTCTGCAGCTATTGGGGGAACACTACAGTATGGATACAACCTGACCATAATGAATGCACCGACTGTTGTAAGGAACAGTGTTTCATTGGGTTTGTGTGAAAGAGCAAAAATATTTTTGCCATATTAGTTGTCTGTGTGTGTCCGTTAAGGCTAATTACAAGTTTTCTGTTCTGTGTTCCTTCCTGCAGTTCATTCAAAAGTTTGTCAATGAGACATTTCAGGAGAGATGGGGAATACAGTTGGGGGTTTATGAGGTCACACTGATATGGACCTTTATAGTCTCTATTTTCTCATTAGGCGGCTTTATTGGAGCCCTGATAGCAGGGCCGATGTCTGTCCGTTTCGGGAGGTACAAACACTTCTGTCTCTATCTTGTTTTATTTACAGTAACAGTTTACATCTTAAAGTTCATGTTTTCTTGCCAGTGGTTTTATTTCATTAAAACATGTTTTAGATTTAAAATTTAGTCTATTTTAAGTAAGAAATCATTCTTTATAGTTACCCTGTTATGTTCTTGTTTCCAAGGAAGAAGACTATGTTGCTGAACAATGTGTTTCTTATATCAAGTTCACTGCTTGCATTGCTGAGCCGAACTGCAAAGTCAGTTGAGATGATTATCATCTCCAGATTTTTGGTTGGCATAAATGCAGGTACTGTGTATATATATTTTACCTGTAAATGTGATTATCAGTAATGGGCCCTTTATATTTTGAGATTGCTAGTTTCTTCCTGGTATCATTATAAACCATCCTCTCTATTTATATTCAGGCATCAGTATGAATGTACAGCCCATGTATTTTGGTGAAAGTGCACCGAAGCACTTACGAGGAGCTGTGTCTCTGTCCTCAGCTGTCTTCACTTCATTTGGACTGGTGTTGGGACAGGTGGTCAGTCTGAGGTGCGTTACATATTTGATGCAGTACGAAGCAGTTCGTGAGAGTGATTACCATTTCCTTGTGTGATGTAAAGTAAATTATTTAATAAGTACTTTTAATGAGGTGCACTTAAAATGGTTATTTTGTTATCTTTTATGCCTAAATTAAATTGATTATTATGACTGAAATGGCTGATTTTAAAATACTTCTTTATTCAGTGAGGTGTTAGGTAGTGAGCCGTGTTGGCAGTACTTATTGGCCAGTAATGCTATCCCAGGCTTCATCCAACTCCTCACCTTGCCCTGGTTTCCAGAAAGTCCCCGCTACCTCCTCATTGACTGTGGAGACAAAGAGGCCTGCCTAATGGGTATGAGTCTTTTAAAAAGGGCCTCCTTTGTATATACAACCTGAATTCCGGAAATGTTGGGATGTTTTTTAAATTTGAATAAAATGAAAACTAAAAGACTTTCAAATCACATGAGGCAATATTTTATTCACAATACAATATAGATAACATAACAAATGTTTAAACTGAGAAATTGTACACTTTTATCCACTAAATGAGCTCATTTCAAATTTGATGCCTGCTACAGGTCTCAAAATAGTTGGGACGGGGGCATGTTTTCCATGGTGTAGCATCTCCTCTTCTTTTCACAACAGTTTAAAGATGTCTGGGCATCGAGGTAATGAGTTTGTGGAGTTTCGGTGTTGAAATTTGGTCCCATTCTTGCCTGATATAGGTTTCCATCTGCTGAAGAGTTTGTGGTCGTCTTTGAGGTATTTTTCTCTATAGGTGAAAGATCTGGACTGCAGGCAGGCCAATTCAGCACCCGGACTCTTCTACGACGAAGCCATGCTGTTGTAATAGCTGCAGTATGTAGTTTTGCATTGTCCTGCTGAAATACACAAGGCTATGACGGCGCTTCTGGACCATGTTCACATATGGCTTCCTTTTTGCATGATAGAGATTTAGTTGGCATCTGCAGATGGCACGATGGATTGTGTTTACCGACAGTGGTTTCTGGAAGTATTCCTGGGCCCATTTAGTAATGTCATTGACACAATCATTCCGATGAGTGACGCAGTGTCGTCTGAGGGCCCGGGCATCCAATAAAGGTCTTCGGCCTTGTCCCTTACGCACAGAGATTTCTCCAGTTTCTCTGAATCTTTTGATGATGTTATGCACTGAGATTTGCAAAGCCTTTGCAATTTGATGTTGAGGAACATTGTTTTTAAAGTATTCCACAATCTTTTTACGCGCTCTTTCACAGCTCTGCCCATCTTTACTTCTGAGAGACTCTTCCTCGCTAAGACATCCCTTTTATAGCTAATCATGTTATAGACCTGATATCAATTAACTTAATTAGTTGCTAGATGTTCTCCCAGCTGAATCTTTTCAAAATTTCTTGCTTTTTCAGCCATTTGTTGCCCCTGTGCCAACTTTTTTGAGACCTGTAGCAGGCATCAATTTTGAAATGAGCTCATTTAGTGGATAAAAGTGTAAAATTTCTCAGTTTAAACATTTGCTATGTTATCTATGTTCTATTGTGAATAAAATATTGGCTCATGTGATTTAAAAGTCTTTCAGTTTTCATTTTATTCAAATTTAAAAAAACGTCTGAAAATTTCCAGAATTCGGGTTGTAGTAAAAAGCAGTAAAATATGTTAGAATATGTTAGAAAGGTCATTATGGTTTGGTACAACATGAGGGAAAGAAGTGTTGGGGAAAGTTACTTTTAAAAGTAATGCGTTATAATATTGTATTGTAAAAAGTAACTAATTGCATTGCTTAGTTACTTTTTATGGGAAGTAATACGTTACATTACTTTTGTGTTACTTTTTCTAACCTGGACTGGGCTTGCTTGTTTGTTTTTTATTAACAAAAAAAAGTTCTACTTTTGGCAAATATAAAGACCCTTTCACACAAAAAGTGAAATGAATAAGCCTCAGGCTAAAGGAAATGCAAATTCACGCCTGTACAGTACAGGGCGAAGCTCAAACAAACCTTTCAGCTGTGCTATTATTCTGGATCACAGAAAAACAGGATGCAAGAGAAGAAAGTTCAATACTCTTACTTCAGCAATTAAAAAAAAGAAAGAAACACAAATGTGATGTTTTTGCTTAGTATGGTTGAATCGCGGTCAGCAGCAAAGACACTGGTTAATAAAGTGAGATTAAATACATAAAGTATATTTGTGTTGTGGACAGGAGAGGTATCAGTCAATAATGGGAAACAAAGTAACCTCTGTTATTTATTTAAAAAAGTAACTGAGATAATTTGTTGTAAATTTAAAAGTATTGCGTAATCTGATTACGTTACTTGCGTTACCCCTCAATACTGAGGGCAAGTAAATGCTGACAAAATGTTCATTTTTGGGTGAACTATCTCTTTAAATATGTCATTCTGATATATTTGAAAGCTGAATATAATTCTTACACTTGATTATATACATTAATCATGTTTGTTCTTCAGCACTGCGGCGTCTACGAGGCTGTGAGGTGCAGAGAGAAGAGCTGGATGAGATTCTGCAGGAACAGAATGAAACCAAGGGAGAACGTGCCAAACAGCCATGGGAGCTCTTCACTGACCGCAGCGTTCGCTGGCAGCTCATCTCTGTGGCAGTCTTGAGCAGTGCCATGCAACTGTGCGGTAATGACTCGGTGAGACCCTGCCTCTGTCCAATCCTATGCTGTTACATCTTTGCCTCTTAGTTGGAAGTTCAAGTGTAACTGGATTGCCAGTGCAGTGCTTCATAAACTGAACGTTAACCAAAGAAAACACACCTAGCAGTTCTTGAGAATGAATGCTTGTTGCAGGCTTAATGTTAATATTTGAAAGAATATGTACAGAGTCTTCATGCTTCTAGGGGGTAAAAATGTATGCAAACAGACTCACACAAAGCAGTTAGCAGTTAGTTAGAATCGCTTGTGTCCCCATCATATTTGTCTTAATATTATATAAAATATCAATCTCACTGTTTTTACACCATTCAAAAGTTTTGGGTCAGTAATATGTTTTAAAAGAAATTATTTATTCAGCAAGTATGCATTAAATAAATCAAAACTGACAGTAAAGAATATCACATTGTTACAAAAAAAATTTGTTCTTTTGCTTTGCATTTAAACTTTTTTATTTATCAAAGAATCCTGAAAAAATGTATCATGGTTTCAACAAAATATTAGGCAGCACAACTGTTTTCAACATTGATAATAATAATGTTTCATGAGCACCAAATCAGCATATTAGAATAATTTCTGAAGGATCATGTGACACTGAAGACTGGAGTAATGATGCTGAAAATTCAACATTGCCATCACAGGAATAAATTACATTAAAAAAAATAAATTAATTAAATAAAATGCAGCCTTGGTGACCATAAGAGACTTTTGGTAGTATATATAATTTCCATCTTGGAAATTATATATACAAATGGTGAGTAGTATTAACATTATATGTTCACTTCTGACATTTTGAAATAAGAAATTTAAGACATTTCAATAAAACATTTAACCAGAGAGTTCCCTTCAGTTATTCAACATTTGTGGTTAATTGTTACCTTTTGTATACCTTTGAAAAACGCATTTGAATCTTTTTCTGCAAATTCTCTGAGGAACCGAATAAGCAAATGACTGATTGACCTGCCTTTTGTACAGCTTTTGTTAAATCCCTCCTGTACCCAACACTTCATACATGACTAATAATGCTTCAGTAGGATTTTAAGTGTTAGTGCTGGTGTCTTTGGGTTGTGTGTGTTTTGCACATTTAGAAATTCAAAAGATTAAGGGCCTTTTTCTTTCATTCCTCAGATTTACTTCTATGCATCATATGTGTTCCAAGAAGCAGGGATATCTGCAGGACAGATCCAATATGTGACCATTGGCACTGGGATGTGTGAATTCACAGCTTGCATTCTGTGTGTAAGTCTTCATTTAATCTGTTATCAATTATGTAACTGTCCCAGAACAAAACAGGCAGTCCTTTGACCCACTTGCATGAGTGAATGTAAGTGAATTAATTTGTCCAAAATGTTAGGCTGATCAGTTTTGTCAAGTGTTTTAGCCCCTTTTGACATACTTTCATACTTTTTTAAAAGTGTAACTGTGTACAGAATAATGTCTGTTAGAATGACATGGCTACACATGAATTATAAATCTCTGTGTGTGTGTTTAGAACCTATTGATAGAGAGGTTGGGTAGGAAGCTGATGTTGATGGGCGGCTATATTCTCATGGCAGGATGGGCTGTAGTCTTCACTGTGGCTCTTTCACTTGAGGTGTGTATTATTATAAATGTTGCATGACCTCTTTTCCCTTTACCAGCACACACATAGTCACATGGAAGGTTATGTACACGTATGCATGCTCAGAAATTATAAGCTGCATTTGGATAGTGTATACTCCTGAAGTTGACCTTTGAGAGTCCTCGTGTAATGTCTAACCTTAAAGTGGACACATAATGCCCCACTTCAGTAATCTAGACTGCATCCATTACTCCAGACTTTTAAATGGTAGTCTAAGTATAGATCAAATAACAGTTATGTTTTGATTTGACCTTCCACCCAATAGAATATGGTTACCTGGATGCCTTACCTGAGCATGACCTGCATCTTCACCTACATTCTCAGCTTTGGAATGGGACCAGGTGAATCACAATAAGCCTGACATACAGCACAATGTTTATATAATGTTACCAAATTCCATAATGTTATTTCATACACTGTGCTCATTTTCTTCATATGGTAGCTGGGGTGACTGGAATCCTTCCAACAGAGATTTTTAACCAGACAGCACGTCCTGCTGCCTACATGACTGCTGGCTCTCTAATGTGGCTGAACCTCTTCATTATCGGGATGATTTTCCCTTTCCTTGTGGTGAGAGAATAATAGACTAATTTATTGAAGAAATATACTTATTTACAGCAAAAATGACTCCTTAAAAGGATAGTTCACCCAAAAATGAAAATTTGGTGAGGGTGAGTAAGTCTAATTCTATGAGTTTCTTCTGTTCAACACAGAAGAAGATATTTTAAAGAATGTTGGTAATCAAACAGTTGATGGCAGCCATTGACTTCCACAGTAGGAAAAAAATACTATGGAAGTCAATGGCTACCGTCAACTGTATGGTTACCAACATTCTTTAAAATATCTGCTTTTCTGTTCAACAGACAAAGAAACTCATACAGGTTTGGAACAACATGAGGGTGAATAAATGATGACAAATTTTTTATTTTTGGGTGAACTATCCCTTTAATGAGTTTTTAATTAGTTAATATTTTTCAAGTCTTAAAGGGATAGTTCACCCCAAAATTAAAATTTATAGGTGTCTTTTTTTCTTCAGTAGAAGAGTAAAGAAGATTATTTAGCTGAAACCGTGGTCCTTGGTGATTTATATAATGCAAGTCAATGGCTACCATCATTTTGAGAGTCAAAAAAAAAAAACATACAGGCAAAACAAAATTAATACCCGTGGCTCCTGACGATTCAGGAGGTCTTATGAAGCGAAACGATCGGTCTGTGCAAGAAACTGAACATTATTTACAACATTATTACCTGTAATCCACAGACTTGGCAAACAATCCTGAACACGTTCATGGCAGTCTGGAGCATTTTGATGTATGCGCAGGAGCTCAAACGTTGTGAATGTGTGAAAAGTCCATTTTCCCGACTGAGATCACGCAAGCGAATGTAAACTTAATTTTTTATATAGGTTGGATAAGCCAGGATAAGCACAAGTACCACTTTGATGAACAATACAACACACAAAATTCTCTCATCATTTACTCACCTTCATGCCATCCCCAATTCATATGACTTTCTTTCCTCAGATAAACACAACGTTTTTTAGGAAAATGATCAATCTCTATGAGTCAATATATATGTCACTGAATTGGTGCCGCTCGGTTGATGCTTGAAAAACCTCACCCAGCGATCGTAATGGTAATCCATATGACCCAAGTGGATAAATCAATGTCTTCTAAAGGGAAACATATACCAATATTTTTCACTTTTTTAACTATATATCATTGCTTCTGGTCTACTGTCATAAGCGCGTTCATGAGACAGATGTTGTGACACGTGACATAAGTGCGTTGTGAAGCTTGCACAAGAAGTGGTGGTCCCCCGTGTTACTTGTGCAAACTTCAAAACACACTTACATCACAAATTCCCTCTCGTGATCAGTTGTATGACAGTAGACCTGAAGCACTGATTCATAGTTAAAAAAAGTTCAAAATACTAATATATTTTTTTATCGTTAAAAATCTTTGTGTTTATCTGAAGATGAATGAACTGTCCCTTTAAGTGTTGTAGTGTTGCTATGTAAATGTATAATGTTTCAAGGATTTTTAGATATTTTAACTGGAAAATTAGACAAAATACCAGTTAAGAATAGGATTTCTTCTTTTTATGAATGCCTTCTGTGTGTGTTTTTGCAGAGCGGATTAGGACAGTATTGCTTTGTGCCATTTGGGGCTGTATGCCTCCTGACAGCTTCATTTATTCAGATGGTTCTACCTGAAACCAAGGGAAAGACCATAACGATGATCACTAAAGAATTTTACAAACTTAACTACCGTGGACACGTCAAAATGGATCGAGAAGTAGTACAAGCCCAATACCAACTAGGGGAAGTTTTTCTCTCCACTGCCTTATAGTGTGTTAAACATCAGCTAAATTAATCTTTTTAGAAGAATATCATTAAAATTATGCCTTAATTGTTCTTCATCCCATGGTGAGTTTACATCTTATCATGTTCCTTTTTATATGTATTACTTGCTGATTAAATATTTTCTGCATCCCTAGACCGACCTGCTTTATTTCTTCGATTCATCCATTACTGTCTCACATTACTCTCATGTTAAAATATTGCCAACCATAGACCTAACTGCTCAGACTTGAAGAAAAGATGTTCACTAGCTACCTTTATCATGACACCCATTAGGGAAGAAAAACTAAAAATCTTTTTTTTTTTTTTTGTTAGCACATTTGATACAGGAGATGAATTCAGATAACACTTAGCCAAGCTGACTTTGGCCTCATCATTGAGGGTGTGCAGTTATAACAATTCTGCAGAATGTTTCTCCTTAAGGTCAACATGACTCAGCAACACCCTAACAGCGAACCCCTGATGTTTTTCTATGGCAACAGAGAGCTTTAGTTCATAGTAAACACATGATTCCTGCTGTTTAGAACAGATTAACAGGGCTATTCTGCTAAATCTGTTGTTACTTTTTTCTGCAAGATTATCTGCACAAATGAGCAAATATACTTAAAGTCCTGCATAAGTGTCATGCTCAGGCTTGGACTCAATGACCAGAACTGAGGTAACAGGTAGGTTTATTTGCAGATATGGCAGGAACACAGTGCATAAACAGGTAAGAGATGATACTTGAGATTGTTAGCAGATGAAATAGGCTTGTATTGTTAACTTTGAGTCTTTGTCTTACAGTACCATTGGAGCACGCACACGCACGCACACACACACAAGGAAACTAAGCTGAGACAAGGAATTACTGGAAGACAACTTGATGACTGGAAGATGGCATAACAGCAATAGCTAGGTAGGTAGTCAGGAACATTAAGCAGCTAAGTCCATAGCATCAGACAAGGTCAGAACCACGACTGAAGTAGTGTGTGTGCTCTATATAGTGCTGGTGAAGAGGGCTAGATGAGTTTCAGGTGGGTGTGTTTAGGTGCCAGAGGGGATGATGGGAAATGCAGTCCATGACAGAAGGGACATACAGCTGTTTTAGCTGACCTTATGTAATATAATTCTGTACTGGGCTGTTAAAAAGCTTCAGACACTGATGTTTTATCCTCAGGAATATTGAAGTTGTAAATTTTGTCATATAATACTTATACAACAGACCTTTTGAGGCCAGACTCTTTAAAGATTTTTGGATACTGAGAAATGGATTAGCTATTAAGTAGAGGGCCAAAAAACCAAAAGTGGGGCAGTGTTATACTGTGTATTAAATACAAATATATATATTCTACCCAGTACCTACAGTACTAATGTTTTAAAGAAATGGTTTCCTCTACCTCCAACTTTTTTTTAATATACAGAGATTCAAAAATGATGAGTACCCATTTTTATTCTTTTTTTTTTTTTTTTTTTTTTCAGATAAATTGGGACACTGCAACACATTTTCAGCTAGTTTGTGCTTAAATAATACATTTTCTTACATAGGACAGTGTACACACATTTTTAATAGAAATTTTTCAAAATATAAAAGACGTATACTAGTAGACTGTGCTACTGAGTGTGAATTCATAGCCTAAACACTTTTAACAATTAAATTATTAAAACACTTCAACTAATTTAGGGAAGTAAAACATTCAATGGAAGAACAAACATTTAAAGTATTGTAACTCTTCAACAGAAGGGCAAACATTTAAATAACTTTAAGAGGAGTGCAATGTACTATATGTGGTACACAATGACAATTTCATCTATGATGTGCCTATTTGTGTGTGTGCAAGTGTTTGTATCCAACTATGTGCTTAAGTGTATGTGTGTAACATGCTTCCATATTATCGTCTGTGTGCATTGTGTTTGGGGCTTCAGGGTTTCTCATGCTCAGGTCTGAACCAACTTTGTTTTTGGTTTTAGAAAACACCATAATTCCTTAATTTGTGAATATTCATAAGCTATTTTTATTTATTTTGCACATCTGCCCTTGTCAATGGAAGCCTCTCTACAAAAGAAGCTTTAACATTTTTGTTATTTAACATAAATTAACCAATTCATTCTCAGGTGTTTTTGACAAAAATGGTTTTCTGCCAGAGGCGTGACATCCACTCCCAACACCTTTCACACCACTGATTATACCCTCTGTCCTCTATTTGGCTGACATTTTCTAATTTTTCCTCTCCGTTATCTGAGAGAGAGAAAAAAGACATTCAGCACTGTATTTAATAGGATGTCCTGTTTTATTTAGCATGTTAAGGTAAATTGCGACAGTCAAAAAAATACAAAGAAACCTGCACATTCTGCTAAACCTATTGATGCTTATGTTTTGCTTATTATGTATTTTAAATGTTTAGTTATCAATTTAACTTGAGCCATAGTTTGCCTTCTGAAGTTCCATTTATGACCATTTTTCTACTGGTGTCAAAATTATAATCGTTATAATGACACAATCATGTCAATAGATGGCGTCAATGAGCTAAATAATTAGTTTAGAAGTTCATACAAACGGAAATAAACGTTCTGCTGAACCAAGAATACAAGAAAGATAACATGTCAACTTTACACTGGGTCTAACCCAAGTACTTTTGTGTTGGATTGTTTTTGGGTTAACAACTAGTAAGGCATCACCTGTAAGTACTCTTTGTCATTGCTAATATTTACCCTTGTCCTCTGGTCTACCTCCTCCAAGTTGTTTGGACTTCGGAGTGCGGTCCTGAGGGTGAAAGATTCATTTATAATTTCACGTTCTTTTGCCACACAGTTTTTTGGATCATATCCCATTCAATTAAGCAAACTGCTTGGCTCACACACAAAGTTCTAATTTATTCATTTAAATTGATCAACCCTGTAACTTCAACCCTGGTCTACCCTGTTAATTTTCCACCTTTTCAAATCCCACTATGTGTGATTTTATGCATTTCCTGAGTATGTGATCATGCACACATTTTCTATAAACTGCTGTTTAGCAGTTAATCAATACAAAATGAGGAGTGCTGCTCAGCATTATGCAATATTGTACTTGAATAAAATGAGAATATGGTATGGTTAGTTTCAATCAGACAAGCAGTAGGAGTGGAAACAGACTGACTTTGTAAACCTCATCATGGCAGCAATAATCTTTGCAAATATTCATGCTTGCTGTGAAGGTGTGCACAATATTAGCAATATGTAGTATCATTTTGCTTTTCCATTAATTTTTTGTCCTTTTTATCAAATCATTCTCATTTAATAACCTAGGTATACATATATAATATATGTTATGATTGGATCAATTTCACCAGTCATAAACATTAAAGTATTAAATAATGAAAAACTATACAGTTGTTTTCACAGCAGGTTGCCAAAGCCATGCTGTTTTTTTCCACAAAATAACACAATTATGTGTTCTGAAGTGCTCATCACAAGAAAGAAAATTCTCAAATACAATTTTATTTTATACCCATCTCTGTACCAAATAGACAGAGACACAAAAACAGTGTACAAAAACAAACATCAATAGAAAAGTATGCTTATATCCAAATGTCCAAAAATTGATCAACGTTGTGACATAAATTGCAGAGAAACAACAATTTGTCAGAAAACAAAAGGGTAGAATACCAAACATGTACAAATGTACACTTTTCTATGTGCATGTCTTTATACAAAAGTGTCAATGCAACTCTGTTTGTATATGGTTTTTATAAGATAGGTCCTTTAAATGACAGATTTTTCCTACCCATCGCTGTTCACAATCAGTACTGGGAAGGCACTTTGCAACATACAAATATACAAATACACAAGCAAGAAAACAAACAAAAAATGTTTCCAGTGATGTAATAAGCCAGAACACCATACAAGACGAACAAATAACAACAATAAAATAACTGAACAATTCCCTACAACTTCAAATTTGTAAATAAATAAGGGCTGCAAATATTCAGATCACACTTATTGGGCAGACAATGATTGTTACTATTAGAAACTTAAAATTCCAATCAATTAACAGATCTGATATTAGCAATGATCTGCAAGGATCTGCAGGTTTTCCACTGCTCAGATCAGTCTGCTTCAGATTGAACAAGTTGAACAACTACACATGACAATGAAATATGTACTTGTTTATAAAAAATTAAAAAAAATGGTGTACTTTATGTCATTGATAGCATAAATCATGAGTGACCGCTTGCAACACCTCTGCAACATTATACAAACTGCCATTCCAAATTCTCTAAATAAGTTCACGGTACATTATACTAATAACCTGCAGTGTAAAATAAAAGGAAAGATAACCAGCATTAACACTGCATTTAGAGTAAGAGGAACAGGCAAACACACACCCAATTACTTGCATAATAATAAAGACACAACAAAGGTATGGATTTGTCAGTATAGACGTAAAACAATTCTCTTAAAACATACTCTTCCAAAATGGAAAAGAAAAAATCCATTCATTCAACAAGGCCAAGGAAAATTCCTATATACAAGTTTATGTTCACATAAACTAACATAATTGGCCATACATATATACATATTTGTTGTATGTATATATATATATATATATATATATAATATGAATGTTACACATCGTGTATATGACTTTAAGTTAAGCAGGAATGTACTGAACAACTAAGAAAAACTCTGATATATTAAAAAAAAGGATTAGAAAGCCCTCTGTTTATATTACATTCTAGAGATAAAGGACATTGGAGAGACTGCAGCATTCACACATGTACTCACGCATACGTCATCACTCTCATGCTGTCCTCCTGTCGGCTGCATGATTCAAGAAGAAAATAGCACGTTACAACAAAACTCAATATATACCTTTTTGTAAAGGAGACTTGGACACCGGTATCAATAAGTTAATAAAATATATTCTTTGCTTCTTGCTATATCTTACAGTGAAACCTGAAATTGGTCCCTGTTGGACATTAAAAACTGACATACTTTTTGTGACCCCAAACAATCAGTCTCCGCACAATCAATGATATACAAAGAAACCACAAAAAAAAAAAAAAAAAAAAAAAAATTACTGAGATAACAGCCATTATTGGCCTGAAGTTTTAAAGGATTTAAATTCATTTAAATATTTGTCAAAGTAATTCATAGTGTAAAAGACTAAAACATTTAAGTTTTATAACTAGTTGCTGTAGGTTTGCACAACAGTTGCACAAATGACTCCATCTCAATGTTTTCTGATTGTAAAAACTTTAGTCTGGACACGAATAACCTAGAGGTACATTCTGAAAATGTTTAGGGCATCGGTTTGTCTTTTAAAGCAAACATCATCCTCAATCCACCCATCTGGAAGCAGAAAGACACACGTGATAAACATATATGTTAAAAGTAAGATGATTTTTTTTTTTTTTTTTTTTCCCCTCAGGATAGACCTATGAAATTGAGGATTTGTCAAAAGTGGAATAAACAGATTAGCTGCTTCACACCAAGATGGAATCAAAATGGCATCCATAATGGCAAAGTCAAAACAATAACAAACATAACAGTAAGAAACGCAAAAAAAACAAAAAACAAACCAAAAGTAGTCTACATATGGCGTCAAGGAGAATGAAACATCAGACTAAACTCGCAGTTATCAAAAGTTTGGTTGTCCAATAAGGTTATAAGAAATGCTTGCATTTCAAAGGGGTCATTTCTCCCCTAAACCCATTCCACTGCTGCCCATCTCCGAGTCCACTAGTGAAGAGGCAAAGGCTGACTGGACGATCTGAAAGCCAAAGGATTCAAGAAGTGACATATTCTGTTGGGGGGAAAAGGGTGAGCCGAGATCACCGAGACCGGAGCTGGCTGCAGCGCGTTTCTTATGAACCCGGTGATGGTGCTTGTTGAGGTAAGACTTTGTGCGGAAGGTCTGGCCGCATTCGCCGCAGGCAAACTTCTTTTCGTGGTCTGTTTTTTGAATGTCTTTGGATCCCCCTGGCGAGGTTACTGCGTCTTCAGGTTGGCCGTTGAAGATGAAAGATGTCACCTCCATTTCTTCTCCCTCGACTTTGTGTTCAGCCTTGAGGTCCGTTCCATTGGAGAGGTCACCAAAAACTGCATCCGATCCATCAGAATCCTGATGGGGGCATTTCCCAGCATTCTCCTGCCCGTCTGAGGTAAACACAGAGTGGGGAAGGGGATATCAGGGAAGGAGGGGGACAGAGAGAAATATAGGAAGAGAGAAGGAGCCTCACATTAAGCAAAATATTTCCTTTATACCTGAACCCTCATGACCACAACTACATGTGAGAACTTGTGTTCAAAAACAGATTGGCTGTCTATTACTGATCATTATATTGCAGCTTTTGTGCCATTATACTTTCTGTAATAAGGGAAATTGCATCCTATTTTGTGCAATAATTTACAGAAACAATAATATCTTAATATTTCAGTCCACCGAGTACCTCTAGGCTCTAGAGCAGTGGCACTAAACCTTAGTTCAGGAGCAAAAAAGACAAATTCGTTTTGTTTTCAAGATGTAAATTTTCAAAACACCATCTGAATTTCATAGTGTCAATTTAAATTGATCTTAAAGGGATAGTTCACCCCAAAATGAAAATTCTGTCATCAATTGCTCACCATATGTCATTCCGAACCTGTATGAATTTCTTTCCTCTTTGGAACACAAAAGAAGATATTTAGCAAAACTCTGGGTACCAAACAACATTGGAGCCCATTGACTTCCACTGTATGGACAAGAAAAACACTGACACATTTCTCAAAATATCTTTTATGTTCTACAAAAGATAAAAGTCATACAGTTTGGAACAATGTGAGGGTGAGTATTTAATGACAGAATGTTCTTTTTGGGTGAAGTATCCCTTTAAAAACTGAGATTTCATTACCACAAATTAGACATACGCACTTTCCCCATTCCAATCAACAACCACGAAAAACTGAGTCCCAACTCTACTTCGCTGTGAATGATCAGAGCTTAACTTTTTCCACATGCATGTTAATGAAATTGAGCCTGAACTAGCTAACTAAGTCATTGACACTGTCATTTAAGAGTCTTGAGAGCAACAAGTTGAGTACCAAGGCTCTAGAGTTCCAGTCTCTCTAACTCCATTCCACTATTTTGACTTATAATTCAAATTCCAGTTGAATACAGGACATTTTATGCACCCTGAATACTAAGATTAAATGCAATCCAGTTCTTCTAAAGTTCAAATTATAGACAAAAGAGGTCAGAAGTGGGTGCTGTTAAGGCAAACGCATGAAAATCAAGCAGCACTGAGGACCACCAGACAAAAAGCATGAGCAAAATACAGACCAAGCCAATTATTAGGTAAGAAATGAAATCAGACCAATATGTTACTAATAAAGTCAACCATACTTTGCAGATATTTGCACCAAGCTTATCAATTTTAACATCCAGTCATCCACAGTTCTTTGGCTCACCACATTGCCACCCTCCTAACAGCACGTACTGACCTGTAAGAGGCCCATGAAGTGGAAACCCTGGTGCTCCAGAAGAGCGGCACTCCCAGAAATAGGGAGTTGGACCTGGCTTGCCCAGGAGCAGCTCAGGCTGCAGGCCCAGGGCCGGAGGCACAGGCTGGGGTAGAACTGGCCCAGTTAGCCCCCGAAAAGACCCCTCTGTCTCAGGAAAGGTAACCAGGAGTCGGCGACTGGTGCAAAGGTCTACACCGCCAGTAACCGCCCCAAGAGGTAAGGGATAGAGGAAAAGACAGAGAGGCCAAGGGGGACAATTCGTAGTCAATACAGTCAGATGACCACTAGCTTCACATCAGTTCAGAAATTGTGAAAATTGTTTTGTTCAAAGCTAAAATGACACAAATAAATTCGAATGAATCTTTTTCTTTCATTACATGCCAAGCCAGCAGCTCAATGATACTGTTGGAGTGATACTATAATGACAATTCTGTACTGATGTAAAGTTAATGATGCCTTTCTGATGTATTTCTGCATTACTTTTCGCATATCAACTGCCAGAACCTTAAAGCTTGTATTACAAGATCAAAATAAATGTATAATGATAAATAAATAAATCTTCCTCTCTATTCTAGTGAATCTACATAGTAGTTAGCATCAATAACCCAGTTGAAACAAGAAAAAAAAAAAAAAAAGGAATTTTCTGAATTCTTGTCATCACCAATAAATTACAGAGGAATCGTAAATATTCTAGGACACTTAGTCCTTATAAAAAAATAAATAAAAAAAAATCTGACAACATATTGTTCTACCATCATGTCCAATAAGGATATTCCCCAATCACAAGCTGCTGGATTTTATGGCAATAAATGTTTGAAAAAGGTCCATTAAATCCACAGAAACAATGCACAGCGTGTACATGTGCACTTATATGTGGACATGCATGAATGAAGGCTCAAATAACGCTTGCATTATGCCAGCACTTGATGGAGATGATAGTAAGCGACACACAGAATGGGACATGTGGCCATGCTAAATTGGTCAGCAGCAATGTAAGTGACTAGCAGACAAATCTGATTGATAGGGCTGCAACTATGATTTAATTTACGCCCTAAATCAATTATATCTCTAAATGCAGTTCATTTAAACAAAGACTACTGAAGTAAATCTTTTTTAGTTTCCTTTTCATGTTAGGCCTGTAAATAAAATATTGTCTTTAAGAAGAAGCTTAAATAATTTTACTAAACTCAGTTAAGCTAAAGAAACTCTTCCTTAACTTTCCTCATAAAAAGTGAAGCAGAACCCATACTTTCAGCAACAAACATCCTTTCTTATTCAATGAGCGAAAAGTCCCGAAAGATGGTGCAATATAAATCAGGAAGGCCCAATTTTGAACAACATATCCCTGATTCGCTGCAAAGTAATTTTGCAATAAAGATGAAAGATGCGCAGCGCTACAATCTGTGTTTGCGAGTGAGTTTTAATGCAAGCAGATGCAGCATCTGATAAGCAGCAGTGAAAAAGACAGCAAGTGAGCGAGCAACAATTTGACGCTGTGGGGAGAGGCTAGCTTGCCTTCCACTGCGCACTGGCGTCCTGAGTGGTAGGGGGCGCCGTTGTGCATCTGTGGTCTGTTGGTGCGTGGTTCAGGGAACTGATGTGCTGCAGAGGAAGGGAGCATGGACGAGCTGTGGTGCGTTTTTACGTGCACCTTTAAGTAGGAGGCAGTAGAAAAACCTGAGACCATCGGAAGAACAAGTAGGAAAAACAAATAAAAACAATAAAACAAAAAAAACAGAACAATACTCAGTCTGATTAATCAGATTTTTAGAAGAATAATATAAAAAATAAGCCACAAACCTTTTCAATACTACTATGTAAAACTTGAGCATTTTCCCCAGTTTTCTGTATTTATAAATAAGCCAATCAGTTTTTGAGAGTATAAACTAACTTACTAATGATGGTGTATGGCAATAAAAACATGGATCATTAGTACACACAAAAGTTTCAAGTAATTAGTTATTTTCAATGCATGTTTGACGAGTACCTTTGTTGCATATTCCACAGAAGTTATGAGGTCCTTCACTGTGTTTTTTCAAGTGGTCGGTCATGTAGGCAGCCCGGAGGAATTTCCCACACACTTGACATGGTATCTTATCTTCATGGCATGCCAGGTGTGACCTCAGGCGATCTCGTGTTGCGAAGGATGCGTTGCAAATCTGAGACATTTCAAGATATGGTTTATAAGCATTTTCCGAGAGATCATTTTTGTGGGAGTGTTATCGCAAACATAAGGCTGATTTAAAGGAGGAATTTACTCAAATACTTCTGCCATCATTTACTTACTCCCGTGTCATCTCGTAACTTTCTTTGTTGCGTTTAACACAGAAGGTGAAGTTAAAGAATATCCTGGCCACTCTTGTCCATATAATGAATGCGAATGAGACTGTCAAGCTCCAAAACAAGTCTGTACAGCTTGAAGAACGAACAAAAATTTCAAATCACCATGAAATCAACATTTCTTATTTTTCATGGAACATTGCAGTGTTTATTATTAATGATTTATCAGTAATTCATGTGCTCCTGTAATCTTGAATCAATTTACTTCCCCTCCCCCTCGCAACAACAGGTTGCTTCTTTTCTCTGATGATGTGCCAAGGGAAAAGGACTGGCCAATAATCCATAACTTACACGAGAACACAGAAATTTGTAAATGACAAATCCAATAAATGTCGGATGGACAAAATCACGTCCCACCCTACATTTTTTCCTTGTTCAAGAAGCCATTTCACTGGGATATACGTCACAGTAGGATAGAAAAGATGATCGCAATTTCCATTTCATGACAATTTTAGGTCATTGGTTACTGATTATCATCCTCTGCAGCAAGTTGCTACCCACTGTGCCCATCAGTGTTTACATGCACTTTAAAAAAAAGTATTTCAGTCCGACTAAACTAGTAACAATAATTTGTTTCTGACTGAAATTATGCTTGTCACGAAGTTGAACTATTAGACTTTGATAATTCAACTGTACTTCGGCTTCATCCAGCATGTAACTTATACAATGTCAAAGGGATAGTTCACCCAAAATGAAAATTCTGTCATCATTTACAAGTTGTTAAATTTCTTTGTTCTGCTGAACACAAAGGAAGATATTTGGAAGAATGTTCGTAACCAAGCAGATCTCGCCCCCCATTGACTACCATAGCAGGGAAAAAAAAAAAAAACATACTATGAAAGTAAATGGGGGGCGAGATCTGCTTGGTTACAAACATACTTCCAAATATCTTCCTTTGTGTAGACACAAAGAAATTTATATAGGTTTGGAACAACTTGAGTGCAAGTAAATCATTTTTGTGGTGAACTATCCCTTTAAGCGGATTACAATCGGCCTCGCCGTTGTGTGTATGCTTCAAAAAGACACCAAAAGAGGTGACATGCAACATCCAGTTCATCCTTGTAAACCTTCTGTAGCTTGAATAAGTTAAATGAACTTGAGAAGCTGAACAATCAAATTTGTGAATGAATAACAGACCAGATTTGTGAACTGGTTCAACTGATTCACTTAAATGAAAGATAGGTTCATGTCTCAAAGCAAGCTAGGGCAAATGTTAATATTTTTATGTGAATAACAATTAAAATTTTGGTCTGTTTCTCACAAAAAAAATATTAAGCTATCATCTGGCTTCATAAGTTGTATGGACCACATTGTTTTTGTTTTATGGTGCTTTTTGTCGTTTTGGAGCTTGACAGCCGCAGTCCTCGGTCAATCCTTACAAGGAAAAGAGTGGCTGGAATATGATCCAGAAATTCACCTTTTCTGTTTCATGGGTGAAAGAAAGCCGTACCGTTTTAGAACAACATAAGAATGAATGAGTAAATAATAAAGTTCAGTGTATCTCACCTGACACTTGTGAGGTCTCTCTGTGGTGTGCACCTGTTTAATATGTCCATTCAGATGGTCTGGCCTACAAAAACACCACACAATCCATTTATGAAGACATAAATACACAAATGATGTAATTTTTAACAAACGTACCTATAAATGACTCTACTCACCTGGAGAAACCCTTCCCGCAGCTTTGACAGACATAGGGCTTACCCACCGAGCCGTCGTGAGACCGCACATGGTAAGACATCCTATCCTTGCGTTTGAAGCGCAACCCGCACACCGGACACGCATACGGTTTCTCGCCCGAATGTGACAGCTTGTGCCGGTTCAGATGGTAGACGTCTCGGAAGACCTTCCCGCATAGATCACACGCGACGTGTCGTCTCGTTCTCTCGCGTTTACGGTTGTCCGTCGGCAGTCCGTTTTCCTGAAACCTCGACTGGGAATGAGTGATCATCGTCGGTCCGTCCACTGCGACCAGCTCCGCTCCGGAGCTCACACCGCCGGTGAACGTCCCGTGCTGAGTCTCGTGGTTTCTCAACTGCACGTCGTCGGGAAAAATCTTGCCACAAACCCCGCACGAGAAAAGGCCCTCGTCTTCGTGTTGAGCAGTGCTATTATTGTAGGATATCGGCACTGATGTGGGCTCTTTTTTAGGTCTCCCTCTGCCTCGCTTGGAGCCGTCGCTGTTGAGGTGGCTGCTGGGAAACTCCAACGGGGAAACCGCTAAGTGATCGGCCGCTTGTGCTCCAGGAGCGGCCGGCTGCGAGCTGTTACTCGGCTGCGTCGGATCGGCACTGTCGCTGTCATTGTTGTCGGTAAACACGGCGCCGTTGGACACGCTCCCGTTTGACATGTCCACGGGCAGGGGGTATGACAGCTGCTCCGCGGCCCTGAACAGGCTGTGCTCGCCTCCTCGAGACGGGGGCACGAGGATCTGCACGTTGGATTGTTTGATGACCTCCTGACAGATCTCGATGACAGATCGCATGAGCAGAAACTTCGCCGCGGTCATCAGCTCCGGGAAGCACTCCAGGCGCACCACGATCTTGGAGGTGTACGCGAAGTCCAGGATGTCTCGGAAAACTTTGGGGCTGATCGTGTGCATCTCCAGCTCCTTGCCTTGGCCGTCGTCTTCCGTCTGACAGCTGAACACCGACTCGAAATACTCGCTGCACGCGGCCAACACCGCTTTGTGCGCGGGGAAGCTCTCCTCTCCGACGCGCAAGATAACATCACAAAACCTGCCTCCATCTTTTCTCTGGCTGTTGAGGTTGTGTAGCATCTCGGCGCTGTGTTTGCTCACCTGGTACGTGTAGGAGGAATTCCACGGCTGTTCTGTCCTCTCCATGCCGCCTTCATTCAACAACCGAGCCTAACGCATACGACGGAAGAGGTAGACGAACACAAACGGATGGCAAACACCCAATAAACAGAAGCACTCAGCAGCGACCACCACTCCTCGCCTTTTTAGCATCTAACATGTTAGCAGGGGGAAAAATGGCAGCCCCCCAGCTTCCTGTGAACTTTGACCTTTGTTTAAAGGGAGGGGGGTGTCGTCCGCGTTTAATATTTTCGGTTTTAACAGTTTAATCCACTACTTTAATTCAAAGAGAAAGCGCAGATACTGTTCACACACCGAAACTGAAGTTTGCTGGATGCATGGTGTCCGTCTTCCTGGTTCGCAGCGTTATGAATTCACATCCTTGTTTTCCAGTGAGCCCCCTCCCCCAAATGTACGCCAGACACTGAATACATGACAGCAGACTGCCTCTTTCTCTCTTTTAGACTCTGTAACCACTTAGAAAAAAAAAAAAAATAGCCTACTGTAAACATGAACGAAATTCAGTGAACAGGGAAAACTCTTTTGAACGGACACTAGCCCTAGAGAGCTGCTCTCCTGAACTGGTAATGTACAGATCAAGCACAAAAACACAATAGAGAAGGCAATTGTTGTGGACTGCACACTGGCTTTGCTGTGTCTGGCAATCAGATTTACAAATCCTTTAGGGAAACATTACATTTAAAAATGCATGGACACTTATATAAACCTGGTTTCACACCACAACATTTAGTTTATGAGCTCAGATTTTTCTCCTTGGGTTGTAAATCCAAACACCTTCCTCTTTAAATTATAAATAAATATAACTGAATAAACATGCTCCAACTCATAAGGTTTTCATTATCTAACAGGGATGCTGGATGTGAAAATCCCCATACATGACAAAATATTGCACACGAAAGAAAAACACCACCTGGCCAAGTGTCCATGAGATAAGCTACGGAAGTATGGCAAGGGGAGTAAGGCTTGAAGCAAATGTGCAAAGCAATTAAATTCTACAATGTTCATGGTTACATTTGGAATTTTGAAAATATACTTTGCAAGAATAGAGTAACATGACTGTCCAGTTACACTTGAATATGAGTGACCTAGGGCATAACAGCTGCATAAAAAGAGACATAGATCCATTCATTGCAGAGGATTTCTTCCTACTCAACCATCTGAAAAGTACGACAATTTGAAACCTTGAAATCAATGAGTCAGAAATGCATTTTTATGTGAATGATTTTTTTTTTATTTAATTTTTTTATATTTATTAACTATTTGTGCTTCTTAAATTAATAGCACATTACTTAATTGCCAACCCCAGCCACCTTAAAACAAATGTGATTCAGAGCAGTGCTTCTCATACATTGACTAAGAAGACTGGCTAGAGGAAGGATGGGAGGGTTTTTTTCTTAAAAAAAAAAAGAAGAAAAAAAAAAAAAAGAAACAAAGGCACAACTAGCATTCACTTCTTGGGGTGGAAGTGTCCCCACTTGCAGAACATTCTGACTTAAATATTCCAGCAAAAGTTTCAAGGGCATGTATCTCCGAATCAGGGATGCATTAAATCGCTACAGACGTGGACATCTTTCCAACAAAGCAGCCATCAGCAGTGCCGCCCTTTCCTACACAGATGAACCTTCGATGGGAAACATGGAACATTGTGCAGACATTGTGACTGGGCAAAGAATAAGCAACTTTTTGGTTCCTCAACAGCAGGATAACCTTCCCCACAAAGTCAGGAAAAAACAAAAACTATGTACAAGGTGGAAAAAGAAAATCAATTCCCATAATCTGTACAATTCAGGCCTATACATTATTTACTTTCTTTACTGCAAAAACTGAATTCAAAACAAACTACAAGAAACTACATTACTTTGTGACAAAAGCAGCAGGAAAAAAACATGTCTTTTCCCTTTTTTGCTTTACTTTAGGCCTTTTCACACAAGAAAAAAAAAAAAAAAAAAAAAAAAAAAAAAAAGCAACTGCAAGGGTTTCAGACAGAGCACAGAAAAATAGACAAGGCTCTGACATATGTACATAATGGTAGAAATAAAAAAAGTTCACATCTCTCCAACTAGAGGGTAGTGGGGAAGGGATGTCTTGCGTCGCTCCTGCTGACTGGTCACAGGATGTCATCACTGGCGGAACTCTAGCTCATCAACACTGATTACTTTAGTAGAAGGCATGGAAGGGAGGGGCTGTTGCAGCACGTCAGAACCAAACCACTTGGCCAGGCCCAGAGGAGGGCTACCACCTCTTCGCTGGGAATGGTTTGTCCGATGGGGACCGTGGCTCTGTGACTGGAGGCCTCCTGATGGAGCCACATGCAGATCTGTGAAGAAAATGAAATGTTCAAACCACACACACACAAAAAAAAAAAAAAAAACCCTTCTTGCTGATATTTAGAATTGAGATGATCGTAACTGGTGGTTTAGAAATTGTGTATCTCATTTTGTTAAAATTAGATTGTATTAAGTCGCATTATCAGCCACTGGCCAGCCTAATCTCTAGAGTGAAGTATTGATCCCTTTTATATATTAAAAAAAAAAAAAAAAAAAAATTAGTATGTTTATGTATTTATACACTTTTCAGCAAGAATGAATTAAATTGATCAAAGTGAGAGCAAAGAGACACTTAGAAGTGCTACAAAAGATTTCACTTTCAAATAACCATCTATCTATTTAATCATCTTATCAAAATTATCACTTTCCACAAAGATATTAAGCAGCACAACAGTTTTAGATTGATAGTGAATGTTTCTTGGGCACCAAATCATCATCATCATCATCATAAAAGACCGATTTCTGACGACACTAAATTCATGATGACACTAAAATCTGGAGTAGTGGCCTGAACAAATTCAGCTTTGCAATCACAGGAATAAGTTACATTTTAACATTAAATTGAAATAAATTAATAAATTAGAAATAATTTACTTCTAATTCTAATAATGTTTCAAAGTTCATTTTTACTGCATTTTTGATCAAATAAATGAAGCCTTGGTGAGCATTAAAAAGAGACAAAAAAACAAAAAAAACAAATTCAAACCAGTCTCAAACAGTTCTAAGTTCTAATTCTAAGGCCCTCTTTACACCTGGGATTAAGATGTGTTTTGGTCAATTGGATCAAAAGTGGACAACACTAAATACAGGTGTAAACGGGGTATAAAACGTTTTGAGTTTGTCCACTTTCGACCGCTTCCAGAGGTAGTGGAAAACACATTCGACTGGATTGCTTTCGTAGTGTAGACGCTCATGTGGTCAAAAGTGTTCAAACAGCCGCTAAAGACCGCCTACTAATATGTAAATTATGTAAATTTCAAAAGCTTATTTTGTTTATTAGTTTGAAAGATCTGGGAAAAAAAAAAAAAAAAAAAAAACCATACATTTACCCTCCCCTCGAAGAAATCAGGACAGAAATAGTCAAAAGTGGACAAAAGAGACCGATTAAAACACCAGGTGTAAATGGGTATGTCTCCCTCATCTACTTGTGATCCGATCGACCAAAACGCATCTTAATACTAGGTGTAAAAAGGGCCTAACAGTAATTCTAAAACACTGGGGCTGTACTTACTGGGTCTCTGCTGTTGTTGAAGCTGTTGCTGCATGACTGCTAACTGTACGTGTGTTCCTGCGGCTCTAGGGGCCATAAGCGGATGTCCTGCAGGACCAAGGGGATACAGAGGCTGCCCTAAGAGGGCTGGGGGCAGCCCCTGAAGCTGAGACAGGTCTACAGCCTGAGGGAACATGCCTGTTCATGCAGAGAAAGAACAACAAAAGTTCACCATTTACTGTTTTCAGTTACCAACAGGTTTGAACAAAGAAAAACTAATTCCTCATGTCCAGCAAAGAGTCTTGATTTCCTATGCCTTTTAGAGATCTACTGAAGTCACACAAACCAACCTGTTTGTAGTAATGTGGGTCCAAGCTGTTGATGCTGGATACCCTGAGCCAGCATCCTCTGCATCACACTGGGGTGAAGCTGGGGTGGAGGTCTGACCAAGGGGACATGGGGAAGCAGAGGAACTGGATACATCTGGGGTCTTGGAAAGGGTGAAGAGGGCCCTGGGGATAACATGGTGGGAGTGTGGTGGCCAGTTGTTGAAGGAGGCCTGGGCCGATCTGAGTCTTTACTATGACGATTCTGAGCAGGAACGGGGGTGGAGCATGCCTTTACCCCACCAGTCTGAGGACCACTGGTGTCCACATCTTCCAGAAAGGAACTAGGTGATGGAGGCCCATCTATAAATGAAAGGAGAATGCTTTAGGGGGGGGAGGAGGGGGCTACCTTTTTGTCCTAGGGTTGCAAAATATATTTTAGCATCGATATCGCGATGTGCGCATCTGTGATAGTCATATCGCAGCATGTGAGATGTCAAGTACGGATCGTTTAGTTGATGTGATCTGTCCAGACCAGGCACCAAATTTCAAAACGCATGTGATTCTCAGATGAATTGCAAATTTGAACCATAATAGAGTGAAAGTTTATCATTTGCACGTTTTAGGTCCTGTCAGTTTAAACATAAGCGGTTTTAAACCATTTGAGTGCACGAAGATGTTAAAGAGAACTCAATTCAGAACTCACAAGCTGTTTTCTGTGACCTGCAGAGCCGTGAACACCGCATTCAGTTCTCTTTCTCATCTATTTGTGCTTGAACGGACACACACACACAAAACTGTCAAGATGCACATCTCGGCAATATCCTCGTAAACAGCCACTTCTGGCTTACGTAAACGCAAACAATGAAGAATGAAAATGGATGCGTATCATTATATCGGATCCGGTGCATTCGGTCTTAAAGTGACAGCAGCCTAATATACCCAATGATTGTAAAGCACTTTGGGTATACAGCAGTACATAAAGTGCTACATAAATGCCTTATTCATTCATACCTAATGCTGTCTGTGTCATTAATGTTAATCAAACAAAATATGAAGAGAAAAATCACTTTTGTAGCTTTAACAAAGATTAGTTACATTTAATTTATATAAAGACTATGCAGTGTTATTTTGTACTGTTAGACTTGCCTGAAAAACAAAGCACTGTTTATTTAATTTGTATCTTTGTTCTATTGTATTGCTAATTGCATGTTTTTTGCTATTGCTTGTAATTTGTTTATTTTCTATGCAGATTCACTCCCCTACAAAGTCACCCCAATCATTCTAGAATGAATAATTCTTTCCAAATAAAGCTATTTATCTGGTGAAACCATTTTCATATCACAATATATTTATAAAAAAATAAATAAAATAAAAAAGCAAAAACTAAATATCGAAACAAAATATTCCACCCTGCTCTGGTTTTTTTGTGTATGTATCGTTTCATACCCTCCTGTGAGTTATGAGAGTTCACAGTCTCCTCCTTGCTTCCTGGCCTACTCCCAGGATCATCTCGACTTTTCTCTTTTGACTCATACATTTTTTTGATCACAGAGGTGGGAGTGAAGGATGGAGACAACTGCAACAGAGAGGGAAAAAATTTAAATGACCTTGTGTTTGGTTTATGTTCATTTAAAGTATTTCATAACATTTAATGGCTCCATAAAGCCGTAATTTGATATAAATACATCAGTTGTTTGAGCAAATGCCTCCGTGACAGTTAAATTAAAAGCCATAGATTTGACTAACCACACTTGTAACTGTATTGCCAGGTGAGGTACGGCCAGGAAGGTGAGGCCCAGGTGAACGGTTCATCCTGGTTTGTCTACAAAATAGAAGATACAGATGCAAATAAAACTACCACTGTACACACCATTATCAGCCCATTCATTATGCTATTCATTTGGATTGAGTAGTTACACAGTCATTTATGTTAATAAATGCATAAAAGCAGGATTCATATTTGGGTATGGTATCAGTGTTTTTTTTGTTTGTTTGTTTTAGTTACAGCTCTTAAAACTACAAATAATCTCAGTCTGATACAAGATAAGAATTACTGAGTACAAGTCATCTTGGTGACTCAAGAGGTTGATAGCATTAAAAGGGCTTGCTTTGGCACAACCAGCCTGTGACCTGCTATGGTCAAAATTACCTGTTTCGAAACACCTTATCGTGAGCCTGTTTGTTGTAGGCTTGTTGGTACTGAGAGCGATTAAAAACTGCCAGATCCTGCTGAAACAAAGCTTCCAGATTGGCCTGGTCCACTCCCATTGGCAAAGCTCTCATCTAAAAATAAGGAATTCATCTCTGATTAACAAATCACGCAAAACCAAGGACATACTATTGTACGTTTTGTCACACTTATGTTAACAGCCTTTAATCTCAGAGTAATTTGGGTTTCCTCCAAAATGTAGATTCACAATAAAAATAAAAAAATTAAATGTACATTTAATAATGTCATGAAGTGTGGTTTATGTATTTTAATATTCAGATATGAATGTCTGATATGATATTGAATTACATAAACTACTTTTTAAAAAACAAAAATGCATACTTAAACTGAATTTTAACATGTATATGTATATATATATATATATATATATATATATATATATATATATATATATATATATATATACACACACATGGGCTTTAAATATCTGCCCATAGTATTTTAATTTTACCTGTTGCGTATTCCTGGCCCTATGCAAGTCTGGAATTTGATCCAGCATAGTTTGTGGACCAGCAGGAAACCCTGAGATTTAACAAAAGATAAGGGACATGAATGTCATTTGTTTAAATGTTATACCACATTTCACATTCGACATCCTTCTGTTGGATTAAATCAATAACATTTAACTCATCTCACCTGGCGCTGGTGGCATGCCTGGGAAAAAGTCCGGTAGAGGGGGTCTCTGTGGGAAGAGTGGAGGAGAAGCACGATGGTGTATAGGAGCAGGAACAGGGCCATGAGGACCAACCAACAACTCCTAAAGCACAAAATCACAATCTCTTACATTTTCTGTCAACACCCATTACTTTACTAGAACAATGTTTTAATGACACTTATATCTTGCTCTTATTGCATAAAAAGAAACTGATTTGTGCACCTGAACTTCTGGTTATGCATTACTGACAACAGTTTACTTCTTTTGTTACAGTAGTTTACAGATAGTCACTGGGCTTAGTGATGTCATAAGTAAATTAGGTAACAGAACTTGTATTGAACAAAGAGAATGTTTTCAACAATGAAAAGGGTAAGGCTTTGATCACCTGAAAAATGTTTTTCTGCTGAGAGGCTGGTACCTGTGCCTCTGATAAGGACACAAGAGCAGGATCCACTGACTGCCGAAAAAAAAAAAAAAAAAAAATAGAGCGGATAGTAAGCATGCCATTTGGTCCATCATGTTTTGTTAGCTAACGTCACAAACACTGATGGAGTCTACATCATACCAGCGAAGGTGTGAGCACAAAGTCTTAAAAACATAGCAAGTTTTAAAAAAAGTCAGCAGGATACGCCAAGTCATGCATGCAAAAGTTCACTGACTAGTCAGCCACAACTGCCAAACACAAATTTATGCCCATCACTAGTCAGAATAAACCAACACTCATTTACTACCCCAGACCAACTAGCAAGTAAACGCACTGGCTTGAGTTGCATGCAAAGCCCATTGAGGCGGGTAATACTTGGGTGTAACAAGCTGATCGACCAATGCATGCATTTCAGTCTCACATGCAGCTTTACCTGAAGCTGGACAACATGCAGCAAGCGCTTACAAAATCATGCAAACATAACCGACAGCTGCATACTTACATTGCTCCCGCTGGCTTTGGGGTGAGTGGGCAGGGTTCCACTTGCCTTCATGGTGCTCACTAACTTATTAAATGCAGACATGTCAGGGTCACGTGGTCGTGACGCAGCCCCAGTTCCTCCCGTGAGAGCCTCTTCCAGGTGCTCCGCCATGAAGGGAGTTCCCCCACCTCCGCTGGACTGTCTTTGTGGTAATGGAGCCGGTTCAGGCTGCACCTTCAATGCCTTCAGACTCCCCTCCACCTCTTCCAGAGACAACACCACCCCCGAGTTCGCTATAAGAGGGCAGACAGAAAAAGGTATAAGAATAATTTTTTTTTTTTATTATGAGGGGAAATTTGAGGGTTTATATTCTAGCTAAATAGTAAATTATACAGAATGCTACTCACTGCTCTCCTTTAGGTGAGCCTTGTTGACATTCAGGCTGGACAGTAAAGGTTTTAGGTCAATATTGGCTTTATGCAGCAGCTCCAATATGTCCACCTTCTCCTTGCGTTCCACTGAAGAAATAGGGGTGAAGTACAAAGATGTACCCTGATTCAGAGATCCAGTATGAGGATCGAGACCTAACACACAAAATATCCCAGTAAAGATTCTCTGTACCAATTTCAATACCATAGCAAAACATACTGGAACTGTTTGGAACTAAAAATATTTAATACATGTAGCCTTAAATGTTAAGTAAATGTTGCTTTAAACAGGTCAAGTGAAAAGTTAGTAATAAAAACGAACAAAGAAACATATTACACTTAATAGAACAAGTAGCAGGTCAAATAGTCTGTATTTACACATAATGACCAGATCTATTTTGACAGACTTTTGCCCCGTTTGTTTTTATGGTTATCACTGTCAATCAACAGTTTCGGAATCAATCTTGCATGTAAATAGTTGCTACTCCCAAAACTTTGCAGTGTATATTTAGCAACATGGAGAGAAGGGGGAAAAAAAATTAAAATTGTGAATGTATTATATACAGATAGCAAAGAAAGGAGTGCTCCCTTTATAATCACTGAACCTGTCATTAACTTCAGTTCAGTACAAGCTCACGGAGTTCTGCACTCTTGTGAAAACTCTTACAATCAATGCACTCAGGTGTTTTGAGCAGCATTGAGCAGATTCTGACTAACTTAAACACTGCAAAAACACATTTTAAGGCCAATTCACACCACACCGACAGACAGCAACAGTTTGTTGGGTTTTGTACCATGGTTGTGTCACATGTCATGGATAAAGCAAACAGACTGTGAACAGTTTATACAGGTGGGAAAGAGAGAAAAAAAAAAAAAAAAAAAAAGTACATTCAATTGCCATTATAAATGGCAATTGAACGTTTACTATTTATATATTTAAAAAAAACAAAAAAAACAAAACTTTTGTAGCTCTTTATTGGGGTGTAAATTTATGTTTTTTTAATTTAATAAATTAAAAGCAAAACAGTGATCTGATAATGAGTCTAAATGGGGGAAAAAAAAAAAAAAAAGAAAAAACAGCAAGAACTACAGTAACTGATTCTAGTTTTAAAAATTAGCATCAGCCAGAAATGTCCATGTTGGTGCAAAGCTAATTCACAGCAAGGTGAGCAACCTTGAAAAAACAGGTGAAGAGAATTGAATAGGAAATAGTTACATGCTAGTCTCTCCAACTCCTCGTGCGGTGTGGAACGTAGACTGCTGGAGCGGCTGCCGGAAGGACTTCTGTTACTGGAGAACCAGCGGCTGAAACGACTGGCCATGACCGGACCCTCCGCAAGAACATCTTCAATCATCTGTAAGGAAAGAAAGAAGAGCCCTTGTTTAAACTGTGTTATAGCACAGAAGCAAGAAACGGCCATGGGGACAGGATGACACTTACGTGAAGAGTGTCTGCAGACTGCTTAGCGCAATGAGGTGAAAAATGGGCATTGTGAAGCACTGTACGTTCATTTACAAGATCCCACCCCCAAAATTAATTGGCACAACCAAGATGTGCAGCCAATATACTCCTTACAAGTCAGATGGGCATAAATTTGCATTTCATTGAGCTTTCTGTATAACAACTTGAAATCCAACAAATAGCTTGATGCCACACAACCACAAAAACAATCTCACAATGCTTTAACACCAAAGTCATCAGCAGCAACATATGAACCATAAACAGTCCTGCTGAAACATTCTGCAACCACCAAATAATCACCTAACCACATAATATTACCCTAATTCAAGTATGTGCTTTTATCCAAAGTTACTGACAAGGAGAGATTCACAATCGATTCAATATATACAATCACATTAGGTGCAATATCAAAAGTGCTGCAATACAAATCTGACCAGAACATGACTACTACTAAAGAGATAAGTGTAAAAGAGCACAGTGCTGAGAAAAAAGGCTTATATTAAGTATAGAGAATAGCATAGACTTAGTGCTTAGAAAGTAGTTAATAACCACATCATCTGATGGACCAAACATTTCTCAAAACCCCCAAAAAACCTTGTGTGATTTGTCATCCATTACTTCTCCCTTTAAGTCAAGCCAGCTATTTTGTGCCCATCACCCTTGAAGCATGCAGTGCTCCCCATATCTTACCGAAGCCAGGCCAGGCATGGTCTTTTCAAGATTGAAGAACTCATTGAAGTCAAATTCTCCAGGGGTTTGCTCAGGAAGAACCTCGGCATGTGGAACCTCTTGATCAGCTCCTGACTCTTGAACTACTTCAGGGTCCTCAGAGAGACCGCCATTACATTCAACTTTAAGTGTGAAAGATTGAGGGGGAAAAAAATAAAAAAACATTAGTACGCTGATAGATGCACAGAAGCATTTCTTAAGCGTTTGCTGTTACACTTATACTGTACATGCCTTCTTTAAAAGACTCTGGCTTCTTCCTGGAACGTTTGGTCCTCCGTTTATCATCCTCCAAGATCTTGTCATCAAAGCCAATAAGCTCAATGGTCTCAGACTGACTAGTGGGTCCACCCGAGAACCACTCTGGCTCTTCTTCTGCATAGGAGTCATTTCTTCTTCTCTCACTGAACACTCTTTTGTCTCCAAAGTCTCTCTGTAGTAGAACACAGAAAAATGTTATTCTTTGAACAATGCAACAGCAGAAAAAGCCTTTGCATCTAGCCCACAGCACAATACCCTAAATCTCTTGTCCTTAAAGTCACGCTCTCTGTCTCGCTCCCTCTCCTTGTCAACTCGTGCGTCCCTCTCAAATACACGTGAGGACATGATGCGGCCACTCCCTATGCGACGTGCTCCCCCCAAACGGAGTGACTCATTCTCTTTGTTCTCCAGAGGGCTGATGGGGCGGCGAGGGAGGGCAGTGGGTGCCACTTGACAACCACCGCCAAAACTACGACGCTGCGGACTAAGAACCACCTCCAGATCATCATCTTTTACACGTTCCCGAGGATCTGGGGAAAGCAAAGTTAATTTAGGTTTAGGAAAAGCAAAAGGTTTAGACAGTCAAATAACTAAATAATACAAGGACCAAATTCTTGCCCAATTACCTGCAATTCTGCGTTTTAGTGGAACTCTATCCTCTGCATAATCTTTCTTGTATCCTTCTGCTGGACAGCTGTTTTCTGAAGAGGGATATAGCGAGGCATGCCATTTTTCAGGGTCCCAGACCCCATCACTATGAAGGAAACAGTACCGTTAGCACATACAAGGCTTAGGTTTTCAAGCTCATTTAAAACATCAGTCAGTAACGTGACACTAAGACTGTTATTCAAACAAATGAGTGTGGTAAATGAACTAATACTGGGAAAAATTTTTTTTTTAAAAATTATATATATATATATATATATATATATATAATAAAAAAAAATATAGAGCAATTGCACTGCGCATGTGTCCAACTTCCCGGGTTTAGTATTCTTTGAAAGCTGTGTGGACACAACTGCGCAAGACTTAGCGGAATGTGGAAAATGAAGTATCCCCGGGCCTTTAGGTCCAAGGGAGGATATGCAGCAGGAGCCAAATGTACCACTGATGCCCTTTTCCTATGATTTTCTTGCAAGATATGGTGCCACATTCTTAAATTATTCAAACTGAAATTGCAAACAAACACTAAATAAAAGGTTCACCTGTCGTATTTCTCTGAAAGACACTCGGGCCTCTCATTGGAAACTGGCAATTCTTTGATTTCCATAAGCTCTTCCTGCAAAAACAGACAGTTGATTATTAGCATGACAAAACTGTACAAAACAGTTCCCAATTTAAAAAAAAATAAATAAATTAAAAAAAAAAAAAAATAATAATGAGGGTGCTTTCACACTAACACTTGTGGTGCACACCTGGGTTCATTTGTCAATTTGGTTCAACTGGATGATGTGAACGCTGTTTTCCAAACTCAGATATGCTTCATGTGAACTCCAGTATGGCTCACTACTGATATGAAAGGAATTGTACTAAAGAAGTGAACCTCTAATGAAGCAGTATGATTCGGTAAAGCTGTGTGTGCATTCTCACTCACTTTCTTGACCAGTGGCACTGTTGCTTAATAGTAAGCATTTTCCTGTTATTATTCCAATTAAACATGTATAGTCAAGATGGATTCTGTCTCAAGTTTGTCACAAGTAGTACAAATTGTTAAAAAAAATAAAAATAAAAAAAAGGATTAATGCAATCGAATAAAGAAGAAAGAGACAAAAATGTGCATTTTGATGCAGTCTCCTGCATCGTTACATAGCAACAGGGGGTAAACAGCTGTTGCTTAACAACAAACGTTTGACGTGATTCGAACCCCAAAAATACAGAGTGAACACAGCAGGGGGGAGCACCTGAGTTCAGGTTCAAACCAAGATATCAAACCAAGTATGAAAGCACACTTGAAATTGGCATGAAAAAAATTCACCCCAACAATTTTCAAAATGCATGTTATAGATCTTATTGGGAACAAATCATCCATCTCTTTTTTTTTTTTTTACCTTGTATTGTTTAATCAAAATATCATAACTGGACCTTCCGGTAAAAACAACAGACTTTTCTCTCTGGTGACATATGTCAAACATCTCCAATCATTTGGGCTGCATCTGAAATCACATACGCAACTACTATATACTAGGCGAAACACAGTACGTGACAAAAGATGTTCGAATTCACAATACTCATAAAAGTAGGCAAAAAAAAGTTCCCAGATGACCTACTTCTTCCGACGAGATTCTGAAATGAGCATAAGATAGTGTTGCACGATATACCGGTACTAGAAAGGTATTGCGATACCCTGCTATTAAAAAAAAATGGTACAGTTCCACATTTTATTAGTACCTGTACTTTAGGAATGACAGCATTCTAATAAGAGGTATATTTCATAATTTGCATACACACATCCCTATCCCAACCTGTTCCAAATTGTGAAAGGTTAACAAATGTGATTGATAATGTGTTTTTTTAAAACTAATTTATAAAACAATGAGATTTAAGTTGTCATATTATTTAATTACTTTTACTGTTTTAGTTTTCGCCATGGTATCGATTCATTATCGATTCATTTTAGTCAGGTATCGTATTAAAGTCATAATTTGTTCTCGTGACAAGACTAGCATACGATGGACACTTTACTATCCTATGAGGCCACAGGAGAAGATTTGTGAATAGCAGTGAAGTGACGCAACTGATGCTGGTAGGTCACATGATAATGTCAACATGGCAAATGTAGAGAATATAGAACATACTTTTTTTTAGTGGTTGTGAAGTAATTACTTCTTTTAAGTATGTACCTACTCAAGAGTATGTGATTTCAGACACAGCCTTAGTCTGCTTAAACCCAGCACCTACAAGTTAGCTCACAGAAGTAAATGTCTGCCGCTACTTCCATTTCATTGTGACTTTAAAACCTAGTTTCATTATATCATCTTTTATAAGGTAGAACATTTAAAGCTCCAAATGTTACAGTATGTGTTCAAAGTATATCACACTGTAATACTAAAAGATAAAGGCAAATTTGTTCCTCATAAAATGTCTCTTTTAAGGGATTGTTCTCACCTTGGTATACCTATAGGCGGAGGTCACTACTGAGTCCTTCACTGTGTCCACCATGTTTTCACCATTTTCGTCCTTCTCCATGACTAGGGTGGGTGGTCAAACTGATGTGAAGCCCCAATATCAGACACTTTGGGCACCTGTGAATGAGATTCTACAGCATTATTTAAACTGCCATGTCAGTCTAGTGTACCTTGATTTGGACGATGCCAAATTTATACTGAAAAAGTGGCACAAAAGCACTTCTGAAGTGGCATTTAGGTGAATTGGGTCAGAACAGACAATTTAGTGGCTTTTGTGTGGCACTGCGTCTTTACACTGATTATTTAGTAGGCACTAAGCAGCCTTAGTGGCTGGGAAAAGATGCCTTAGAATACTACAAAATACATTAAACTAGCTATCCAGATCAAAATCAGTGAGTAATTGAGTGTGCTTATACAAATAGGATGCAATCATCTTAGGAAGGACTATATAAATATCTTAACGTCTATGGGAGCATCAAATTAAGTTTAACTTCAATCTATTTTAAGAAGGATTCAGAGTTGTCGGGATTTAAAATGATCAAGTAAATGTCTGGCTCATGTGTAATCTGAGTAGCTGTTGTATTAGCAAATGACGAGGCAGACAGCAAACAAACTGCAGAATACTAATCAGCCTAACGCAGGGACATTAAGCTACAATCCCTCACAAGAAGAACGCGTCTGTTTTGAAAAACCAAGCAGGTTTCTCGGTATATTGATGAACTCACCTGATATTTGAAACGGTGTCAGAACACCTCCTCTCTCCCCGCCTGGATACCTCAGTTAGCTTCTGGCTACCTGTCCTATACCAAACTACAAGAGATGCTGCAGTCAGTCCAGATTTTAGGCAGGACGCAGATGAAGCTTCCTGCTTAAAAAATAAAGTGTCTCGGTCGACAATCTTGACAGGAGATTCGGGTATCGCCTGTCAATCCAGATTTAATAGCTAATTGACAGAGAAGCATTTCATTAGCAAACCGGCTAAACTCAACAAGCCGACGCCGAGGATTTACTTCAGTTCTTATGGACAAACGGCTCTATTTGTATCTTATCTGTTTTTTAATTTCAATATTGGCTTATTTCTCCTTTGGGTTTTTTCGTGAGAGCGAAATTTTTCAAAAATATACGTGTTTGTTTATTTTTAAGCTAGTGAGTCGGGTTAGCAGGCTAGGAAACTTATTAACAATCATAAAGCTGCACGACGCACATAAAAAAGCGCGTCACTACACTAAAGCTCACATATATTAGGACCAGTTACGGTAGATAACAGGGTTCTACCAATTAATTAAAGCTTTTAGTCCGACTCCAAAAATCAATGTACCTCGGGGTACTTTCTCTGAGCTCTCTCTTTCGTCTCTGTTCAGTCGCAGAGCGGCGAATTTCTTCAGATCTCTGACTGGTTCTGAGAGAGGCCCCAATCAAGGATTATATAGTGTCTAATCACGCCTTCTTTAAAGTTTCAAGAAACCAACACTTACATTTGATTGTTATTTCAAATTTAATAACACAGAACACCATACTGTGTGGTTAGAAGTGTGTATTTTAGACAACAGCGTTGACAAGAGTCATTATAAAATTTTAGAGCAAGAATACATTTCAGGCAATCAACGTGGCCACCCATTGTAAATTGTAGTCACGTGACAGGATTTAAAACGCTCTGTTGCGTTGCTTGATTTTTTTTTAACTTAATTTCTACGATATAAACGACAAAGTTTATACTATTTTTTAATGATGTCAAAGTGTTCAAATAAAGTTAAAACTGTTTTTCTGCTATTTATCCAATTCAACATGTATAGTCAAGATGGCGTCTGTTTATTTTATTTGTCACACACAATACGTAGGTATTGAAGTTTTCTTAATTTGATAAAACAGTATTTGAATAAAGTACAAATTTAATAAAAAAAAATGTCAGTATTGTAAATAAAAAGAATAAGATTAAAATGTAATATAATAAAACTGAACAAATAAAATAGACTCTCTCCTATATAATGTTATATAATTAACAATGATAACAAATATTAAATAAGAAAAACGCAAAATAGAAACATTTCCCTAGATACAAATTATATTACCAGTGTAATAATTTGAGTGAAAAGTTTAAAAGTGGTCACACACACACTGCCAAGGCAAAAGATAGTGGATTCCTGAATACATTTCCAAGGTTACATGGTAAATGTCAGGTTCACATAAGTAAAACAGTAATATGTTATCTACTTGTAGGCCATAGTGACACTGTGTGAATATGAGACTGAAAACTTTTCTGTTCTGTGATGTTATCAGGACATAAACATAACACAAATACATAGTTCCGACATGGACATTAGTATGGAGATGACACTCCTATGAAATCTCACAAACTGATATGTCGATTATAACCTTGTAATGACTTCTTCGTCTGTGTGACTGAATGAATGAAAACACAACTTTAAAAGCAATGCACATCAACTCTTCAATTCACAAAATACTGTGTACAGGGAGGCATAAAAGAGTTATATTTCATAAAAGTTATTCAACTTGAAGGCTGCATTAATCACTAGTATAAAATTATTTTTAATATAACTGCATTAATTTAATATAACTGTTCTATTAATATAACATTATTATTATTATTTGTAATATAACTGTATCATACAAGTGTTCAAAGTGCTTTTTTTTTTTTTTTTTTTTTAAAGAAAGTCTTTTATTATGACATTATTTTACCGGAAGAATATTCATTCAACACAGAACAGCGGCAGTTATGGTTTGTTGTTGGTTGTTGTCTGTTGTCAGTACGATAGCACAGATGACAGCTTTTTAATGAGATGTAGTAACTTAAAAGCCTTAAGTGAAATCTTTAAACCATTGAAAGCTGCTTTATTAACTTTATTTAAACCAGTTATAGCTCAGGCACCGGCTGTTAGAGAGTGAGCTGATTGACTGAAAGTTATGTATGCTCCAATAAACCACTAAAGATGCAAACGACAAGACCAAAAGCGGGGAAACAGTTGTCTTGTGGTGTTGAAAAGAACCGGGCACGTAAAACACCCATACGCAAATACACTTACCGGGTAGGATATAATTGGAACCGAGGTGGTAGACTTAAAGAGCTGAGGATAAGGTAGGAGTTCGTTCCTTTTATAATCCTCTAATAGTTTACGGGTTGTGAATGTCATGAGAAGTGACTATTGCGTTGGTTGTTTAGGCACCTTGCTCGGAAGTTCCTTCACTTGTGGATTCAGAAGACATTTGGACGAATAACAACATCACAAGCCAGGTCCAGTGTGTGTGTATTGTGTTTAAATATTGCTCTAAAATGTCAGTCTTTATTTATTTGATAAAATTTGTATTTTCTTTTCAGATCTCATTATTGTAAGGTGGTCTTGAGGAAGACCTTAGGAGCATGGAAAGATGAGTGGTGGCACGCAAGAAAGGAATGGACCCTAAATATAAGGGCAGATTGCCATTATACGTAAGTCAACCCTAACCCTTCAGAAATCATTCTAATATGCTGATTTGGTGCTTAAAATAACGTTTCTTATTATTATCAATGTTGAAAACAGTAGTGCTGCTTAATATGTTTGTGGAAAACTAAACATTTTTTTCAGGACTCTTGATGAATAGAAATTTCATTTATCTTTTGTAACATTATTAATCTCTTTTCTGACATTTTAATAGCTAGGATCTCAATAATCACCACCCGTTATATTTATGTCTCTTTTTTCTTCCCGTTGTAGGTATATGCTGTACAGCAAAATATTTCAAGCCTGGCAGGAGTATGTTGTTGTCCAGAGAGAAGAAAAGAAGAAACTGCAACTTGCAATCAGTTTTGGTACATAGACTGCTATTATTCTATTAATATTTGAGTTGAAACGTAGCTGTAACTGAATATTTGTACTGCAGAGACGGACCACAAGCTGCGTTGCATGTGGAACGGTTGGGAGCTGTACCTGGACATGTGTCGCATGAAACGCAGGATGCAAGAAGCAGCAGTACAGCACGAGAGACTCGCTGCACTGAAGTGAGCATTGCTCTCATGTGGTGTTAGACCAACAATACAGAGCCACAAATTTAAGAGTAAAGCAGACTGATACATAATATACAGTGTTACAATCCTGGTGCAGGGTTGGGGTGTAACATAAATGACCGACTTGTAGATGACAACATCATTTTATATTTTAGAGGAAAAAGTAAGCACGTATATGATCACAAATCAATCAATATGTTGACATAATACTTCTATAAATAATAAATAAATAAATAACATGATTAGTTGAAAAGTTTTTTAAAAGGTTTATGCTTTAGTCTCTTGTGCTGCTTTTATTTTATCAAAAATACAGTAAAGACACTAATATTGTGGAAAAATATTACAATTTAAAGTAACTGTTTTCTATTTTAATACATTTCAAAATGTCTGTGACGGCAGCAGTCTTTATTCCAGTCTTCACTGTCACATGATCCTTCAGAAATCATTCTAATATGCTGATTTGGTGCTTAAGAAAAATTTCTTTTTATTATTTTCAATGTTGTTAACAGTTGTGCTGCTTAATATTTTGTAGAAACAATGATGCATTTTTTCAAGATTTTTTGATGAATAGAAAGTTCGAAAGAACAGCATTTATTTGGAATAGAAGTCTTGTAAATATAAATATATTTACTGTCACTTTTGATGAATTTAATGCATTTTACTCAGCATTCTTGCTAAGTAAAAGGATCAATTTCTTAAAAAAAAAAAAAAACCTCAAACTTTTGAACAATATTGTATATAATCTAAAGATGCATGTTTAACTGTGAAGTAAATGCCTACAGTATGTAAAGTGGCCTACAAGTAAAATACTAATGTGAATATTTTTGTGCATGTGTTGGTTATTAAAGGTGGGTTTGGACTGTGTGGAACAAAGCACTACAGCACAGGGATGTGGCGTACCATCAGGAAGATCTTGCCTTGCAACACTGGGCTCACACTGTACAGAGCAGAGTGAGTATGAGCATGTGTGAATACAGTCAGAGTACCGTGTCTAGTTTGAGTGATCTCTAAAATGGCTGTTCTTCACAGGCATGGCTGAACTGGAGAGACGGGATGAAACATGCCTGTGTTCTGAAAGAGAAGGAGTCAAAGCTCACCGTCACTATTGTCTTCAGCTTTTAAGACATACACTTCATGGATGGATCAGACACACAGAGAACAGACAGGCTAAGAACAAGGCAACAGGTGGCGTTCATTTTTATATATTTATTATATACACTACCATTCAAAATGTTGGGGTCAGAACAATTTTTTCATAAAAATTAATGCTCTTATTCAGCAAGGACAATCATTAATCAAAAGTGAGAGTAAAGAATAATAAATACTGTTCTTTTAAACTTTCTATTCATCAAAGATTCTTGAAAAAGGAGCGAATCACAGTTTCCCACAAAAAAAACAAGTATCACAACTGTTCTCAGCATAGATGATAATAATAAGAAATGTTTTTTGAGCACCAAATCAGCATATTAGAATGATCTGACACTGAAGACTAGAGTGATGTTGCTGAAACTGCTCAGCTTTGCCATCACAGGAATAAATTGCATTTTAAAATATATCAAAATAGAAACAGTTATTTTAAAATAATATTTCATAATATTACTATTACTGTATTTTCGATCAAATAAATTTCGATTTTTTTTTTTTTTTTTTTTTTTTTTTTTTTTTTTTTGCATTTTATACATTCGTTTTTCTCTTGAATCACATTTCATTTGTCTTCTGCATTGCAGCTGTTGCTCAGGATGTATGGCGTGTCTCTGTGCTGGAGAAGTTTTGGCGTCAGTGGTATAATGTGCTGCAATCCAGACATGTTGAGAAAGACAGAGGACAGAGAGCAGAACAACTGGCCCAGCACGGCTCCCAGCGGCTGGCGTTCTCGCACTGGAGACACTGTATCTTTGATTACACAGTTTCACAGACGGTTCACATTTACTTTTAGACTCTGAGATGAAATGAAATATGTCAATGAAAGCATTATGATATGTAGTGTGGTAGTTTTCCTGATCAGTCATGTAGATGTCAGTATGTGCTCACAGAAGGCTAAAAGGGAAAAAGCTGCCATGCATCACAGACAACTCTATCTTCTGGTTAGTGGTGTACTTATTCATAATGTTGTTTTTGATGTATTATTATATAGCTTTTTTTTTTTTTTAATTCTTGTTTGTTTGTTATGGTCTTGTATTTCTTCACAGCGTTTGGGTTTAAAAGGCCTTGCTCTGAACGTCACTCACAGTAAAACTCAACGTCTCAACAATAACATTAGTGTCCAGCATCATCATCACATCGTAAGAGCAACACAAATAGAGAACATAAACTCAACACAAGACAGAACTGTCCTTAAACTTAACATATTAGTGGAAATCAAATTTTCCTTGATAATGTTTTTTTTTTTTAAATAGTTTATTGTACTAAACAAAATTTCAGTACTAAAAACTTCCTCAGTACATAAGAAGAGAAATTATAAACACCTAGTCTACCAGTCATCTATCAGTAATGATTATGAATGTTACGTCATGCAGTTGTGCCGAGTTTAATTGTCAGAAATGGATACTGACATTTTGCAGTTGCTGGCAAGGTGTTGGAAAGTCTGGCAGCTGCGCTTGGATCAGGCTGAAGACGGAAGTCTGCAACCCCAGATGAGTGTTGCACAAACTCATCACAAGTAAGTCACATAAATGAGTTTAATATTTTCACTGTTGGCAAAACAATAGTTCTGCTTGTGCTTTTTAATTTGAAGCATGCCATATATACTCAGCAAAAAAAGAAACATCCTCCCACTTTCAACTGCTTTTTTCCAGCAAATTTCTGATGTGTAAATATTCGTATGAACATAAAAAGATTCAACAACTGATCAAATTGGGGGGGGGGGCATATGGTTACACTTGGTTTGATGCTACAGGGATGATCACCTGTGCTTCTTACATTACAGACATTGCAGTTTATTGCTCTGGCCACATCTGCAGTCCTCATGCCTCCCTTGTGTCTTAAGGACTCTTCCATAGGTGCATGTGAAAAAAATTGTTTATGGTTCATTGAAAAACATAGTTTAAACACTTTCCAATAAATATCTGTAAAGTTTATTTGGATTTTACAAAATTATCTTTAAAATGCAGTATCTTGAAAAAGGGATGTTTCTTTTTTAGCTGAGTGATATATTTTATAGATTTCAGGTCATTAATAAACATGAGTTGGTCTGTGAGACTTTAAATGGTTGTTATTAATCAATAGATTTTCTGTGCTGAGATTTTGCCTTCATCATTGGAGAAAACGTCTTACAGAGCACAGACAAATGAAGGTAGCCACCACACTTTCTGACACTCATTTTCTTATATCATAGGTCACTTGCAATTAATGATGGACTGCACTTTTTTATTTTTGCCTTCAAAATGCTCCTAATATTTTATCACACACAGGAGTTGGAACTACGTGCTGATGCCTGCTTTGCCCATCGTATCTTCCCACAATATGTAAACACTTGGATGGAGTTCACAGCACAACGCACAGAGAAACGAGAGCGGAAAGAAAGAGCTGAACAACATTACAGGTGAGTTTCTGTGGCTAAATAATGTGTGCAGGTAGATATCCATGCCTGTGTTGTATTGTACTGAAAATGTACATTTTTTTTTTTTTTTTTTCCTCTTATGTAGGCAACAAACTTGCAGTTGGGCATTTTATACATGGTGGAGAAACTTGGATGTACAAAGAGATCAGAGACTTGCTGAAAGAACGGTATGCTGACATCCACGAATATACATTGCTGTTTGAGTCAGTGAGATTTTCATTGTCTCTTTTACCAAGTAGTCTGTATAATTCTTTTTAGGCTGTGTTGCATGCCGAGCATGTGTGTTGTGCCCGTGCCTGGTCTAAGTGGTCCTGCAGTGCTGTACAGTGTAGAGCGGAGAGATTCAAACAAGAAGCAGCCGACTCACTTTACAAAAACACTCTTCTACGGAAGGCTCTGAACCAATGGAGAAACCTCGTCGCTGACATACAAACCAGGTGTGAATCAGATAATGTAGCTTCAGGAAGAACATCTGAATAAACCACTGAGTATTTTTATGAAGTGTCAGCCTTTCTGTGTTTTGTATACAAGTCAGAGACGTTTCGAGCAGGCACAGGGTCATGATGGACAGCGGTGTCTGAGAAGAGCCATGGCAGGCTGGCATCAGGTACGAGTAGCACAACTGGCTCTATTCAATAAGGGAAACAGCTGAGAATGTTTTTAAATCGTCATATGATGCAGATGTTGTTGTTATTATTGGTTTGAAATATTATGAATCTAAAATAAGTAAATATGAGCTTGTTTAACAGTATGTAGATCACAAAAGACAGAAAAGAGAGAAACTTGCTCAAATGGAGAAACATTACCACAGCAAATTGCTCAAACATGCTTTGGAAGCTTGGAAGGTATGAATAGCATGTTTGTTTTGACACAGTATACAGTTTATTTACAATTATTGCTTTAATATACTAGTGTATTGTATATTGTTTGTATACAAAGCTTACAGCTCATTGTTTTTACATGCATGCATGTAGTCGTACCATTTGCAGAATCAATCGATTAACAGTCATGTGGAGTGCCGTTACCAGGAGCATCAGCAACAACTGGTCAGGTATTCTTATGCTCGATTTACTATAATTTTTTTGTAGTGTTAATTTAAAGATATGTAATTGTATCTTGTTTTTTTTATATGTTTCTGCAGGAGAATGTTCTGTTTATGGAGAATAAACGTGTCACAGCTGATGGAAGAGAGAGAGAAGGAAAACAGTGCAAAATGTTTTTCTCAGAAGCACCTTTTATCTCAGGTGCTTATATCCTCAAAATTAGTTATATAACAGACGTAAAAAATTAACACCTATTATTTATCAGTACAACTTTGTCATTTTACAAAATATTTTACATTTTATATGTTTGATAGGTGTTTCTGGCATGGCGACAGAGAACGGCATCTGCTCATCTTCACCGTCATCAGCAGGAGGAAGCCCTGAAACAGGCTCAAATACACCTGGAGAAATGTACTTTGGTTATATAAATACCACTGTTAGTAGTCTGTGTAATGATGAAATTATTTAGTGTTGTTTTTGTACTGTTAGTACGTGTGCAGGTGGCTTTGAGAAGATGGAGAGAGCGAAGCATGGAGGTAAAGGTTGAGAGACTGGCGAATGAGATGGCCAACAGACACTACAGTAGAACGCTGGGAAAAAGAACCCTCAACACATGGACCAGTAATATTCACCATCACAAAACATATCAGGTGCCAGTTCAAGTCCCAAATTCTCCATATCTGTACATTTTATCAAAGTCTGTTCTTAATTATTTATATATATATAAATAATTAGGTAATGAAGAAAAGAAGCTTTGAGCTTCACAGGTTGAGGATTTATCAGCGCTTTTTTATCTGCTGGAGAACACAGGTGAGTTTTGATTTAGTGTTCAATCATATTTGAAGGCTATTATAAAACAAGCCTAGATTGGTCAAAACAACATTCCTGCTGCGCTAAAATGCACTAATATAGTAACTGTTATGACGTGAAGCACTTTACCTTATCTTATTGTTAACAAATAGCACTTAATAAAAATATTAAGCACACAATTTTTCATTCAAGTCACCATGACATATTTTTTAATGTAATATTGCAGTGTTATCTTAAATGATTTATCCATTCACATCACTATTTAAAAAAAAAAAAAAAAATCATGTTCCCTCATAATCTTTATTTAAAATAACTTCCCTTCCACCTTGCAACAAGATCTCTTCTCTGATAATGTGTGCACCAGCATGAGGGCGGGACAATAATCTCTTCCCTCCAGCAAATTGTCACTCTCATGAGATCGCAGAAATAGCAAACGACAATGATCTATTAGTCCAATCAATTCCCAAAGAACAAAATCAAGTCCCATCCTACATTTTCAGTGAAAAGCTGATATATATATCACAATAGGGAAGAAAAACGATCGCAACATCCATTTCATGTCCACTTAGCACATGTCTGTTTTTTAAATATAGCTGTAGTTGTGATATTAAAGCTTTGTTATAGCCTCACCTACTATACAGTAGTTCAGGCTGCTGACATTCCATCATTTCCTTTTTTGAGCTGAAGCTACTTATGATTGATTGTTACTGTCTCTTTGAAGATTCTATATTGTATTTTTTTTGTCTGAGTTTGAATGATTATGACACACAGCTGCAGAGCAGAAGAAAAGAGGCGGAGCAAACTGAGACTGCCCTTTGGCATTGGTCCCTCAACCTACAGGCCAAAGTAATGAAAGATCTTGCACTGCTTATCACTAGTAGTTCAGGTTTCCTTCAACTTCACAGTCTCAGTTTGGTCTGTATGCTTTAGGTGTTTTGCTCATGGCGGCTGTGGATTGCAGAACGTCAGAGAAAACAGGAGCGTTTGACTGAAGCAGCTCAGTTTTACAGAGATGAACTGTTGAGAGAGGGTGTCACGCACATCCTCACACACACAGCGCACATGGGTGCTTTCTCAACTAATATTGCCCAGCACAGCTATGAACAGGTGCTGTTTCTATAGTTAATGTATATTTGTGCATTTCAGTCTACAGTCTATAGAGTATATGTGTGTGTATTTGTTTACATTAATATAAGTAATCCTCATTAAATACAGAGCTGTCGTCAGCTTCAGGAAGTGGTAAGGCGGTGTGCCGTTCGATGGAAGCAGCGGGCACTATGCAAGCCTGTCAAGGGTAAAACAGTGCCGTCCAAAGTCAGCCACTCCAAGAAGAGTGTGTCTTTTTTTCTGCCAGAAGACCACACCCCCATTCCCACCCCCTCTCCAATCAGGAGCCAAACAGCAGAGCAGAGGCAGAAAGATTCCGTCATCAATCACCTGTGAGTCAAAGTACAACATCTTAATTCTATTTTATCTTATTTCATTCAAATTTTAATCTGATTTTGAAAATTATACTAATTGACATGTCTTGAGTAAATCTGATCCTCCTGTTTTGTCAGCAGTTGGTCAGTTCGAGCATCTAGATTGCAACCGAGAAGACCAGATGACCTGCTGCAGTCCCCAGCCAGACCTGTGCCACATGACTTCAAGATCATCAGGTGTTGTAAACACACAAACTTTGAGACATAAACACAATTTTTTTGTTCACATACTAATGAGTATCTACCTTTCTTTATGGTGCTTCAGTAGTCAGAGGGTGTCTGTAAAAGAGACTGCATTTCCCTCGGTCTCCTCCAGCAGTCCTTCCTTTCCTTCTCCATTACCCTCAGTTCCTTTGACCCACAACCCACTGGACTCACCTGCAATGGTACTACAACCTAAGATCCTCCCATTCAAACCTGGTCCTCCAGAATATATTACGGCTACCGGCCAGGACATACTGCTTCCTCCATCTTCATTTACTGTTTCAGTATCACATGGCAAGGTAATCATGATGCTGTCAGAAAACTTGTTTGTTGTTAGGCTAGGACAATGAAGGCTTTTGTATAATGTTACTTATCTTCCTCTGGCAGTTTTTATTTACTCATTTACTTATTCTTGTTTTTGTTTCGCCGTCTTGCCTCCTTGTAGACAAATAGTATTTTGGCTTAAATGTGAATTTCCTATTCTCTGTGAAAATATTACAAGTTTTGAGTTTTTTCTGTTTTACAGCACAAAAGCTTAAGGAATCAGGAGCCTCTACTGCATTCTACTCATTTCACTTCCCACCTTCTCCCAAAACAAGGTCAAAAATCATAGTCTTTCATAATATGAAGTAGAGCTGCACGATTAATCATTAAAAGATCGCGACCTCGATTCCAACACCAGCACAGTCTTACTCCTAAATGACAGCAATTCAGCTATTAAATCTTTTGACAAGTACAATCACAGCGAACATTCAAATCTCCATTGGCACTGCCGCTGATCCAGAGACAGCAGATGTCATGTATAGGTATAAAACGGCTTCACAAACAGTCTTTTCAACCACACAGTGTTACTATTTCTGTGTTACAATAATTCAGATTAACACAGAAGTACTGGATGAAAGTTTATAGTTCAGATATAAACACTGATGTCTATGGTAGTGACCAAAATAGAGGAAATCACCTTTTGAAATTGACACTTTAAATAAAGATTGTATCAACTACATTGTTACACCAGTAGGTGGCGACAAGTGACTGTTAAAAAATGTGTTTGTCATTGAATCATTCAGGAGATTCATTCAAAAATGCAGATTCATTGAGTAATTAAACAATTGAAGTCTGTGTGATTGAGTCATTGAATCATTTATTCAAACTGATTTTTTTTTTTTTTTTTACAAAAAAATGGATGCAAATTGATTAAATATTTTTTAAATATACTTCAGCAAATAACATTTTGTCAGAACCTCTAGTAAATTACATGTTGTTTAGTTTAGTTGTCTATTCAGAATTGTGGGAATCGTAATCTCTATTTATCCAGAATCATGCAACTCTAAAATGAAGTGAGTTTTGCTTGCTCATTTCACTAGTCTGAGGTTCCATGACATATTTAAAGACCATTTACACTTGTCATTTGTCCGGGCTATAGGTGTGTATGAGAGATTACCAGAGCAGGAAGAGGAGAATGAGGAAGATGAAGCAGTGAATGTGGAGAAAACTGAAAATCTCACCAAAGAACTACTAGATATTAGACTGGAAATGCAACGATACCAGCAAGATAGAAAACAGCTACAGTATGTAAATCTGGCTTTCAATGGGATGAATATACAGTGTTTAGAAATATTATTCTAATTATTACAGTTACTGTAATTCATTATTTGTTAGATTTATATACAAATTCATATATTAGTGCTGTCAAATCGATTTAATTATGATTAATCACATCTAACATAAACGTTTGTTTATATATGTGTGTACATACACACACACACACACATACATTGGCATAATATTTTTGTAAATTCTTTGTTTGTTTTTCTGAAGCGATCCTGCCGTAAAAGTCACCAGTCTCCTGAAATTGAAACCACTACTTTGGACATGCATTTTAAGACTGGAGCTGTTTTTTTTTGTGTTTGGAAAAAAAATTTAAATAGACTCTCCAGCTGTAGTTTGACTGAATCAACATATTAAAGTGGGTTATTTATTCTAGCACACACAAGGAAACTTGGCTTTTGGAATGAATAGTTTCTGCTACATTTGAGAGACTAATAAGGTGAAAATATTTGGGTTCTTTACATGATAAATTAGAAATAAAGGAATGTTTTACATTTCCATTTTGTGATCGAACAAAAGGGGTATAACAAATATCATCACCTTCATAAAAAAAAAACCTTGTGCATAATGAGATGTCTTCACTAATATAGTGAAATCAGCATGTGTTTGTGTGTTTAGGACATGGCGTAAGCTCCAAAAGGTCTTGAGTAACTGGCTCGCAACAACAGGCATTGAGGGAGAAACTGAGGAAAGAGAAAGCATCTTAAAGGAGTTAAGTGAGGTATCCGTATATCTTTCTTTCTCTCTTGCACACACTCATACACAAATTCACATCTTTTAATATGACAGTAAAGGATTAACAAATAAGACGAGGCAACATTCTGGGTATCTCAGACTGCACTATTGCACAGAGGACACTGGTGGTTTACATTTAACACGCATATTTTTGGAAAATTTACGTAAATATAAATCTAAAATGCTCAAAACCAGCTGTGAGGATTGTCACTAGATAAATGTTACAAATTGCATAAACGCTTGCTTTTTTTGTATGATGTGCAATACTGGAAAGTTATAATATGGAATATATTAGACATTATTAAGATCTAACATTAATGATTAATAATAAATATAACATTTATTATCTTTATGCATGTTATTACACCCCTATAGCTCTATCGGATTTTGTGCATGGTGGTCTATATAAATATCTTTGTAAATATTCTAGTTTTTGCTCTGATGAGACAGTAGATATTTGTTAGTCTCTGATTTTATTTATTTTAATTTTCAAAGTAATTTTAGTAATGTTTTAATATGATGTTCCTTTGCAGCTTGAGAATCGCATTTCTTCTCTGTCTTTGAGATTAAACAAGCAGAAACCCACCATGATTTGCCATGCTGCCAGAGTTAACACCATCCAGAGCCAACTACTACCGCCCATGGTTAATACAAAAACACCTACCAAGTTTGGAATATAGACTAAAGCTATATTGTGCAACCCGTTATCCCAGAAATAATTCTAAACAATATTGTATTAGTCCTTAAAACCTGTTTTTTTTATTTCAGTTGTTATTTATTCAAATACACTGTTGTAAATACTTTTAATAAAGCATTAAATCTCATATTTTGATGTTTTGAAATTTCTTATTTAAGATCCTGTGGACTATCTGAATTAAAGTTTTGTTGTTTGTGTGTGACATTGGGATACTCCCAGCTAACAGGGAGACAACAACTCAGAACTTTCTGGCAAGATTCTCTCAAAGTTAAAAACAAACATTCCTCCAGTAACACTAATAGTACATTCATTCAGAGTTATCTGGTCTGGTAATGTTCTCAATTTTAGCACTAAAACATTTATATATTGTTCTTTGGACTTTTTTCTAAGACGTAGTTGGATGCTTGTGTGTTTTTTTTTTTTTTTTTTAAACGTTACTACTTGTTTCAGAACGTTCAGAGAACATTCAAGTGATGTTTGCAAAATTAAAAAAAAAAATAAATGTTCCCTTAATAAGGGAATATAACCCTACAAAAAATTTTTAAACGTTTTAAAAAAAACATTTTTTGAACGTTTAGAGAACATTCGTTTTGTTAACTTAAGAACATTAGCAAAACGTTCTTGGAACATATTTTTGTTAGTTCGGTTGGGTCCTAATCTTGGAATCTTCATTTGGACGAAGGCTACACCTTTGCTGCTTCAGTGGAGTAAATCCAATAGCATTTAATACACAATTCCAAACAAAAGGCGCTTTCTGGAAATTCCATAAAACGCCAAGCAAGAAAATATGCCTGGTCGAGAATAGTCCACGTGACAAGAGTTCCAGTAATATTTTCCATATGCGCACATTTATTATAAGACCTATTCGCTTTGAAAACACCCGCTTGCACAATACATTTTTTTCAGACTCGAACAAACCTACAATGAGGTCTTCACTAGGCGACATGCCCGTTCCACTGAAACTTCTGTACAGGACTCGATGTAGACAGTTACTGTGATTCATTTTTCCCAGAAGAGATTTCTGATACTATGATGACGCGAGTGAGAGTTATTGTTGTCATCCTACTGCTGTGCATCATCACCAGCTGGGGTAAGTGCGTGCTTGCTATTAAAATTAAGAAAAGCAGCAAAATAATTATTTAAAAGTTTTGAACGTATTTCAGGATTAGGGAGTAAATAGAAATGTCTGCTGCCCTGCCAGAACTTTCCGTAGCAATGGTTGAAAAAAATGTTGCACCCAACATAGCCACATTTTACGTTTTTTTTTATAGGCCTACTAAACATCGCTCAAAAAAGTATTGATTAATGCACACGCAGCTATCTAAGGTGATATCACTACAAACTTAAGGAAATGTGTTATGAAATTATCCTGCATTTAAAATTGTTGGTATAGAATTATTACAGCATGCGAATAATTCAAATAGGGGTCTACTTTTTTTCTTTACGTAGCCTACCTTAACGATTATGGTCCTGTAAGTTTTAACGATATTTGTGAGTGTAAATCAATGATAAATTAATTAATCCTGTAGGTTTTAACGATATTTGTGACGTGTAAATCAATAATAAATCGCTTAAGTAATGACAATGTTTATGGAATTAGAATTGTTTCATATTTCCAAATAAATAGATTATGAGCCACAAATAAATGCAAAGAGATGTGTTTGTGACAAAACATATTTCTAAATATTTTTCAGTCTCCCGCCACCAGAATATTGAAACATTTACCCCTCATTGATATAATTGTAATGCCTTTTAATGTTAGCAGCTCATTTTGCTGCATTCTTTGGTCTTCAAAAATTCTAAGATCGTTCCCCACCATAAAAACATATTTTATTTGTGAAACTAACATATCACTTGAAATGTTCTGTAAGTATGCCTGTATACCTACATGCAGGTAAAAAGATGCGCTGGTGTACAGTATCAGAGCCGGAGCAAAGAAAGTGTGCAGAGCTGGCCAAAGCACTGGTTGCTGTCCTTCCACCTGCAGCTGTCACAGCCTTCGCCCGTCTCTCATGTGTGAAAGCTTATGGCACTGCCGACTGCATTAATAAGATACGGGTGGGTGACATACAATACTACATAAGCTGAAATCTATTTTAATTATAAAAAAATATATATATAAAAAAAATCAACCCCTGAGACATAAAAGTAGGCGGTTTACATTCTCCCACCTCTCTTGTCAGGATAATAAAGCTGACCTAGTGACTCTGGATGCTGGAGAGGTGTACTCTGCAGTAAAACAGTTCGGTCTCACAGTAGTCGCAAAGGAAATCTACAGAGATGGTATCATACAAAATCCTAATGTGGTTTCAAATGCATCACACTTTGCAAGCACTAACATGTAAACATCTTCCTTTTCCACTTTCTCCTCCTCCATCTCTAAGGTGGCTGTATTCTTGCAGTCGCTGTGGTGAGGAACAATAGTTCTTTAGATATGCGCTCTTTACAGGGCAGTAAGAGCTGTCATAGTGGAGCTCGCTGGACTGCAGGTTGGAGTCTCCCTTTGGGACATCTCCTTTCTCGAAACCTCCTTCCCTGGGCAGAGGATGAGCCCCTCAGTCAGGGTAAGACAACAACCACAAATTATATATAAGCAGTGTTTTTGTTGAAATTTTTCATTATTGTTAATTGATATAACGCTGAAATAAAATATACACTCACTGGCCTATTTATTAGGTACTCCTTGCTAGTACTGCTGGACCCCCTTTTGCTTTCAGAACTGTCTAAATTCTTCATGGCAAATCAACAAGGTGCTGGAAAAATTCCTCAGAGATTTTGGTCCATATTGACATGACGTCCCAAAAGTGCTCTATTGGATTGAGATTTGGTGACTGTGGAGGTCATTTGAGTATGGTGAACTCATTGTCATGTTCAAGAAACCAGTTTGAAATGATTTGAGCTTTATGACATGGTTCATTATCCTGGAAGTAGCCATCAGAAGATGGGTACACTGTGGTCATAAAGGAATGGACATGATCAGCAACAATACTTGGGTAGGCTGTGGCATATAACAATGCTCAATTGGTACTAAGGGGTGCAAAGTGTGCCAAGAATACATCCCCCACACCATTACACCAGCAGCAGCCTGAACCGTTGATACAAGGCAGGATGGATCCATGTTTTCATGTTGTTTACGCCAAATTCTGACCCTACCATCTGAATGTCGCAGCAGAAATCAAGACTCTCAGACCAGGCAAATTGCATCCTCAGTTTCCTGTTCTTGGCTGACAGTAGTGGCACCTGGTCTGGTTTTCTGCTGCTGTAGCCCATCTGCTTCAAGGTTTGATCTGTTTTGTGTTCAGCTGCTCTTCTGCATACCTCAGTTGTGACGAGTGGTTATTTGAGTTACTGTTGCCCTTCTATCAGCTCAAACCAGTCTGGCTATTCTCCTCTGACCTCTGGCATCAACAAGGAATTTTCGCGTGCAGAACTGCTGCTCACTGGATGTTTTCTCTTTTTCGGACAATTCTCTGTAAACCCTAGTGATGGTTGTGTGTGAAAATCCCAGTAGATCAGCAGTTTCTGAAATACTCAGACCAGCCCATCTGGCACCAACAACCATGCCACGTTCAAAGTCACTTAAATCACTTTTCTTCCCCATTCTGATGCTCAGTTTGAACTTAAGTTATCTGTCCGAAATCACCCTCTATACCCTAAAATAAGGCACTATTTGAGTGGACACCGTCAGCCATTTGTAGTGGTAGTGGACGTTATCAAGTGCACTCATTCAATCCCACAATGCACCGCGATAAGGAGTGTATATCCAATGTACGTTCAACTGCTAATACCCATAATACATTTACATGTCTGACCAGAAGATGGCGCCCGCAGCTGAATCATTCATCCATCCATTTTCCAAACCGCTACAGCAAAGCGAATTTACAGGTGTAAATTCCTTTTTAATTGATTATTAAATTGTGTAATTAAGGTTTATACATAGTTTCCAAGATAAATCTATTCACAGTACTACTGGAGCTGCCAGTTTGGTACGTTTCAAATAATTATTAAACAGCAAACACACACTATAGCCCTTGTGGCGCACTCAGTGTCCGAATTCACTCACTCGTTTTTATCGCTCACTCCCTCAAGTTAGTGGACCAATGTAGGGAATGGTGAATGAGGGTATAGGGGGTGATTTCAGACACAGCCCATTTCTACATGCCTAAATGCATTGAGTTGCTGCCATGTGATTGGCTGATTAGATATTTGCGTTAACAAGGAGTTGAAAAGGTGTACCTAATACAGTTGCCAGTGAGTGTAAATATTACATGAAAATCTTAAACATCAAAATTTTAAATAAGAAATGTTGCCTTGGCAACTAACAGAAATAAAATACGTTTAAGTACTAAAATTACTAAAGCTAAAACTGAAATACAAAATTGTATTGTTTTTAGTAGTTTGTTACTTTTGAGCAAAATATGATGAAAATGAAAATGTATAATCCTGATGAAAATGTATAACTGATCCAAAAAAAGTATTGTCCGGACCTCTGCTGGGAAGGAAATACAGAGACCGGACCTCTTGGAACTTTAATTAAATACCCCTGCTCTAAAGGATTAATTCAGATAATTTACTTGGTAATTTGGATCATAACCTAGGGAGTATTGCGTCATGTTCTCCCAAACCAAACAAACAAAGTTTTCAAAACTATGTATGATTGTGTTGAGTTCCCAGTGCTCATGTTTTGACTGTTTTGTCAGCGGTTAGTGCTTTCTTCAAAGCCAGCTGTGTGCCTGGAGCAACTACAATGGCAGCCAGCCTTTGTTCCTTGTGCCAAGGTCAAAGGTCATACATTCGTCAGAAAAATTTCCATTGTGAGACATCTCACAGTGAACCATTCTACCACAACCAAGGAGCACTCAGGTTAAAATAATCCTATTTACGTCTGTATCAGTGAGTCACTGCCAAGTTACCTTTGGGATCTTTCAGTATCATTTTTTTTCTTTTAGATGTTTGCAGTCACGGGCAGGAGATGTTGCCTTTGTGGATCACACAGCTCTGGACAGCATAGACGGTTGACACAATGAACGCTCACGCAACTTTTTATTTTAACAAATTGTACATTCATTGTGTAACATTTATGCTTATATGGGTGTACTCTTGATTAAATCCTATATTCTCATTTCTATTTGATCCCTTTACTCAACAGAAAGTGAGAAAGATGAGTTCAGACTGCTGTGTGCAGATGGTACTCTTGCTCCTCTCAGCAGTTTTAGAAAGTGTAATCTTGGACGAGGCCCAGGAGGGGGTGTGGTCACACGAATGAACATCCGTAAAATTGCTCGAAAGTTTTTGGTCGCTGCCCAGGTATGTTTTGTGTTGAAGCCTAAAACTGGCACATAAGAGTGTCTGATCCGAACAACCGGTAGTGTAAAGTGTCTCCATCTCTTTTTATTTATTTGCTGAGCAAAGAGCAGGGGTGTCCAAACTCGGTCCTGGAGGGCCACTGTCCTGCAGAGTTTAGCTTCTACTTGCCTCTACACACCTCCCTGGAAGTTTCTAGTATGCCTAGTAAGACCTTGATTAGCTGGTTCAGGTGTGTTTAATTGGGGTTGGAGCTAAACTTTGCAGGACAGTGGCCCTCTAGGAGCAGGACTGGACACCCCTGGCAAAGAGATGCAAAGTGTCATGTATGCAGGACACATAACTGTAAAATTAAAACATAACTATTACTAATATATTGTTCATTAATTGCAAACTCAAACCTGACACAAACCCAGAATCTTATAGTACATGGAAAAACTTATCTTAAAGGGGTGTAAAATGAAAATTCTGTCATCATTTACTCATCCTCATTTCATTCCAAATCTGTATGACTTTTTTTCTTCTGTCCAACATAAATGATACTTTGATTAAAGGGTTAGTTCACCCAAAAATTATCCCATAATTTACTTACCCTCAATCCATCCTAGATGTATATCACTTTTTTCTTTCAGCCAAACACAATCAGAGTTATATTAAAAAACATCCTGGCTATTCCACACTTTATAATGGGAGTGAACGGAACCCTAGATTTTGAAGCCCAAAAAAGCACATCCATCCATCATAAAAGTAATCCACACGGCTTCAAGGTGTTAATAAAGGCCGTCTGAAGTGAAGCAATGCATTTTTGTAAGAAAAATATCCATATATATAACTTTATAAACTATAATCACTGGCTTCCAGTAACGGCCGTACGCAAGTCTAGTTCCGGGGGAAGAGTGACCTCTGACCTGACGCATGATGTATTGACGAATGCGGAAGTGCAGAAGATAGATCAAAACAAAACACTGGTCACAAATTAGAAGTCTAAAACAAGAATTTTAAAGAGAAATGTCAAAGGATTTAATAGAAGAGGAGCTTGAGTTTGTTGCCCAGCCCTATTTGTTTGAATCACGAGAGGCGTCTTCTCTAACCTAAACTTGCGCTACTCCTACATCCTACGTCATACGTCGGGTCAGAGGTCACTCTTCCGCTGGAACTCAACTTACAGCCATTACTGGAAGCCAGTGATTATAGTTTTTAAAAAAAATTCTTACAAAAACACATCGCTTTGCTTCAGAAGGCATTTATTAACCCACAGGAGTTGTATGGATTACTTTTATGATGGATGGATGTGCTTTTTTTTGGGCCTCAAAATCTTGGGTACCATTTACTCCCATCATAAAGCTTGAAAGAGCCAGGATATTTTTTAATATAACTCTGATTGAGTTTGGCTGAAAGAAGTCTTATACATCTAGTATATAATTATGGGATAATTTAAATTTTTGGGTACACTAACCCTTTAATGTCCCAGTGAGTTAATTTTTGGGATAGGGTGATTGGGGGAACTAACCCTTTAACAGACAGATGGTGATGAGGTTCCTGCCAATGTTCCTTAATAACGTTATTGGTATCTTGGCAGGAAATACTGATATCAGTATCTTATGAGAGAGAAAAAAAAAATTAACTTTGCTGCTTCTTTTTTTTTCTGTATTTTCTTTTGAAGATGTCATTTGGTTGGAGGGGAAGGGAGCGTCAGCGTTTCCAGCTGTTTGAATCAGCAACCTATGGTGGGAGTGACCTTCTCTTCAAAGATGTGACTGAGAAATTATTAGTTCTGTTGGAAGACATGGATATGAGCCAAGTTCTTGGACTGGACTATGTGGCCTTGCTCAAGGGCCTTGGACATGAAGGTGAAAGATTGCTTCCCCTCTGTACCTTTTAATCTTTGAAATGATAAGCTCAGACTTTAATTTGTGTGTGTGTGTGGTTAGGTAGCTCGCTGGAGGACAGTGTGGTGAGGTGGTGCTGTATAAGTCATGCTGAACAGAAGAAATGTGAGCAGTGGGCTCTTAACATAAAGTCAGATCCTCTGGTGTGTGTAAAAGCCTCATCTATGAGTGACTGCATTGAGAAGATCAAGGTCCAGTAAGACAAATTTTCAGCAATTGTGATTTATGATTAAACAAACATCATTTTATTTATTTATCATTATATTATTTTATTTTATTTTATATAAAAAAAATAATGCAGAATACAGTTTCATAACCAAAAATATTTATGACTTTTTGAGTTTTCTGAGTTTACCTCTCATTTGCAGATTTTCAGTGTTATTTTAGTATTACTATAGTATTTATTAATATTTTGAATTAGCTTTTATTTTTATATTTTCAACATTCATTTTCATTCAATTTAAGTTTTATTCGTTTTATTAGGGTTTTTTTGTAATATTTCTATTTATTTTTTTATTAATTTGTTTATTTCAATTTTAGTTATTTTAGTACTCCTACTTAAACCTATTTTATTTAAGTTATTTGCCAAGGCAACATTTCCTAAATTAATTAAAGTGTTTTGAAATGAAGTTTTTTATCTAATATTTATATTTTATTTTATTTCACATTTACTTAAATTAACGAAAATATTTTTTTTAATAATTTTGGTTTTCGACATCTATACTAACATTGGTGATCGTCTTGGTATCAGTGCCTAAAACAGAATCAATTGTTAATTTTCACAGAGGGATGAGGTGGATGCTGTTTCTCTGGATGCCACTCATGCTTTCATAGCTGGGAAATGTGGCCTTGTCCCTGTTGTGACTGAATATTATGGTATGTAAAACATCCAGACTCATACTTACTCATGTCTTCAAGTTCATCTCACCCAGATTTCTTTTTCTCTTTGCTGGTTGATTTGAAATTTAGGAGAGAAATGTGACATTCCTGAAAGAGCTGGTGGCCATTTTGAGAGTGATGGTAATAAGAAATAAAACAAGTTTAACATAAATGATGCATCCCTATTATTATGTCTTTACAACATAATTGTCTCTGCAGAATTACCATCAGTGTATGGTGTGGCAGTTGTACGTCGGACAAGCCGGAGTTTATATTTTGGAAGCCTGGGCGGTAGACGCTCTTGCCATGGTCACATGTACAGCCCTGCTGGCTGGGTTTTACCTGTAAGACACATGCTTAGCACAGAGCACAACAGCAGCGCCCCATGTGAACCGAATAATGGTACTACATGTTCCTCTCTATTGTATCTTTATCAGATAGTTTAAATATAATATTTTAGTTACTTACATTTAAAGAGAACCTATTATGCCTTTTACAAAGTCTTTAATTTTTTGGGTCTTGTTCTTGAATGTACAAAAAAACACATTATTTTCCACATATTTTACATTGTTGCAGCACCTCTCTTCTCAGTCTGTCAGTAACGCTCTGTTTAGTTCCTGTCTCTATGAAGCCCCGCCTTCCGAAAAGAGCAATGTGCTCTGATTGGTTGGCTGGATCAGTGTGTTGTCATTGGTCAACCAGTTCGAGAATGTTTCTGAAATGTCACGCCCCTTACCATAACTACGTTTTTGGACATGACGACAAAACACTACTAACACTAACTCAACCAGGCCTCACCCCCTTTATTTTGCGTATGCCTTGAGCAGGAATTATTTAAATGAGGGATATTGTGATGTGTACTTTCCCGGAAGAAAACTCAAGACTACAATCGAGGCTTTTCAGGGAGTTTAGACCTTTTTTATGCTCAAACATTACACACTAAAGAAAGCTGAAAATGTAAAAAAGCATTATAGGTCCTCTTTAATGTAACTCGCTCTGTTTTTCAGTGTATGCTGAGGTGTTTTGGAAAGGTTGTTTGCCAGGAGGTCAAGGCAATCTATGTAAGGTGTGTATGGGTGGGACTGAGGAAGCTGCCACCAAAAGGTGTGCTGACAACCATAATGAGCGTTACTATGGCAATATGGGTGCATTAAGGTGAGGAATTGGTGTTTGGCACTGTTCAAATAAAATGGTATACAGGAAATATGTCTGATCACCCATTGCTAATGTACTATAGTGCAGTCATACAGCTTTGCATGCTTTTAAATGTCTTTTACTCCAGATGCTTGGTTGGAGACTCCAGTGGGAAGAGTTTTGGAGATGTGGCCTTTATGGAACACCACAATCTGGAGAGCAACATTGAACGTAAGATGTACGCACTGAGAAATGTCATCGGTATAAATCTCATTGGTAATATGTGTGATATATTTGATGTACAGGTCTACACAGCAGTGGCTGGGCAGAGGGTTGGCTCACTTGGGACTTTGAGCTGCTTTGCAGCGATGGCAGTCGGGCTCCTCTGACAGAATGGAAGACCTGTAACTTAGGGGCAGTCCCTCCGAATATTGTTATGACACGTCCTGTTCTTACATCTCGCATTTATGACCTCTTAATGAAGTCGCAGGTCTGTACACTGAAATTATAGTCATCTGATTGATTTGAGAGTCTTTTAGAATCCAAATACTGATGTGTTTTGTGTTTTAGGAAACCATAGCAGCTCGTCCAGATACTGGGTTCCACCTGTTTGAGTCTCAGAAGTATGGAGAGAGTGACCTGCTCTTTAAAGATGCTACAAAGTGCCTCGTTCACACCAGTCACATGGACTATCGCACCATACTGGGAGACGAGTTCTATTCACAGGCTGAAAGCATCTTTAACTGCACACACTCAAGTAAAAATTAAAAAAAGAAAAACGAATAAAAAAACCCCGAATTATTTTTATATGCATTGCATACCAATTATTTGTTTGCATTTATAGTATTAAGATCACTGGATATTTAAAAGAGTTTGATTCCATAAAAATGCACATAGATAAGTAAAATGTCTCTTTTTTTTTCAATTATTATTCATGCTTATTTTAATTGAGACTTTAATTTTTTTTTTGACAGATATCTTACAGTTCTGCAATCAAGATGTGTGCAGCATATTCTGAACAACCTAGATGAAATGGCAGTTATGACAATGTTAAAAAGAATCATATGTATATGATTTCTATCATTCCTGACATACAATAAAATACTCTTTGAATATATATTTTATATCTGTGAGTGCAATAGAGTTTATCAATTTCATCAAGGAACACAGATGGAGGTGTTTCAGCGTGCCAAAAAATACGGACGTTCACTGAACTACATTTACCATCATGCACTTGTGTAACAACACGGAAGTTGTTGTTTTGACCGCTACAGCTACTGTATTAATGTTTACGAAACAGAAGAGTTTTGGTGCCGAGGATTTTATTAATACAGGTGCGTTATTAAAGTAATTAGTTGTACATCTGAAATATATGTTAAAATATACATTCGCGCGTGGCATAATGTCCATGGCGTGTTTATTATTGTCCTAGCTTACTTGACATTTAAATCAAGTAAGCTTAATACAATGAGTTGGTCACATACATTTCACCTACTTTTTTTTTAAGTTTTACTCAAAACAAAGGGACGTAACGAAACTGAATTAACTGATTTGACTATTTTATCATTACATTTATAACGTAATAATTGACTTAATGGGCGAACACCACTGAATGCACTGGACAAGATTCATGTTCAGTTAAATTACTATGATGCAATTAATTTCATACACTTTTAAAGCCTTGCATTTTAAGTTTCATACGATGTCATACTCTATTACAGACCAATCTTTGTGCTCCAGTAATGGAAACATGTATATTATTTTGAAATTATATGTATTTCATTTCATTTCATTTGAATTTTTTTTTTTTTTTTGCGTCAAACACTTCAATGACACACACATACACACACACACACACACACACACACACACATATATATATATATATATATATATATATATATATTCAGTTTTATTTATTTATTATTTATTATGTACAACTTAATTAGTACGTGTTTCAGACCATAACATTTAATGGTAAAATTTATTGAATAGTTGACAAACCATTGTGCAGAACACTTCATTGTTGATAAAGAGTTGTTTGTTGTTATCTGCTGTTGTATGAACAGGTCTATAGATGCTGTTGCCATGGAGATCCCTGCCTCCACGTGTGGCAGTGGGAAGATGTGCTTTTACAATACAAGCTACTGTACAACGATTTGTTCCTGCAAGTAGCTCAATTGACTCCAGTGCTCTGGAACAACTCCAGGCCTTTGTGTCACAGGCTTCACGGCTGTTCGTGATAAGCGGTGCTGGACTCTCCACTGAATCTGGAATTCCAGACTATAGATCAGAGGGTGTGGGACTGTATGCACGGACTAACAGGCGGCCTATGCAACACTCAGAGTTTGTGCGCAGTGCGAAATCAAGGCAGCGATACTGGGCACGGAACTACGTGGGGTGGCCGCAGTTCTCTTCACACCAGCCTAATTCAGCACATTTAGCATTAAGGGACTGGGAGGAAAAGGGAAAATTGCACTGGCTTGTTACTCAGAATGTAGATGCCTTACACTTAAAAGCTGGACAACAGAGACTTACTGAACTTCATGGATCTACACACAGGTAACTACTACATCTACACACAGTTCTACACACAAACAGTCAAGTCACCTTTATACAATGCAGATTGTTTCAAAGCAGCTTCACAATAATAAAAAAAAGAAAAGAACAGAATCAATAATGCAAACTTCATCAAATATGAGACAAATTCACATCCTGCTGTAAAGCAACTATAAAAAGACCATAGTGTCATTATTCAGCTCAATAGTAATAATGATAATGTTTTATTAATAAAGTACCTTTCCCAGGCTCAAGGTACTACCGAGGGGTAGCTATATGTTGAATATTACTGGACCAAGAACGGAACCCTGAGGAACACCTTGAGTGAGAGGGGAAGATTTGAAGTTGTGAATAGAAATGAATAATTGTCAATTAGTGAGATATGATGTGAACCATGAAAGAGCTCAAGTCAGTTCAGTGTTGGTTCAGTTCAGTTTAATAACAGTGTCAAATTCATCAATTATGAAACAAATAAAATTTCAGCTGTAAAGCAGCTCTACAGAAAACAATAGTGCCGTCATCTAGCTCAATTTGTTGTTTGCTATTGCTGCAATCTCATGTGAGTGACAGTTTGATCCCACCCTTACACTGGTAAACACATCATCCCTTCATGCAAATTTATGTTTTGTCTGCTCTTAGGGTTGTGTGTTTAGACTGCGGCCAACTGACTCCACGTGCCGAGCTTCAGAAGCGTTTTGCAGCTTTGAACCCTGGCTGGGAAGCGAGTGCATGTGCTGTGGCCCCAGATGGAGATGTGTTTCTGGAGGATGAGCAGGTGTTGAACTTCAGAGTACCTGCATGTGATGCCTGTGGCGGTGTACTCAAACCCGAGGTGACCTTCTTTGGTGATGTAGTGAACCGGACTACAGTTCACTTTGTGCATAACAAGCTGGCTGAGTCTGATGCAGTGCTTGTGGCTGGATCTTCTCTTCAGGTGAGTAATGTTTCATCAATATCACTTACTATTTACTAGTTACTAAAACATTTACCATGTGCCTAGAACAGGGTTACTCATTCCTGCTCACTGGCTGCCATCTAATGATGTAACATACATATGGGGGTCAGAACAGAATTATTGCTCATTCAGAGTTTTTTAAGTGTATCCATACCTTTAAGAGATGAAACTCCCAGGATTATAATAGTTAACTAAAACCATAAAAATGTATGTTACTTGAAATAAAATAAATGTTAACTTAAATAAAATAAAATATAAAAAAACTTTTTTATTTCAGCTTGTTGTAAAGGTAACATTTCTCATAATTTTGTTTAACTTGATTTGCTAAAATAAAAATAAAACTGAAATAAAAATTAATAAACAGGCATAATAATATACAGACATTTATTACGAATATGGGGTCACTGAACCACCCCACACTCTTAAATTAATGCAATTAGACACACTAAAAAAAACTTTATTTATTTTTTTTTGCATTTCACCTCTTCTCTAGCTTGCTTCCTAATCTAGTTGTCTAGCAAACTTGGCATTGTATATTATAAATATTGTTGGCTAAATTGCTTGACAAGTTGATTTTGTTCCTCTTTTGTGAATCACTTTGGATCTGCTAAATGCATAAATGACAAAAACGCACAACAAAATTACTAAAACTTTAAAATAAAAATAAAATTAAAATGGAAACTATATAAATAAAAACTAATTCAAAATATTAAATAAAAACTATAATAGTATCTCAATGATACTTAAATAACAATAATCCTCGCTACTAGATCCAACCCTACTCCAGTGCATCTTATTGTAATTTTCAAATAAAAAGTACTTGAGTAGTTGGTTCAGGTGTGTTTGACTAGAGTTTGAACTAGTTAATGAGTATCCCTGACCTAGATAAGGCAAATAATTTTCTATTCCTTGACTTTTGGGAAAGTAAAGGCATCTGGTTTCCTTTTTCAGGTTTTTTCTGGGTACCGTTTTCTACTTGCTGCTAGTGAAAGAAAACTTCCAATAGCCATCGTGAATATAGGACCTACAAGAGCTGATCATCTCACTGACATCAGGGTGAGTGCTCGTTGTGGAGAAGTGCTGCCAGCCATTCAACTCAACTGAGAAACGGACTCTTTTCCTTGAAGCTATTCTGAACCGCAACACTCGATCCACAGCTCATCACAAGATTACTGGAACATAGTTTTGGTTTGTTTCTAGGCTGCTTGCATAATACAACAGATCTCTACCTCAAGTGACAAAATGTAACATATTCACACATTCTTGGTTTGTAAGCTAGAGTTTAAAGTGCAATACAGAATAAGGCATCGGCACAAACGAGTTGTTTAAATAATATCTTTAAAATTATAAAGTGGGTTCATAGGGACATCTGGGACAGCTCCTCAAGAATCAATGTGGGAAACATAGTAGTGATGACGTTCTAAATGAGCTGTATAGATTATAAGGTCTTGTTTTTATTTAATAATGGTAGTTTTATTAAATATTAATCACTATTATTTATATATTTTGATTATGAATATAAATATAAGTGAATGTATCAGGATGTTTTTAAAATGTTAATCATTTGTTCTGCCTGAAAATAAAAGTCAAGTCAAACCAATTGTATTTGTATAGCACTTTTCACAATACACATTTAAAATGATGATGGTAAGGTTTATAATATCTTAATATCTATAGTCAAAATATATTTTGCAGATTAGAGCTGTGCTATAATATAGTTTATGTTTTGTGATGATATGAACAATCAAGCAGTTGAGATTTGGTATAGTAGTGTATAACATACTGTGTGTATGCAGATAAAGTTGGAATTTGAAAAGGACATTTTTTAATTAATTTTTTTTTAATATATATTATTGTGTTTATTAGCACCGTTTTTTTTGTTTTGTTTTTTTTTGTACCAGTATCCTAGGTAATCTTAAGTCAGTTGTACTCAACCAAGGGTCTGGAAACACAAATACATAGTAGCTTCATAGAAATAAATATTTATTGCTTTGAACAAAGGGGGGCTTTGGAGTCAAAAAGGTTGAGATCCACTGCCTTGTTTTATTGTTTTCAACACTATGCACACATTATTATATGTTGTTTGGTACCAAATCTATGAAATGCATAAATGATACTGAAAATATGTGGTGCGTGGAAAAAGAAATTAAACGAATAAACCATTAATGTAATGTGTTTCTGAGAAAATACATATTTACAATTGTAACAATGACAAAATAACAATACTAAAAAGAAACATAAATCAAGTTTATTCAAAGGGTCACAGAGGGCAAAGTGACCGCATCCCTAGAAAAGCAGAGATCAGTCAGAACTGTCTGTTTGTTAAATCTCTCTCTCAAATGCTCCGTCCATCGTTGCATATGACTTTGTACTTCTGACCACAGCTCCTCAGGAACACTAAATGAATAAAGACAACAGCGATGATTTATGTCATGTATTTGCCACGTGACCCAAACAGTGCACACCACCAGTGGTGTCATACACAGACAGTTCCCAAATCCCTTAGTTTGGTCAAACCAGTAGGAGGCTGGATAACCTAACAAGATTCCAAAGAGAGTACACAAGTTCCAGTCATTATACAACTCCTCTCCCAACATAATCACTGAGGAGCCTTCGTCCAGCTCATTCATGAAGAATCCTGAAAGACTTCTGATCATATCTTCAGTTCTCTTTTCCAAGCCAGCCAAGACAGGTTGTTTTCTTGAGGGACATACATCAATCAGAAGGAGACTTTTGCTTTGGAGCAGTTCATCCAGGTGGGACTGAACAGTGGCAGGGTTAAAAATGAATGTGTTGTCATCAATGGACAGTATCCGTAGTGGACTGGTTACAACTCCAGACTCCTGTAGTGAACTGAGGTACAGGTGAAGCTGTTCTGGAGATGCTGCATTACTGTCGTACAACAGCGCTGGTTTGATGCCCAGATCCACAGCCATTATTTGAACAGTCACATCAAGACATGTAGACGGAGATAAACGTTTCTTTCGAGGACACAATAACTTCTGTGCGGCCGAAATGAGCATTTCTGAGGCAATCATTGCGCCCCTTTCTATGGACACATATAATTCAAAATAATACTTTGTTGACAGCAGGACACACAATATAAATTGTTCACCAGTTATTTAAAGAAGGCTCGCATTTTAGCATTGGTCAGGTCCATAGTAGTGGTGTTGTTGAAAGACATTTTTATCTACTCGGTGTTTTAACGAATCGAGTAAATGATTCATTGAATTGTTCATAACACAAAAGATTCATTTTTCATACTTGCAAAATGAGCACTGAAAGAATCGTTTTGTTGAATATGATTCAAAAGATTCGAGTCACTGGGGTGAATCAAAATCTCTTCTTTTAACATCCTGTTAAAAGTTCAAACAAGTTAAAAGTGTTTCAAAATACAATTATGAAACAAATTGAACTTGAACATAGATTTAGCCTCAGGGCAGAGTTTTATAAACATTTTGAATATTTATAAAATAACGCGAGTCGTCCATTTCCAAACAAAGCCTTAGTTAGAAACGCCACTGAAATACTTTTATTTTGAAATTTTTGTGAAACGGAAGTATATTCCGTTTGACAGCTTGTACAGTTGTTAAATACCAAATGGCAAATACAATAGGAAACTACTGTAGTGCAGTATCATAGTAATATATCTGTACAATGAAGCGAACATAGCGCTTATTTTTCACCGGCGAATTTCGGTGATTTTGTTGATGGTGATTTTAAATAGTTGAGTTAAAAAAGTAAAGTTCACCATGGGCTCAGAGGATGTGCTCAAGAGTGCTTCAAAACTGGCTTCTTATAATGTCCTGCTTCAGGTACTATTAACCAGCGTGTACACACATACAGACTCTAAATACACCTTTATTAGAGACATATAAAAAAGCAGTATTCCTCTTGATATGCTTTATATTTCAGGTGATGTTTCGAGTGTTGACATTTCTCTTGAATGCATTTACTTTGCGGTTTGTGTCCAAGGAGCTGATGGGCGTGGTAAATGTCAGGTGGGTTTACAGTTACACAACATAAACTCGAACATTCGTTTGAATGGGCCACAAACTGCAACGTTTGCTTTTGTTACAGGTTGATGCTGCTCTATTCTACATTGGTGTTTCTGTCTAGGGAGGCGTTCCGGAGGGCGTGTCTAAGCGGTGAAGGGGCGGGGCGTAACTGGAGACAGGTCATCAACTTGTTATGGCTCACGTAAGTACTAGAAATGTCTGCAAGTTTATTAACCAAATTTTGCTTTTGGTTTTCTCAGTGTTATTTAAGGATGTGTTGTTTGCTTTTTATAACATGAACAAAACAAAACAAAAAATAAATTAATATTTTATTGCTCCCTGCCAAATCTCACATCCATCATAATTTATTAAGGCCCCATTCTCTTCGTTTTCATGCTTTTGTTGAAGCCATCTGCTTGCATTATTTTAAGGAATATTTCACCTAAAAATTAAAATGTTGTTTTTTATTCTCTTTCTTTGACTTTTTTCTCAAACTGGCAGATTTCCTCTGGGATGTGTGTGGGGTGTGTTATTGGTGTGTGTGTGGTGGTGGGTGCTCCAGGCACCTGATCCTGAGTCCATCCCGCATTATGTTCCTGCTGTTGGATTGTTCTGCCTGTCTGCACTTACAGAGCTGCTGGCTGAACCTCTCTGGGTTCTTGCACACGCGCACATGTTCGTCCGTTTGAAGGTGTCTGAATCTGCCTTTCATTTTTTAAATTGCACTTAATAGAATCATTGTAGACTGAACAATATGAAGCTATCTAATCAAATGATGCATATTCACAGGTGATTGCCGAAAGCTTAGCCATGATTGCTAAATGTCTTGTTACTGTAGTGTTGGTGGTCTCAGCGCCTCAATGGGGGCTCTATATCTTCTCTGCAGCTCAGGTACGTGTATAGTATGTTTGCATACTGAACGTATACAACATCTATAGTTTTCTGTTGCAATGCCTTTCTGTTTGTAATCTTAATTCTGTGTGTTTTTCATTTGACAGTGTGTCTATGCAGGGTTTTTGCTCCTTTGTTATGTGTTATACTTCATCCATTTCCTTGGCTCAGAGGAAGCAGAGAAGAAATCGTTCCCTGTTCATCACATAACCGACCTTCTGCCATCTAGGGTGGATCACGAGGTATGACTTATTTTACAACACAATGCCACATTGGTCTGTTGTAGACTTTTACTTTTAGTGTTTGTTTTTGTTTATAGCCACTGCTGAACTGGAAGTTGACCACACTAACCTGGAGCTTTTTCAAACAGTCATTTCTCAAACAGATACTTACAGAAGGCAAGTGCCTATCATGCTCAGTTATGTAGTACTTTTTGTCTAAATGTTTAAATGCTGTTAATAAATATTTCATTTTGATTTAATAGGCGAGCGTTATGTGATGACTTTTTTAAATGTGCTTAACTTTGGAGACCAGGGTGAGTTTGTACATTCACACACACAAGCTATTATATTTTATTACATATTATACTATTATACACATCATATTCCCCTTTACTTATTTTTACAGGGGTTTATGATATAATAAACAATCTGGGCTCAATGGTGGCAAGATTTCTTTTCTTGCCCATTGAGGAGAGTTTTTATGTGTTCTTTGCAAAAGTCCTGGAGCGTGGACGAGATGTACGACATCAAAAACAAGTCAGTATCTGTTTATGGTCATAACTTTATTCAGTGCAGCCAGCCAGATGTGGCTTGGATAATTGTAAAATGCTGATTGGTCCACAGGAGGAAGTTTCCATGGCAGCTGAGGTACTGGAATGTCTTTTGAAGCTGGTGCTTTTGATTGGTCTGATCATCACAGTTTTTGGTTATGCATATTCTCATCTAGCACTTGACATCTATGGTGGGGAGCTTCTGAGCAGCGGAGCCGGTAAATCACAAATATGCAATACTGGATACTAGATGTACTGTAGTACCTGATTTGATTAACTTTTCAGTTCAAATAAATACATTTTAATTTGTGTGTGTGTGTGTGCCATAAAAGTTTAAATTTTTTGTTTGTGTATTTTGCAGGGCCAGATCTCCTACGGTGTTACAGTTGTTATGTTCTGCTGTTAGCTATTAATGGAGTAACAGAGTGTTTTGTTTTTGCTGCCATGAGCAAAGAGGAGGTTGACAGGTGAACAACACATCATTACCATACACTACTGTTCAAAACTGTTTGAGGTCGTTTGAAGTTTTTGTTTTACTGTTGTCGAAAAAAAAGTCTCTTATGCTCACCAAGGCTGCATTTATTTGACCAAAAATTCTGTAAAAGCAGTAATATTGTGAAATATTATTACAATTTAAAATATCTGTTTTTTATTTTAATATATTTTAAGATGTAATTTATTCCTGTGATGGCAAAACTGAATTATCAGCAATCATTATTTACTTTTTCAGGATTCTTTGATGAATACATTTATTTGAAGAACAGCTTTTATTTTCTATTTATATTTATTTAAAAAAAAAAAAAATGTTGTAACATCGTCACGTTCACTTTTGATTAATTTAATGCATCCTTCCAGAATAAAAGTCGTCACCTTTATTTTTTATAGCGCTTTATACAATACAGATCATTTCAAAGCAGCTGCACCGTGATAAACAGAAAAAAATAATGATCAATGATGCAAACAGAATTCAATTAAAAAAAAGAGAGTGTCAAAAAGGTTTTTTTTTGTTTGTTTTTAAACGCACTGACCCCAAACTTTTGAACTTGAGTGTAAAATATTTTATTGTTTGAAACATATTTATATATTTAAAAATTTAATTTTATAAGAAAATGTTTAAACAACATTTTCTCTCTCTCTCTCTCTCTCTCTCTCTCTCTCTAGATATAATCTAGTGATGCTGGGCCTGTCGGCCTCTTTTCTGCTGCTTTCTTATTGGCTAACCTGGATGTTAGGGGGCATTGGCTTCATTTTGGCAAATTGCTGTAACATGGCTTTACGAATCACTCACAGTATTGTTTACATACATCGCTATTTCCTGCAAAGTGAATACGCACCGCTGTGGGGGCTCCGCCCACATTCTGCTGTCATAATTGCACTTGGAGTGAGCTCCATCCTCACAGCCTTCTCAGAGGTATTATAGCCTCATTGTTTACATTTTAATATAGATAAAGTTGTGATTAACAAATTCAAATCTGATTTGAAACCATTTTGTCTTTCAGAGCATGTTCTGCTGTGATGGTGGCTGGTTGCTAAGGCTGGTTCATGTTGCCGTGGGGGCAGTTTGTCTCCTAGGTGTGGTCATCACAGTATTTCTAACAGAAACAAGACTTGTGGAGTTTGTCAAAACTCAGCTGCTACCTAAATACAGCAAGAAACTCACATGAGCGTTTACTTAGAAAACACCTAAACTTCCTCAAGGTGAGGTTGACACTAACATGTCATGGACCAGATTTTGCCTTGTCAAACATTAGGCAGATTTGAAAACTGTGTAATATTTTACAAATATATTTTCTTAAAAAAAAAAATGGGAAGGTTTACTCCAGAAGATGCAGTACCTCTATGTTCAGTTTTTGCTTATGACATCAAAAGAAGTTCACTTAGATGCTGACAGTTTGAAGGTTCTTGTCCATACCTTATAGAATATTTTATTGAATGATTACAGAACAAATGCAAAGATATCAAGGGGTCCTTCAGTATGTAACTACGGTCATTCCTGCTTCATCACCATGAAGAAATGCATTACGATTCTTCGTCTTTTGAACATGAATGCTTGTTTTAATGAGCATACCAAAGGTGTACATTGACCAAATATTTTGTAACATTGTACCTTTTACATAATATTACTACTAGATATACTATAGCTGTGTAAACTCGTGGTGAACTTTGTATAAATGGTGTGTGTGTATAAAATGGTTATGTAATAAAATTAAACCGTGCTGGTTACCATTGTCTTTAAAAATATTTTAAAAGAGACTGGAAAATATCGTCTACTCTTCTAATATCTGGGTACAAATTAAACCCTTTCCTGAATGTACTGTTTTGCCACTTTAATTTACATACAATATCATTAAAATATTTGGATCACTAATGTGAGGTAAGCTTTTTTTTCCTTCTTCTTTTTATTTAAGATATGAATACTTTTATTCAGCAAGGATGCATAAAATGTTAACACTTTATAATAAGGTCCCATTTGTTAACATTAAACAAGGAATAAGGGTTTTATTTATTTAATCACACTGGAAAGGTGACGTAGGTGGAAGTACAGCAGTAGGGTGAAAAACTCCATCTCATTTTCTCCTCCAACTTTAAAATTGTCTGACGTTGTTTTACATTTTTTTTTGTAAAGGGTGTTTCACTTCGTCTTTGCACGTTCGCTTTGTAGACACTGGATCTGTACTTTCACCTACGTCACACGTGATCTTTCCAACGTGATTACGTCATGCGTGGCGGATTGCAGAGCAGTGCAAGACAAGCATTTGTGGGTAAAAAGTATATAATTTTTTATCTTTTTAGAAAATGAACGTTTTGCTAGATAAGACCCTTATTCCTCGTCTGGGATCATGTAGAGCACTTTGAAGCTGCACTGAAACTGCATTTTGGACCTTCAACCCATTGGTCCCCATTGAAGTCCACTATATGGAGAAAAATCCTGGAATGTTTTCTTCAAAAACCTTAATTTCTTTTTGACTGAAGATAGAAAGACATAAACATCTTGGATAACATGGGGGTGAGTAAATTATCAGCAAATTTTCATTCTGAAGTAAACTAATCTACTTTAATGTTAGTAAAAATATAATTGTTCATGTTATTTACAGTGTATTAACTGTTAATAAATACAACTTGATTTCAAAAATGTATTAGTAAATTTTGGAATTACCATCGACTAATATTAATAAATGCTGTTAATGTATTGCTCATTTTTAGTTCATGTTAACTAATGTAGATAACTAATGTTAATAAATGAAACCTTATTGTAGAGTTCATCATTAAATTAATCAGATGTGACAGTAAAGACTTTTGCATTATAAGAAACAATGAAGACTGGAGGAATGATGCTGAACATTCAGCTTTGCCATTACTGGAATAAATTAAATTTTAAAAATAGAAAACAGATATTTTAAATTGTAAAAATATATCACAATATTACTGTTTTTAATGGATGATCATATAAATACAGCATTGGTGAGCACAAGAGACTTTTGCTGTCACCAAACTTTTAAAGATAGTGTACATGTATAGAAACAAGACATTGAGAAGCTGTTTAAAATGTTTCTTGAGTTTACAAACCAGTGAAAACATTAGGACAGCTGTAGGTAAAGACTTAACAATGGCAGGACATTAATTCCTAATTACCTCTTCTTAAAAAGTATGTAATTCCAATGAAATACACGAGACAAATTAACATTCACAAACAAGCACTTAGCAACCCCCAAAGCAACAAACACAACAGAGTACAAATAAACTCTTGCACTCATTTAGAAGCTCATGAGCAATAAAGCAGATACAAGACACAAACCATAAACTGTTTTCATTTCTGAGCTGCTGGAACTAATTGAAGTACTGAAGATGTCATCCTTAAATAACCATGTGTTTATCCTACAAGAACAGTGACTGAGATTAAATGGGAGGAGGAACAGTGTGACTCATGCTTTGGCCAAAGGAATTATGGTCCATTTGGGATTGGACTCAGCAAGGGAAGGGTGTGTGCGTATAAATGCACATGCAACAAGTACAAAACAGAGAAACTTAAGCAAGACTTTAGGACTTCACAACTGATTTTGAGAGTTCACCATGTCTCAAGTAAGAGAAAGAAGAAACACTGAGGGAAGAAATAAAGATTGTTTTGCTTATCATTATTAATTTTCTGCTTCTCTTCAGCAGGGTGAGGAAGAGGAAGTTAAGAGGCCTGAGGTGAAAGCAGAGGATTTGATTGGAGCCAGGGATAAACTAGCATTTGGAACAGAAGTGAAGAGCAAGACCTTTGAGGTGATGCAGGAATGCGGTGAGTCGAGCAGCAACTGTTAGATCTGAGGAAACTGCAATAATTCAGATGAAAGGTTGTGTGTGAAATACCACTGAATCCCAGTGTCCCTGTTTTTTGTTTCTGAGCCAAGAGGAAAAAGAAATGTGTATGTGTGTGTGTTTGGGTTTTATAGTGTTTCCACTCCATATATAGCAGGAAATCAGAGCACAAACACAAAGAGAGGACTCTCCCCTAGTCACTCTTGTTATGAAATGTTTATTGCATTTTATTAGCCTTTTATAACTTTTCCAGTTGTATATCATTTTACAATGTGCTAAATAATCTCTATTGTAGAAACAATAATCAATATGTTCCCTTGAATATGAAAATGTTGCCAGTAAGTTATGACATTAAAGACTTAAAAGATTGGGTTACAATAAGGTCCAATTAGTTAATGCATTAACTAACAATAAGCAATACATTTGTTACATTTTTAAAAAAAAAATTGTTAACATTAGTTAATAACATTACAACTAGTTCATGCTAGCTCAGGTTCATTAAATAGTATTATCAACTTTGATTTTAAAGGGTTAGTTCACCCAAAAATTTAATTTCTGTCATTAATTACTCACCCTCATGTCGTTCCACACCCGTAAGACCTTCGCTCATCTTCGGAACAAAAATTAGGATATTTTTCGATAAAATCCTATGGCTCAGTGAGGCCTGCATCGCCAGCAATAACACTCCCTTTTTCAATGTCCAGAAAGCTACTAAAAACATTTAAAACAGTTCATGTGACTACAGTGGTTCAACCTTAATATTATAAAGCGACGAGAATACTTTTTGTGCGCCAAAAATAACAAAATAGCGACTTTATTCAACAATATCTAGTGATGGGCGATTTCAAAACACTGCTTCATGAAGCTTCGAAGCTTTATGAATCATTTGTTTCGATTCAGCGGTTCGGAGCGCGTATCAAACTGCCAAAGTCACGTGAACTGTTGAAGTTTCAAAACACTTATGACGTAACGAAGCCTCATTTACTGAAATCATGGGATTTTGGCGCTCCGAACCACTGATTCGAAACAAATGATTCGTAAAGCTTCGAAGCTTCATGAAGCAGTGTTTTGAAATCACCCATCACTATTGTGGAATAAAGTCGCTATTTTGTTATTTTTGGCGCACAAAAAGTATTCTCGTCTCTTTATAATATTAAAGTTGAACCACTGTAGTCACATGAACTGTTTTAAATATGTTTTTAGTAGCTTTATGGGTATTGAGAAAGGGAGTGTTATTGCTGGCGATGCAGGCCTTACTGAGACATCGGATTTTATCAACAATATCTTAATTTATGTTCCGAAGATGAAGGTCTTGCGGGTGTGGAATGACATGAGGGTGAGTACTTAATGACATAATTTTCATTTTTGGGTGAACTAACTCTTTAATAATGTATTAGTAAATGTTGAAATGAACATGAACTATAATAAATGCTTTAAAAGTATTGTTTATTCATATTAACTTAACAAATGAACATTATTGTAAAGTATTACCAAAGATTGTGTATACCATTATTAAACACTTTGATTCTTCACACGAAAATGTGTATTTTACAGTAGGCTGTTTTATTAACTTCTTATTAGTTCAAATTTAGTTTGTGTTTTGTCAGTTCAAACATGTATATTTTACATAAATTGAGAGCTTTGTATAGAGGTAACTGAAATTCAAATGTGTAGGATGTTCAATTATTGTGTATTCTGAATATCTTTGTCTCTGCCGTTAGAACGAGCCGGGAAGGTCGCGCCATCCGTCTTCAGCAAAGTTCGCTCCGGATCTGAGACTGCCTTTAACAAACCCAGCAGGGGAAAGTAACACTGTGGAACCATACACTCAACTTTGTTTCACTGAATCTTACAGCTAAAAACATGTAAGGTGTATTTCTAAATGTATCTAAAGCATTAACACTGAAAATAACGCAGTAGTTTTTATTTGAACACAGTACAAGAATCACCGAGTAACACGTGGTTAGTTGCGTCACAACCGCTAAACAATATTAATAGTTTTTGAGGCTGAATGCAAAGCCTGATCTTAAGAACACCATAAAATATATTTTTCACTGTTTTTCTCCAATCATTTTCCCCAAATGAAAAAAAAGGCTTTAAACAAATAAAACTGAATGGTACTTTTTGACAAATATCCTTGAATGCTACTTTTATCTATATGGATTCAGACACCAGAATACCTGGGGGGGGTTTGTAAACCAACAAACAAAAAAGTTGTTTGTTGATTTAGTTTTATATTGGAAATGTTGAATATTTAATTTTGTGTGGAAATGAAATATTTCTCAAAATAAATCAGTTCAATCCCATTTATATTTCACATTACTATCAAAAAAAGATTTATTTTCAAAACAAAACAAAGGACAGCAGACAAGGACAATGGAGAACTTATCCTACAGGAGAATAACAAAAGTGGGGGATAAAACCAAAGAAATCAGGTTGAAAGCATGTTATTAACGAAGAGACTGTTTTCTTTCCTGTTCTTATTTAACATTTGTGAGTAACAGGAACTGACTCAAATAGATAAAACAATGCAGTAGCCATGAATTGCTGTTGGGTTGGCTCGGTACTGCTGTCATACTGTTATAATGTCATGACAAATGTGAACTAATCAACCAGTAAACCAAACTATAGCAGGGCGTACAGAGAAAGCAAGAGAGAGTTATTTCATAAACTTGGTGTGCTGATCTTGTAGGATCTTTGCAGAGGACTTAGCATCATAGAAGAGTTCATTAATTTCTTCCACATGTTCTTTATCGACTACTTCCCTTCCCTGAACTCGTGCCAACAGATTGGCAGGTGTCAGCAGCTGTACAGCATATCTGCATTTACACAAAGACACACGTTAGCCAACATTACATAACCAAATTACATGAGTGAGAATGCAGATAGCAAGACAGAAATAAATATGACAGTTCAATCTAATCTAAATCAGTAGCATATGTTGGAATGTTATAAGTGGTGTGTGTTCACGTAGTAACAAGTATTACCTGAGTGTAGTCTTGGTACCGATCTCTCCGAGGTGAGATAAAGCCTCCTCGCTGATGTTGAGGCCCTCTGTCTGAGCTCGGATCTTTATGATCTTTAGAAACATGCAAATTAAACAAACAAAAAAACAAAACAAAAAAAAAGAGTAATGTATACTTCATCTTTTATATATTTATGTAATAACTTTATTAGTCTGGGTTTTTAAAAGCTTGTTTTGACAAAAATGTTTATGCACACCTGTTTCATCTCTTGAGGAGTGTACAGCATAGTTCTGATAATCATGACTCGATCCAGCAGATCCAGCGGAATTCCATGAGGAGAGCTGATGTCCTCTGTCCCCCTAAAACATAATTATGCATACATGTAAATTAACTCCTCAACCAATCAAATGGATCATTCAAACAGTTGGTCACAGCAAACTGCAAATCAAAATCATTCCAATATTGGTTTATTAGGTTTATTCAAATATAATCCAATATGCTCAAGTTCGTTAACATTAGTTAATGCATTCAATATGAATATGATAAACTAACAATGAACAATTTTTTTTACATTTATTAATCTCTATTAATATCTACATAAAGTAATATATTTTTAACGAGTTGTATAAGTTAACATTAATGTATTATGAATGAAGATTAACAATGAACAATAATTCAACAATAAGTTTCCATTTGTTGACATTAGTTAACATGAAGTAACAATGAAAAATACTTCTAAAGCATTTTAGTTTGTTAATTTCAACACTGACTAATATGATTCAAATCTGTTCTGTATTTAACAGATCTGAGCTAACAGTATTTTTTAATAAATAGCATTTATAAAGATGAATACATATACTGCAACAAATGTATTGTTTATTGTTAGTTAATATTAGTTAATGCATAAATGCATGTTAACTAAATAAACATTAACCTAAAAATAAATAATTCATAATTGCTGTTTATTGTTAGTTCATGCAACCTAATGCATTAATGCATAAATGTTAAAGTGCCCCTATTATTGCTATTTTACATTGTACATCACCTCATTTCTTAAAGAGTCTGAAAAAAGTTAGTTCGAAGATTCAGTCTCTCTAAACCACTCCTTTCTGTGAGCCTACTCTGCCCTGATTGGTCAGACGGCCCAGTCTGTTGTGATTGGTCTATCGTTACAGCATGTGTCAGAAACGAAGCACCTATTACCATATTTGAATTTTAGCTCTTCCTCAGCATTTTATACAAACAATGGCATCATTTTTGTATTCGAAAAAGCATAATGGGGTACTTTAACTAACTGAACTTTATTGTAAAAGTGTTGCATAAAAATTTTACAATTGTACAAAATTGTGACAAAGCTAATTTACTTTATTTACTACCAAAAACACACCTGATAAGGCAGTTTCCACGATTGGATGCAAACACTACGATGGGAGCGATCGAGCTCTCCAGTGCTCGGTGCAGGTAGGTAAAACACTCGATGTCCAGCATGTGAACTTCATCAATAAACAGAACACCAGGAACCAGCTCTGCCACACCCTGTTCAATGTATTTGTTCACAACCTTATTGATCTCCGCTCGCAGTTTATCTGTATACGGAATGCACAAACACAGAGAAACGGTTAAACATGGCCTCATTAAAAATCCTTAGGATTATCAGTATATAAAATATTAACCATGTTACCTGTGATTTCCGTCTTTTTGGGTTTCATCAGTTGACCCATCATAGAGAGTATGTCCTGGCCTCCCTAGAAAACACAGTACACTCACATTATTAGTGTCATGGAGATCCACTTGAAAAGCTAGATAACATGATGTTTGGGTGCAAATACCTGAGGTCTTGCATTAGCAACATCAAGGTCGTGAAGTGTAACATCCTGAATAATCTCTTTCTTCTTGTGTACATCACCTTTCGGTAGCGGTACATACTCTTCTGCCTCCAAATCGAACTCTGTTGCAAATGTGTCACATCGTCCCTGCCTCTGCAAACCAAAAACAGAAAGACTGATTATGAATTAACTCAATAAGAGCCTTGAGAAATGTTTGGACCATTAAAATGGGTCAATTTATTTACAAGGTAAGTTTATTGCACTTTATGTGATGTGGGATTTCATTCAAAAACTATAAATGTGTACTATACCAATTTAAGTAGTGTTTGGGGTCAGTAAGATTTTGATGTTTTTGAAAGAAATCTCTTCTGCTCACCAGGTCACACTTTAGTTTAGCATCTAATTCTCACTATTAACTATTAACTACAATTTTACCTCAAACTCCTAATTACTCTTTATTAATAGTTAGTAAGGTAGTTGTTAAATTTAGGTATGAGTTAGGATTAAGGGATATAGAATAAGGTCATGTAGAATAAGGCATTAATATGTGCTTTATAAGTACTAATAAACAGCCAATATCCTAGTAATATGCATGCTAATAAGCAACTAGTTAATAGTGAGAATTGGACCCTAAACTAAAGTATTATTGCTCACCAATGCTGCAATTATTTGATCAAAATACTGAAAATGTGTGAAATATTATTATAAAATAAAACAGCTTTTCTATTTTAATAGTTTTTAAAATGTATTTTATTCCTGTGATGGCAAAGCTGAATTTTCAGCAGCAATTACTCCAGTCTTCAGTGTCACATGATCCTTCAGAAATCATTGGAATATGCTGATTTGGTGCTCAAGAAACATTTCTTATTATTATTTGCAAATGGTTGTGCTGCTTAATATTTTTGTGGAAACTGCACTACATTTTTTTTTTTTTTTTTTTTTTTTTTTAGGAATCTTTGGTTAATAGAAAGTTTAACAGAACAGCATTTATATGTAAAGAATTTTTTGTAACATTATAAATATCCTTACTGTCACTTTTTTTGATCAATTTAATGCATCCTTCCTTGCTGAATAAAAGTATTATTTTCTTTCAAAAATATGAAAGACAATCTTATCCTTTATACTGCTGCCAGACTACCTGCCCACCTGCACTGACAAAAGATTACTTCAACATGCCAACCTCAAATATAGGCAGGAGAGAGAATGGTTAAGCAAATCCGTCCATACCTTGACTGCCCCACTGTTAGCCTCGATGTAGATAACATCACCGACCTCCACTCTCTCCTTCTGCAGACTTTCATAGATACTGGGATCCAGCTGCATGAGCATATCAAATGCTATGAGATATGACTTTTAACTTTAAACAGACATAAAATCGGTTTCCAAATATGAAAAAAAAGCAGCACGCTTTCACCTCCTTACCTTCAACTGTTTGGTGCCCTTTGCCGTCTTCAAACCGATAATGACATGACTGATAGTTTTGCCATAGCCCCCCATTGGGTTCTCCGTCTCACAGGGAGTCAGTTCAGTGACCTCTCCTTCATACACCTCTTTAGTCTCCTTGATACGCAGACCTGCATGCACAAGCAAAACAAGAAGAAAAAAAAACTACAGAAATTTATATATTATATATATATATATATATATATATATATATATATATATAAAATACTTGTGAGTCTATTCACCTGTGTGTATTCAACTCCCCATGCCAGTATATTTCTGTCAACATTGTAATAATGTGTGCATGCATGCATGCATATCTCACTTGATTACACAGACCACATTGTTCCAGATGCATACTGGCGGTCTAATATCAGACTACAGTAGTCATTGTTTCAATCCATCTATTTTTATGTGAATTTTGGGATATCGCATTAAAAAGAAGAAGAAGAAAAAAAAAAAAAAAAAAAAACACTGGATGGAAATGCCAAGATGCGCATAATACATTATAAAAATGCGCATAAAAACATATAAGCGCAGTTGAGTTGGATAATTTTATTTGATAAGAAGACATGCGCGTAAACTACAATAGAAACACATTTACCGAATAAATCCCTCAATGAGCAACAACAACAAAAACAACAACAAAACTCATGTGACTTTGCCTCAGCAGAGGATGTGATCAGATAACTGGACTAACCTGCGGATCAGTCTGAGATGCAAGTCTTTTTTTTTTTTACAGATATTTTGCACAAATTTCCCAGGAAGTGAGAATTTTGTTCTCTTGAACACATGGGATGGAATCAATGCTTTATTCACAAATGTTTTATACGATATTCCAATTTTGCGTACAAGTTAAATTTGCAACTTTGCATGGAAACATAGCTAGTGTGTGTGAGGAGTTACTAACTAGTACAAGAACAAGTTTAAAAAGTATTTCAATGTGTTTGTTTTCCTTTATTACTAAAAGTGCCTCTTAAAATAAATGTATTATATTAATAATAAATAAATAATAAATAAATGAATAAATGTATTATATAATGTTTTTACAGGTTATGGTACACAAGTACATTGTCCATAATTGAAGTAGACAAATGAGTTTTTCTCACGAGAGCTCACCTATGGCTCTTCTGAAGTTCTCCATCAGCACTTCAGTCTTCTTGATTTCTGATGAATACACTTCACTGCCCACCATAGGACAGAAGGGAACTTTATTTCCCAGTTCCTGTGCCATGGCCAATGCTAGAGCAGTCTGCGGGGTACAGAAATAAAATTACCAAACCATAAACCCTCTCGCATACAAAGGCTGTGAAACTATTTACAAAAAGCTCTCAGTCCTCACCTTGCCTGTTCCAGGGGGTCCGGCCAGTAAAATAGCTCTGCCAGCCATCTTTTTGCAACGAATCAGCTCTACGATGATGCCACAAGCCTAATAAAAAGATAAGAATTGCCATTTTTTTAAAATAAGAAACACACTTTACAGCTACACAGGTTGTCCTTTATAAATGATTAATATGAAGTGGCTAAATGGCAGGAAATTGGCCAGAAATTTTTACAAATATTAAATAATCTCCAGGATCTGTTATGATCACAACAATATACTCCTAGTGAATGTGAAATATGCATATGCACTTCTATATTGCTCCCGACACATACAATTAATTAGATATTCGTCCTTTACAAATAATCAGTTAAATACAAATGATTAAATTCATTATTCAGCGTAATCAAATGTACTGATTTCCCATTCACACACTGGCAACATATAAAATTGATCTCTACCTCTCTAGCTGTCTCCTGCCCCACTAGTCCGGACGCGGACTGTTTAGCATTACCGGCCTCATCCAGCCCGAGACCCTTCACGTGGCTGTGAGATGCGATGCGCTGCGTCTTGGTTGTGCTTTTCACCTCTTCGATCTTCATGTTTCTTATTAGTTAATTAAACGCTCTAAAACGTGAGTAAAACAATCTCAAGCCTATCTCATGAAAGGCCGTTGAAATCAAACACAAGAGACCCGCGTTTCCATGTGGGTAACCAAGGCGATTTGAGGAAGTACCGCCCCCGAAACGGTTTTTAGTCGTTCTTTGTATCGATTGGTCAATTTGTGGAATCTCTGTTTAATCATTGGATGCCGCTGTTGTCTGTATGATCACTGTGAACACGCCCCTATTTTCCATTTGTGCTCTATTTGAAATGTCGTACTGAAACAAAGATAACCTCCGTAGGTTCCACAAATCTCTTTTTCTGTATGAAGTGTAGATAAATTCCTAATTATGTATTAAACATGTTGTAAATAATTGAAACCTTTTTATTAGTTTATAAATGATTTGATCCATGAGGTTTCTTTTCTAAGTACTAATGCTGTGAAGTGGAACATATGAGTTGAGCTGTTTTGTCAGGGATTGTTTTTTGGTAGCACAGGAACTGTCAAATTTCAGAAAAGTTTGCTGAATGCAGTAAGAGCAGAGATATTTAGCATGTAATTTAATCTCTCATATCAGAACTAATAAGTGAATATTATTAAATTCCACCAAATTAGATAAATTTGGTTAACTGACAGTTTAATATTGAGCTGGTTAGGTTGAACCAACAGCGCTGCTGTCAGCAGTTCAAAGTCTGCGCATTCAGTCTGTTACTCAACAATTTCAATGATGGCAGATTCTAGTCTTCCTAAAACGCTGAACTTTAACGTCGGTGTCCTCGGCCATGTGGACAGCGGAAAAACGTCTCTCGCCCGGGCGCTTAGCAGCACCGCATCCACCGCAGCCTTTGACAAGAACCCCCAGTCCAAAGAGCGGGGCATCACGCTGGATCTTGGCTTTAGTGCGTTTACGGTGCCCTTACCGGAGCACCTGAGAGAGTCCAGCGGGGACAGACAATACGACAGTCTGCAGTTCACACTGGTGGACTGCCCGGGACATGCCTCCCTCATACGCACTATCATCGGGGGTAAGTGGATAAAATAAATACTTGGTTTATATTAGTTGGGCAATGGTTACAACAATTAAATCCACAATACCAAACTGCATGTTTTACAAGTATGCCTGGATCAATATGTAATTCATGGAGTATGCAAAACAAAGCAATACACCACACGTCTTTTAATTTCTAGTATGACTAAGTAGTAGAAGAGAAGTAACCTGTCAGGGCATTTTGGTCCAGCACTACCACTTTTGATCAGTAGGTGGTGTGTGTGTATTTGAAGAGATCATATTAACCCTGTAAAGACTGACAAATAATAATAGTCAGTAAAATCTATTTAAAATAAACCAGTTTATTGAACCTTTAGGGAAAAATATATATATATAAAAGAAAACCAAATATGTTGTGTATCATATTTGATACTTAAGGCTTTTATGGCTGATATAGTATGATATGGTGAGAATATGGAGTTCAAACTTGACCAGGATGAGGCCCAAACTGAGCAAAAATATGTAAATTGTTCTTTTAATGTTCTTATTTATATGTAAATAAGAACATGCAATGTTCTTATTTATATGTAAAGTAAGAAGAAATTCTGGTAGCTTGTAATGTAAATAAATACGATTGAATCCTCAAATCCTTAGATTATATTTAATGCTTAGTTTTATGATCAAAGCTCTTTGGTTTTAATTGTGGGGAACAAACATATAATGCAATCCAGTACAATGATGATTAAGAGATAAATAAATGTTCCTTGAAAACCTGTTGTTTCATATTTGATACTTACATTTTAACAGGATTTTTCAAAAAAAAAAAAAAGAAAGAAAGAAAAAGTATGAATAATCAAGTAAAACTAAGTTGCTTTAGTCTAGTAAGTGTCTGTCTTGAAATATTAATAACAATCTAAAAGTTATTCTTATATTTACTTTGTAAAAATTGTAAAAATCGTTAAAGAATCCACAGCGTACCATGACATGGACATTTTTAGAATTATACTAAAAGGCCTTTTACTTGATTAAAAATGATGAACTATCAATCAGAGTGCAAAAAGCATATAGTAGATTGTGTACAACAGGTTTTTCAACAAAGTTTTGATAATGTTCATAATTTAGAGGCCTTAGAAATTCATGTATCACATATGATACCATGTGCCATTGTATGGTACCATATTATAGGATTAAAACAAATCAAAAGACAAATCTACTTTTAATGACAGACTTGTGATGTTACTACAAGACAAGAGATCTGCATAGATTAAATAAAATACGTTTAGCATGAGAACACCTTTTACAAAAAACCAAAACAAAAAAAAACATATTTTTGTGATCATGATCAGATTCTGTCATTTAATGCATTTAAATCTGTTATACAACAGAATTAAGTGCCTTTAACACAATCACATCTATTTGGTAACCTAGATAGTTATGGGTACAATACATGCTTTCAATATTCCTCTATACTGAAAAAATTTAGCTCACATAACTTGTTTTCTTGCATACACAATCTCACAGGTATTACAAAAAAGAGGGATTTATGAAGAAATATATGATGTGAAAAAACAATGTCTAGAGGGTTTTTGTTAACCTGTGGGATCAAACACACTCAGAGAACTCAAGTGTAGTGGGAATGTCTAGTGTAATTGCATTGATGGCATTGGTGTGTGTGTGTACATTTATGACACATGTGGTTGATTAAGGCGGAAGGGGGCTGTTCGGGGCTCCAGCTTGACTTCCTCTCTCCCCCAGAGGGGATCTCTCAGGAAAGAATGAGTGCCAGAGAGAGGGAGAGAAAAAGAAGGAAAGGAAAGGCAATAGCCTGGTCTCCTACTTCTCTTATTTTTGCTCTCTTTCTTTGTCTTGCAGTGATGACTTTACTCTGTTATGTCTGTCATTGTTGAACTTATGTCTCTCATCTGTGTGCTTGCATTCAGGTGCTCAGATCATTGATCTGATGATGTTGGTGGTTGACGTTGTGAAAGGTATGCAGACACAAACAGCAGAGTGCCTTTTGATTGGTCAGCTCACCTGCTCCCGCATGATCGTCATACTCAACAAAACAGACCTGTTGCCTAGTGACAAGAAACAGGCGGCTATTGAGAAAATGACCAAGAGGATGCACAAAACTCTTGAGAACACAAGGTAGACATTGTCAAGCACACGTTTCACTATATATTCTAAATATAATACATTTTGCCAGCTTTATACTGCTAAATTCAACTATAAGGCATGGAGATATTAAGAAATTATAAACATTAGCATCATGATTTTCTGTAAAGCTGCTTTAAAAATGGTGTATTGTAAAAAAAAAATGCAAAAAAAAAAAAAAATTGAATTGACTATTTTTTGCTTGTCAGATTTAAAGGGTGCCCAATTATTGCTGTGGCAGCAAAGCCAGGTGGTCCTGAGGCCCCGGATACAGACGAACCACAAGGGATAACTGAACTCATAGATGTGAGTTAATGGGTGTGCTGTCACGGCACAGATTCAAAATCCAAAAGTCAGAGACTACTTTTAAATTTCGTATTTTTTAGTGCTGTCAATCTGTTAAAAAAATAACTGATTAAAATTTTTCCTGTGATTAATGCGATTAATTGTGATTCAAAAACATTAAAGTTTTTAATATATTTTTTATAATGTAATAATTTCATAGTTAATCTCCAAATTAATTTAGAAACAACATAAAGTATATTTTAAATATTTGTTTAATGGCATCTTTTCATGAATGAAGGCCAGTATCACTGATATTAAAGGGTTAGTTCACCCAAAAATGAAAATAATGTCATTTATTACTCACCCTCATGGTGTTCCACACCCGTAAGACCTTCGTTAATCTTCGGAACACAAATTAAGATATTTTTGTTAAAATCCGATGGCTCAGTGAGGCCTTCATTCACAGCAATGACATTTCCTCTCTCAAGATCCATTAATGTACTAAAAACATATTTAAATCAGTTCATGTGAGTACAGTGGTTCAATATTAATATTATAAAGCAACAAGAATATTTTTGGTGCACCAAAAAAACCAAAATAACGACTTATATAGTGATGGCCGATTTCAAAACACTGCGTCAGGAAGCTTCGGAGCGTTATGAATCGGCGTATCGAATCATGATTCGGATCGCATGTCAAACCGCCAAACTGCTGAAATCACATGACTTTGGCGCTCCGAAGCGCTGATTCGATACGCTGATTCATAACGCTCCGAAGCTTCCTGACGCAGTGTTTTGAAATCGGCCATCACTATAGAAGTCGTTATTTCGTTTTTTTTGGCGCACCAAAAATATTCTCGTCGCTTTATAATATTAATATTGAACCACTGTACTCACATGAACTGATTTAAATGTGTTTTTAGTACATTAATGGATCTTGAGAGAGGAAATGTCATTGCTGGCTATGGAGGCCTCACTGAGCCATCGGATTTCATCAAAAATATCTTAATTTGTCTTACGGGTGTGGAATGCCATGAGGGTGAGTAATAAATGACATTATTTTCATTTTTGGGTGAACTAACCCTTTAATACTGCTGATGATGTCTCAATTATATTGATTGTTTTTTTTTTTTATTTTAAACATTAATAATTATAACCATTCAGCATTACAGTATAATTAAAAACTATCAATTTTAACATTTACTAGGCTTAACACAAATTATAAATAAATTAAAAATTATAAATTAAATATAGATTAATCCTTATTAAAGCTACAAAAGTTTTTGTCAAGTCAAGTTTTAGCTTTAGTCAAGAGCAGTGAGTTTCTATATTACTTTTGTTTTTTTATTAACATTAATGACAGACATCACAGCAGCAGGTTTATTAGGCTGCTGTGACTTTAAGACCTGCCGCTGCTGCACAAAACGCGGATCTGACATGCATCCCATTTTCTCACAACTCTTTGCATTCATTTATTTAACTAATTTAAGAATACTCAACAAAACGGGCATTTTGGCATAATTCTGTGTGTTCAAGCGCGAAAGAGAACTCGATACTGGCACGCGCCTTTCTGTGCACGCAAGTCGCGTGTGTCGACATGAACAGACAGCACGTTCTCTTTTGTCTTCTCGCGCATGAATGGTTTAAAATCATTTGCATGAATAAGAGCGTGATCATATAAGGTAATACTAGCCAAAGGATCAAGGAAAAAACTGATGCTGCATTAAATATTTTTAACGCGGAACACTGAAAATAATTATTTGCATTCTTTAATGCGTTCATTTTGACAGCCCTCATTTTTTATATATAAATTAAAATGCCTAAATAAAGAACTCCCTGCAAAAGATCAAATTTCCTTTTTCCATTGACTTTTTTGCAACATTGTCAAATCATGCTGGATAACAGAGATCAGGTTTAGCACAAAATAGTTTATACTAGCTTGGATGTTGTCATTATACTGTAGCTAAAGGGGGATTTTAGGTCTTAAACTTTTTGTTATTACTGTATTTCGAAAGGTATGGATCATATTTCTGAGGTTGTCTCTTACTATGTGCTCAGTTTTTGAAGGCCCAGGCCTTCCTTCCTCGTAGAGATCCGTCAGGTTCTCTTCTCATGGCTGTAGATCACTGCTTCTCCATCCGTGGCCAGGGAACAGTCATTACTGGCACCATCCTACAAGGGTCGCTCAATGTCAATGATACTGTGGAGATACCAGCGTTAAAGGTACTGATCAATACATACACTACATTTCAAAAGTTTTGGGATGAGTGAGTTTTTTTTTTGTTTTTTTTTTTGAGAGACAGAAATTGACTTTTATTCAGCAAGAATGCATTAAATTGATCAAAGGTGATAGTAAAGACATTTATGTTACAAAAGATTTCTATTTCAAATAAATACTGTTCTTTTGTACTTACTATTCATCAAAGTCTCATAGTTTTTATAAGCACAACGATTTTCAACATTGATAATAATAAGAAATGCTTCTTAAGCACCAAATCAGCAAATTAGAATGATTTCTGAAGGATCATGTGACACTGAAGACAGATTTGCCATTACAGGAATAAAATATATTAGAATAGAAAACACTTCACAATATTACTGTTTTTACTTTATTTTGGATTAAATAAGTCAGGCTTTTGCAACATTGTGTGTTTACATGATCAGCTCCTTACTTAATTTTTTTTTTTTTTTTCCTTAGGTAACTCGCAAGGTCAAATCTGTGCAGATGTTTCGTAAGCCAGTTCCTAGTGCTATGCAAGGGGATCGGGTTGGCGTGTGTGTGACACAGTTTGACCCAAAACTGTTAGAACGGGGTGTAGTTTGCACACCAGGTTCATTGCAGACTCTTTACGCTGCTATTATATCTGTCCAAAAGATTGAATACTATCGCGGAGCACTTAGCAGCCGTGCAAAGTTTCACATCACCGTTGGACATGAAACCGTTATGTCCCGTATCTCATTCTTCAATCGAGTGCTTCCTGGCAAAGAAAATGGAGACTGTAGCCCCACCTCTCAAGAGCAAAGTGCAAGTTCTTTCTCATTTGATTGGGAATTTCACCACCTGGATGACTATATGACTCTTCAGGCAGAAGGTGGGAGAGGGGAACCACAGCAATGGGCTTTACTTGAGTTTGAACGACCAGTCACATGTCCACCACTTTGCTTAGTGATTGGGTCACGACTGGACTCAGATATCCATGGTAACGCATGCAGGCTTGCCTTTCACGGAAAGCTTCTGGAAGGGTTTGAAGACAAAAACTACACAGAGACAACACTTCCTCGACTCAAAATCAGCAAAGACAAGCAGAAAGAAGGAGCAGTGGAGCGGGTAACTGCAAATATTTATATAGTGATAATGAATAAATAAAAAATACACATACACAGACTACTGTTCAAAAGCTTGGGGTCAATAAGTTTTTGTTTGTTTGTTTGTTTGTTTGGTGAGCATAAGAGACTACTTTCAAAAATATTACAAATCTTTACCGACCTGTACATGATTTAAGTGTATAATTTATTTCACTATATACAGTGTCATATTTTGTTTTAATCTTTTTCTACACAATTCTTACTAATTTGATTAATTTATTTGACATTTTTACTGTCTTTTGAACACCTCATGTACTCATCAGTTTTGTCCAATTTTTTATCTTTGGTCAGGTGACAGATGACTACACTGTGATTGGTCGAAACCTGTTTAAGAAGGAGACGAACCTTCAGCTGTTTGTGGGTTTAAAAGTTACACTGTCGACGGGAGAAACGGGGTCCATTGAAGGTGGCTTCGGCCAGAGCGGCAAGATCAAAATCAGAATACCAGGTAAGCAAAGACAAATACACTCTCATTTACTGTCCCTTACTTTCTCTTGGCCTCTTTTTTTGACTTATTTTTACATCCATGTGCTCATTCATTCAGCATATACATAAAAGCTGCTCTCATATAAAGTTACACACAGCAAAAATGCACGCTGTATCTTAAGTATACGTGCAAAAAAACTCACATCCTTTTCCTGACCCTCAAGGCTCTCTTGTGTAGGTAGACCTCAGCCCTACAAATATATACACACACACACACATTGCAGCATACACCTCTCTTCAGGCCCAATGAAATTAAGTGGAATGAATGTATCCATAACCACACTGGAAAGGATGTTTCCTTTTTTTTGTGTTACCTCACATTTTTTAGTCTAGTTTGAAAAAAAAGTATACAAGTCAGTTGAAATAAAGCTGAAATAAAATAAAATATAAATATTAGTTGAAAAACTTAAGCTAAACGAAAATTATAATTTATACTGGAAATAAATAAAAATGAAAATGAACTAAAAATTAAATAAAAATAAATTAAACCTAAATAACAATATTTATATAAAAAAATAAAATGACAAAAGCACAATATTATTAATTTTTTTAATAAAACTAAAATAAAAACTAAAATAACAGTTAATCTAGAAATATTTTTTTCCATTAAATTTTGATTAATGCAGCAGTTAATTCCTGTTAAAAACATAAATGATCATATGATCAATGTATCTAACAAAAACATGAGGGATATATTCTGTCTAGTGTCTTTGTATGCCCCTTGTCCATGAATGCCTGTTCTTTCTTTCTCTTCTGTTAGAGGGGCTGAAAGAAGAAACCAAGCAGCTTCTGTCCTCTTCCTCTAAGAAGAAGGGGAAGGGTGGGGCCAAAAATGAATCCTCCAAATCTGAGGAAACCAAGCCCGACGCTCAACCAGTTACCATACACTTAAACTTCAAACGCTATATATATGATCCCCACAAAAAGATGGTGCAGTCCTGACCCTCAGTCAGATCATTCCCGATAAGAGCTGAAAGGCAGACAGGAATAACAGACACTACTAAAGTCTGGGATATGGAGCGGGAAACTTCTTGTACATGTTTATTGTGTGCAGAGTTTCTATTCTGTTACTTCGCATTTGTATTATTCCTTTTATATATGGAATAATAAAAATGAATAAAATGAAAACGTGGAATATTCCTTTAAGACACATTCCCTTACTAATAAGTGCTGTTATATGACTGCTAATAAAACAACTATTAGCTAAACTGCTCTAGTTGCAGTGTACTGTTTTTTGTGATTTACATTTTGTTTGTAAGTGTGTGTGGAAAGTGTTTGTGCGTCTTTGTGTTTGGCGTAGTGAGAGTGGTTGGGACATTGCTTTAGGGCAGTAAGCATTGTGAATATAGGCAAATATTTCTGTTGGCAAATGGGCAAAATATGTTTCCACACACCCCATCTTTTTTACTCTAGATGTATAAATATCCACTTTTCATTTCCACTGTTTATATTTGTTTATGCTTATGTTGTCTTGCTCGTGTAAAAAAAGAAACCTAAATTTTAAAAAAAGTATAACCTTTTGTAAACCACAATAAGTCTTTTCATTGTTTACCGATTTGCTTCACAGATTTGCATATATTCCAGTTACGTTTTTGGCAGCTTGGAGGAATCTGTAGTCAAATTCATTCTTAATTTGCGAGTATACAAAAAGCAGCTGTACTAAAATATTAAATGCCATCTGTGTTGATGTACTTCCCTGTTTGTACCTGTCATTACAGATAAGCAAAGAGCCTTTATTTGTTATTCATTATAATTGCCAATAACTGGACTTTTGTATATTTGTGTATGCATAGGTAACTGCCTATCACTCCATCACTCTCATTCTCTAACGCACACTTTCTTTGACTAGCAAATGTGCTGTCATGGATTGATTTACAATAATCACATTTATTCCAATAGGAAGATGTGTTGATCTAACTGACATAAAAGTTCATAAAAGTAGTCCATGCAATTTACAATAGCTTTGACTGAATTTTAAGTTATTATTCCCTGAAAATGTTCCCCTTCATCTTGGCTTTCAAATCACATTCATATTTAAACCTGACAGTCACTCTGCAAAACATTTATCCTCTGTATTGCACAGAAGAAAGAAAGTAATATAGGTCGCAAACAACATGACAGAGAGTAAATGATAGAATTTTTAATTTTCATTTTTAGGTGAATTCTTTATTGTCCAACTATTCAATTTATGTTTCATTCCATATGATGAAAGTAGACATTTAGCATCTTAAAAGACAAACAAATGTGTCATATCTCCCTCTCTTTTATTTGTCTTTCAGCTCAGAAAATTGGCAGTTTCAGCAATTGGTCTGTCACTTTATAATATTCTTAGAAGTATTGTGTGGTTATAAACTACTCTACCATTCAGAAGTTTGAGGTCAGTAAGAATTTTTTAAATGAAATGTATTCTTTTATTTAGCAAGGATTGATTCAATTTATCAAAAGTGACAGAAAAGACATTTGTAAAAAAAAAAAATCTGAAAGAATATGTAAAAAATATATATGCGTGTGTGTATACAGTCAAACCAAAATTTATTTAGACTCCTTGAACATTTCATTCATTAATGCAGTTTATTCACTATAGTTAAAAAAAAAAAATGGTAATAAAATATGACAAGATCTCAGAGTTAAACTGTCAGAAAAAATTAATCTTAATTATGTCAGATAACACTTAAGCAAAACATGGTCAAAGTGTCTGAATAATTTTTGGTTCCAAATTTTTATCAGTTTTACTGGTAGTCCACTGTATGAATAATTTTTGGGTATAATATGTCACAGTCTACTTTATTTTGCAATCCTCACTTACATAAATGAACTATAGTGTCCTGCACCCACTAGTAATAATATATCAAAAATATCAAAAATGTCTGAATAATTTTTAATTTGACTGTATATATATATATATATATATATATATATATTATGGTTTCCACAAATCTATTAAGCTGCACAACTGTTTTAACAATAATAATAAATGTTTCTTTAACAGCAAATTAGAATATTTCTGAATAGAATGATTTCTGAAGGATCATGTGACACTGAAGACTGGAGTAAGGGAGTAATTTTTTAAATATATTAAAATAGAAAACAGTTATTTTAAATTGTAATAATATTTAAGAATATTACTGTATTCACTGTATTTTGTCAAATAAATGTAGCCTCGGTGAGCATAAGAGAATTCTTTTTTTAAAAAAACAAACTCACCAATCTCAAACTTTTGAATGGTATGCCAGAACAATTGCCCGATGCCGTCTGCTGACTGATTGACCGCTCATTTCTCGTTTGTAAGGATCAGAAGTTCATTGTATGTGTGTGTTTTACTGTGCATTAATATTAATGAAGCAAAGTTCAATTTCTCTGATTAATTACAGCAGGAAAGAGAGAACACTCAGTTAAACGCTGCAGGCATGAGAACTCTCTGTGAGTCTAACACAACATCGCTTTCATGCCATGTTCAGCCTGCTCAGTGTTTGTGACATTGACTCAAGATATCTTTAAACACACACAAACACGCACATGCCATCGTTTACTGTCTTTTTCCCTACAGTGACTCAGATAGGAATCTCAGTCTTTTATTTTTGTGTGGGGGTGCATGCATGTACAAGCCTTTGATATGACAGCTTGAGTCTGTTAACCTCTCTAATCAGGGTCCTTCATCAGAAAGGTCTTTCAGAGTGCCTGTTTAAAATTCATAAATTGAAAGAGAAGGGAGAGGAGGGACTGAAAAAATGGAATAGAGAAAAAAGGAAATAAAAACAAAAGACTTCCCATGAGGTAGAAGCTGCAGATTGTCTCCTTCCTGACCCCTGGACCTGCACTGATCTTGAGATGAGCCCAAAGAGGGGTAAAGTCACGCTCGGTGTTTGAGTTACCACTGCTATTAACATTATCGGCTACATCAGCACGGGTAGTTGGCATTTGTGTTTGTACGTTTTTAATTATATTCTTTGATCTCGTGGATTGTTTCCTTACAGAGTATTTTCTCTCCCTCCTAAAGCGCGCTAGGTCTATGTGGACACTGCAATACCACTTGTTCACACGTAGAGGGCAGTAGTATGCCCAGAGTCAGACGTAGTCATTATTCATTTAATCATGGTTTCTCATACCTTTTTTTTTTTTTTTTTTAAAAACCTGGAAACCTTCATACCTGGATACCGTAAATGTTGCAGCGTATTGAACAGAGGTGAGCTATTACTTTTCTACGTGACCAAACTAGTGTTAAATACATCGGGGAGAACTCTTTTGACTTAGGACAGTAAAGTAACCAACTAGCTACCACCTAGTAACGCCCTAGAAACCTCCCAGAGCATCATTGCAACAGCATAGCAAACAAGAGATTTGAGCTGACTGGTAGCAGTTTTGTTCCGAAAATATAAACGCATGGGTACAAATGTGTAAAACAAACTTACGTGTGGCCTTCATATTGCCCAGCTGTTAACTGACCGATCATTATATGACTTGATATACTTCAAATTTTTATAGTGTGTGTGTGTGTGTGGCATTCCCTACGTTATGGCGACAAAATCACCACAAGAATGGCAATATCCGATCCTTGTCTTGTGTGGACATTTTTGGTCTCCATGAGGAAAACAGCTTATAAATCATACTAAGTGATGTTTTATGAAAATGCAGAAAGTTTTCTGTGTTGGGTAGGGTTAGGGATAGAATTTACTTTGTACAGTATAAAAGTCATTATGTCTATGGAATGTGAATGGAGTGTGTGTTTACCTACTTATCCATATTTTGGAAAAAATTTGTGACTAAAAGTGAGCCAAACCTGACAAAACCACCTTTTGAGGACATTCTCATTTGTAAAAACAGTATAGAAATAATGTAAATAATGTAAAAATGTAGAAAGTTTTCTGTTATCGACAGGGTGTGGGTTAGGTTATAGTATTTATAACTAGCTGTATATATATATATATTTCTTATTTGCTTGGTTAATTATGGCAATTAATCTTACAAGCCATGAAATTCATCAGTTTAGTCTTGATTTGTAATGGCACACAGTTGTCAAAATGCATCAGTTGTTTTCTACATAGAGGTTTCTCAATAAATCAATCAGCTGTACAATTGGAAAAAAAAAATCCATCTATAAATCAATGGACTACTGCTAGAGACTCTGTACTAATCACATCATTTCCTTTAACTGGGCTTTTAGCTGGATCTAGACTAGTGTCCCTGCATTTTATAGATTTACTGAAGTCTCTCTGTGAATCAAAAGTTTAGTGCATTTTACAGACCTGTAAAATTTCATACACACTCACAGAGCTACATGAAAATACCGCGTATATAGGGAATTACATTTTTTTAATATTACTGACATGTGAAGGACATCTTAGGCTCACTTTTGCAGGAATTATTTACATTAACATATTTTATTTAGGTCTTATTAAAGCCTGCAATGGAAGTGATTTGAGGCTGAGATGTCGTAAGCTGCTCACTTACTCACACATACATATATCATGTTTCCCTGTGTGCTGAAGTCTGTTGTCTTCACAGAGTCATAAAGTAACACACTCTTATAGTATAAGGGTCCACGTCCACAAAAAAACAGTCATGTAACACATTCATTCAAGAGGTGCTTTGTTCCAGTACATTATCCCACTTTCCATCCTTTCTTCTAATGCACTTTATCTCGACGCTCCTTTGTTCTATCGCACCTATTCTGTTTAGGCCTTTATGTCCATACAACCATTAGTCCACACCCCCCTTTCTCTTGTTTTCTTTTTCTTTGTTCTGCACTTTTCTTCCAGGTCAGCAGCATTGTCATTGTCATCTACTGAAGAATATTAACTTTGTCACACAGGTATTTTATGCATTATTTGCATGTCTAAAATAGATAATTCAATGCTTATGAGTCTGAACAGAAATTTAAAAGAATATGAGTAGATGCAAAAGTAATTTTAAAGATGTGTGCCACCAATAAGTGTTAAAGGCTAAAGATTGTGACCTTTGCCCTTTGAGGTTTGCGTGCAATTGTTTAGGAGTGCATCAAACTGTCATTTTATGTTTTGTGATCAATTTGTCGACACAAGTGACAGACACTTCAATATGAATCGCTAGACAGTAAGAAAGGAAGTAACAGGGGTCATTCTGTTTTGAACAGTTCAGGTTACGCTCATTCACTGTCCGACTCATTGGACCAATTAGAAGGGCGGTAAAAGCCTCCCACATCCCTTACTGAAGAGACTAATAAAATTAGCAGGCCCTCCATCTTATCTTTGAACGATAAACAGCCAACTATTAGATTACAGCTATTAAATTAGATACAGACTCTAAACAAACAATTATCTGAATGTAAGTGTGGGATGGGTAAAAGGAGGAGGTAAACTAGTGTGTGTGGACTGAGTTGGATGCATGAGCGTGATGGTTCCATTTATATATCTGAAAAAACTTTAATTGTTTAATCACTTGAGTATGTTTGATAACATCATACATTACAATAATGGAGCAGAATAACCATCAACCTCCCCATTCAAATCTCTTCGCCACCCTGTTTCACCTTACACATTTTTCACATTTAGTGTACACTAAAAACCTAAATTAAAATCCATATTATTGCGGCACACATGTGACGTCATTTTTTTGTATGGCAAACTTATATATACTAAAGTTAGCTTGTATATGTGTAGGGTTAGCTTGAATAGTGAGGGTTTCAATATGTTTACTAATTACAGTTGATGTTCTAATGACCCAGCTGTCACTCAATACATCTCTCGGGTTACTGTAGCAATGTAAGTGCTATTCTACCCATAGGCCTCTGGGCTTTTTCAATCACAACAATAAAAACACAATAGCAACTCACTAAAAGAACCGGCTTTGTCTAGTCCAAAAAGTGCGCCCAGATTTAGCTTGTGCGTGATTGTGTTTCTCAAAAGTATCAGATTTTATAAATCTGTATCCTTTCTTTCTTTCTTTCTTTCTTTTTCTTGACTCTGTTTCATTCTGTCTCTGCACATTTTACAAATATTTGTCAGTCAGCCAACTTATCTTAAATCTATATGTCGGCCTGCTCTCTGCCTGCTCTTTTTTTTCCCTCTTTTTTGCAATTTTTCTTTCCCTTCACAGCTCTATCCATGATTTTTTTTTGTACTTGTTTCATCTTATCTTTCGGATTGGCTTCGTCTTTTAGAAAATTATTCATCTTTAGCATCACAGTAAAGATAGGAATGGGAGAAATGCACTTTATGAATGATTTCCTCACAAACCTTCCAGTATTTGAGTTTGATATTGTGAATTTTGCTCATGAATTTGGTCATTGACTGAATTTTTCATCAAATTAATTTTAAATGCTATTTAAATTTACAAAAGATGTGAATATATATATATACATACATATATATACATATATGCAAGTATGTTTTTTTTTTTTGTTTAAAATGTATTTCATTAGACTTGTAAACATTTACAGCAATAGCTTAGTTTATTGAAATAGAATTCTACATTAAGTTCAGTTTTTATTATTCCTCCATAATATGTGGCTTATTTTAATCACAGGCTCTTGATTTAACGAGTATGTCTGCATTTACTGCTATTGAGTCTGATAACTTTGAACAGTGTATTTAGACTCAATCCCCTCCTGCCTCCGGCCTACTTTCCTGCCTCTAAGGTTTCTCTCAGGACAAAACCACTAGGACAGAGAAAATAAAAGAGTGGAGAAAGAGAGGAGGGAAAGAGAAGTAAGCAGATCTGTTACTCTGTTCCAGGAGGATGACAGTAAAACACACACACTCACACCACACAAGCTGTCCCTGGAGAGGGGAACTGAGAGCTCACAGTTGGTTTGTCATTTAAAATAAATGATTGTTCTGAGACAGAGGATGAATTAATTTAGGAAGATAAGGAGGAGAAAAGAAAAGACAGACTGAAAGGGGTTGGATGCTGCTTGGCCTGTGTTATATGGGAGGGTTCTGCTGTGTCCCAGTTACAGACAGAATGTTTGCAAACAACTACATCTGTTAGGTCAGATTGAAGATTGAACGAACATACTATGCTAATGTTGTTAATATATATATATATATATATATATATATATATATATATATATATATATATATATATGTGGAAACTGTGATACATTTTTTCAAGATTCTTTGATGAACAAAAAGTTCAAAAAACCACATTTATCGAAAATATAATTTGTTTTGTAACAGTGTAAAAGGCTTTAGTGTCACTTTTGATTAATTTAATACATCATTGCTGCAATGTAGTATTAATTTCTTTCAAACAACAACAAAAATCTTACTCTTACAAACATTTGAATGGTAGTAGTGTGTATCCTGGAGCGAGGTCTCGAGTCCTTTAGCCTGGCAAAAGTAAGGAAAAGTTATAGAAAAATAGTGATTTAGGGCAGCGATACAGAGGGACATGTTGTGATGAGGTGAGATGAGAGAAGACATACAAAAATTAAATCATTTGGTTTTAAGTGCCTTAAGATACTGAACTTAAAAATCAATATTCAGGTTGATTCAGTAATATTAAAGGGATAGTTCAGCCTAAAATTAAAATTTTGTCATCATTTACTCACCCTCAAGTTGTTCTAAATCTGTATGAGTTTCTTTGTTCTGTTGATCACAAAAGAAGGTATTTTAAAGAATGTTGGCAACCAAACAGTTTCTGGTCCCCATTGTCTTCCATAGTAATTTTTTCTCATACTATGGAAGACAGTGGGGACCAGCAACTCTTTGGTTTCCAACATTCTTCAAAATATCTTTTGTGTTCAACAGAACAAAGAAACAGGTTTAGAACAACCAGAAGGTGAGTAAATGATGACAGAATTTTCTGTGAACTATCCCTTTAAATAATATTTTTGACTTTAATATAACCACATCAAACACATTTTAGGTTACCCACAATTTTGTTTTTTGTTTTTTACAGTTGAGTAGAGTGTGTGTGTGTGTATATGTTAAAGACAACCAGTGATTATTATAATACGTTTATCATGTAATTATAATAATAATTACATTTTTAGATTAATAATCATATAAATCAATACTTTTGATATAATATATATATATATGCTATATATTTGATATAATATATTCCATTTACTCCATAATTATTTTTACTTGCAACATTGTAAAAAATTATATAGTAGTCCCATATGTGCTCCACTGTCTTGGTATGTGTGATAACTTTTGTAACATATTGGGTATAATACATAATGTACATCTGTTATAGTAAGCAGGGTTTAATGACAAGGCTGTTCTTGACCAGGCCTCAAAAACCCTAAAGACTTTCTCTTCTCTTTCATCTTTATCTCATCTCTCCATTTTCTTTTGTCTCTCTAGAGTCCTGCTGCTCATTCACTGCTTTTAGTCCAGTCAGCATGCTGATAAGCTCTATTCTCATGTTTGCGCAGAGGTGTGTAAGGCCACACGTGTCTCTTGGATTGTTGTTTGTACAATAGCGTCTCCACAACAGTATTTAATAATATTTTTGCAAATAAGGCAAGGACCCACATACAAAAAAACATTGTGTTTAAATCATTTATTAACAAAAATTTTAAAATAGATACACATTAAAAAAGTGTGTATTCTGAGTGTTACTGTTAATGCATGTGTACAAAAAAGATGAATAGGGTAATTTTTGCTATTGATGTTGATACTAGTTTATATATAAAGCTTGAAAATAAGAACAAAGAAAAAATAAATTAAAGAAATAATTATATAATTAGAAATGGTTTAGAAAATGTATTTATATTATGATCTTTATAACGCAGGGCTTCTTCTTCCTTCACAGTTACATAAGATACAGTGCAGTGGGTATAGATGACATAATCGGCCATAAAAGTTGTTGTACTTGTGATTATATTTGAATAAATAGGGGATATTTATTATTAATGAGAAATGGCTAATTAATTAAAACTTTGGTGTACTACAATCAGATTCTATGTTGGCTTAAAATACATTTCAAAAATCCACAAAATAAAGTGCAACTTTTTAAATCAAGCCCAAATAGGATTTAATGATTTGCATAAAGAACATTTGAACTTAAGCCTAAAACATTAATGAAATGTCCTTCACCTGAACATTCAAACTGAAGAATGCAGTTAATGTGTTCATTAAGTTTGGTATGTTCTACAGGTGTCTCTCAGCCTATAGCAGTGACTAAGCTGCTGTGACTGAATGCAGGATGTAACTGTATGGGTGGAGTCATATTGAAGGGGTGGGGCATGTTGGCCATGTGGCTGAAGGTGGATTGTTTGTCATGCACACAACTGTCAAATTGCTGAAAGTGCTCTCCTCTCCTCTTCTTAGGTTTGCCTGACATTTTCCTATTGCGTGTCTGAATCCCTTCTTTCTTCATAGTAAGTGGACGGTTCACCTGAATGCACAAACACAGATAAACACACTAAAATAGAGTGGTGCAGCAATGATGTCAAAACCCGGAAGACTAATTCGCTACTGGTTCCCTCAAGATTTTTCGATGAGGTTTTTAATGGGTTTTTTTTTAAATTTATGAGTAATAACTTGACGATACTTGAATGTTTTACTGTACGACGTAAATTACACACACACATGTTGAAACGTTAGGGGTGTGTGCAGTTTACTTTGCAGAACAAAATGTCCAAGTATCATTATTTTTCTCATAAATTGAAAAGAAAAAAAATATCTCAAAGGAACCAGTGGCAAATTAGTCTTCCAGGTTTTGACGTCATCCCTGCACCACTCTATTACAAAATGTATACAATAATTATACTATTTAATGTTTTAAATAGTAGGATGATGGACTGCCAGCATATTTAACATTGAAAAGAGTCCACATTATGTGCAAACTAGATCATTTTTAATGCAAACAATGGATGTAAACCTCTTACAAGTAGAAATTTAACATATATAAGCTTTTTTGGTGTTTTCTGTCTATACAAAGTGCTATAGTAAGGCTAGACAGATACACATTTACTCACATTGTGTAGTTTGTAGTATAGACCGCAGGCATTACAGACGGGTTCTCCATTGGCATTACGTCTCCAAAGTGTGGTGGTCCCTGTCTGACAGTTGGCACAACAGGTGCCTGCTCGTCTAGATGCTGACTGGAACATAAAAAACACATAAAATTAAAGAAATTGATTAATGACAAAACAAAGCTTGTGAATGAATAATATGGTCAAACCGCAAAGGACAAAAAACCTGATTCAAGTCTAATAAGGGAAGCCTGAAGTTATGCATAATTTGGTCTCTCTGGTATTAAAGGTGTAATCTTTTCTGTGATGCAGTAAATGTTTATATTCAGGAAGTGCTTGTTTGTCTCATAAATGAAGCATTACATTTCAAAAAGGATATTCTGACTGTACAGAGTCGGGACAACGTTCTCTTTCAAATGTTTTGCGTTCCCCTGAGAAATTTAGCATTTCAAAAGTTTTTGCGAGGAAACAAAGGTTTTGTGAGCGAACGCAAAAGCATTTAAATATTTTTTTCCTCTCATATCATATTTTTCCCATCACCATGTATGACTGAAATTATATGTATTATAATATTATAAAATTACATTTAAGCTTTACAAAAAAAAAAAAAATAATATATAATAATTTTTTTTTTTTTTAAATATGTATAATAAAACATAAAAAATCAATAGTTTAATTTAAATTATTTAATAAGTTCATATATTTTTCCTTTGCAGAGTATCTTATAACACATTATAAGCATTAAAAACATACTGAAAGACTGGTGAATGGAGCCATAGTTAGACCCTATAGCAATAATACGAAGATTGCTGGTCCAAATCCTATGTGGAATGTCAGAAAATTTAGACCTGCTAGCAGCATGCTGTTCTGTCCTGTTCCTTTTAGACATAGGCTGGCCCACAGATACATAGAAAACATTCTCTTAAGAACTTAATGTGACAGCTTTGTTACTGGCACAAGTGACAAACCATAACATGTATTGGTCTATCTTTACAGTATTCTTTTCTCAGGACTCTATGAGCTATTTTAACAAACTGAATGCAGCTTTGTGTTATACATTAAGAGAACAGACATGTGCATTGGTTAATTTTTTTTTTTTTTTTTTTGAATAATTGGCAAGAAATACTTTACTACAAACACATTTTAAATGTTTATAAATGGAATAAAATTCATGAAATCATGAAAAATAAGTTTTGTAATAGAAATGAAGAAACATTATGATGCTGGCTTGGTAAGAATCTTTACTTTAACTCTCAAACTCACATGTTAAACAGAAGTACGCCTTAAAAATACCATAAATTCACAGAACTATACAGGTATAGTAGATCCTCAACATGCCAAAAGAAAATACAGCAAGAAAACAACCACAAAAGGAAGCGTTTTTGGGTCTCACAAAGTTATCGGTACCGGGCAGACATCCTGCCAAGGAAACAAATGGACCGAGCTGTCTCTGCAGGCGCTGTTCAAATATACGACCTGTAGCTGATGCAGAAGCACTCATCACACACTGACTCAAGAAAAAGACCTGAAGCTAGTCAGCCTAATTTACAGCTAATACGCTCTGAATGGAGGGTCACACAAAATACGTAGACACAGTCACTTTCAAGCTGATTTATTACATTTCCCTTTATTGTCAGTGATGGCAGTTCTGCAGCTGCTTTGTGCTTAACCATTACACTGAGCTTTCATGAATAGGAAATTGTAAACAGTTTTCACTAATTTATTCACTATAAAAATGGTGGACAGGAACTTAAAATATTATAATCATCATGGAATACAAGGAATTAAGGTAAGATGATAGACCTGCCAGGAATACAGGAACTATCTGATTTCTGGTCAAGTTTACACTTGTTAATGAATTCTAATTCATTACTTGCTATTTAAACCTGTGAGTAGGGCCATGGAAACTCAATGGTCCATTACACACTCTCACACACAGGCCTTTCGCTCGTTTTCTCTCTTCATTGTCTGCACATTTTCTAACTGACACCATACATTACATGGCCACAATAAAACACTACTCAGAAACATATGACAGTTTTCCCTGTAGTGCTCTACAATTTAGTAGTACATACATGAACGATTTTCTTTTTTCATTAACATTTAGACGACTGATTTTTTTTTTCAAGTAATATACACATCTGCATTAGCAAAATATAAAGAGGTTTGTCAGAACAATCCTATAGTTCAAACTATAGAGCAATATGCACTAGCAATGCCAAAGTCATGGGTTTGATTCCTAGCTAATCATAAACTGATCAAATGCACAGCTTGTACACAAGTTGTATTTGGAAAGGTATCAGTTTTCTATTAGAGTAGTGTCTAACATGTTTAAAAATGTGTTTTTGTAAAGGTATGTGTGTAGCACTAACCAGTCGGCGCTTGGGTCTGATGAGTGGTCGGTTCTGGCCGTTCATCTTGTGATAGAGTCCACATGCATTACACAGATAATGACCTGTTCCATCTCTCCGCCACAGAGGAGTTGATGTAGCTCCACAATTCACACATTCACGGCCTTCCGGCACACATTATAGCAGAGAGATGGAAAAAAAAATGTAAACAACTTATTCATTTATTACACATAGAGAGAGAGACTGATAATCAGTTTGATATTTGTTTTACAGATATTCACACTTTTTTCTACTTTTGAGTTATCGGTTCTCCCGATTATGTCTACCGATAAGTGCCGCCATTTGGTGGGAATCTACAGAATAGCACCCAATGGAAGCAACGGTATTCATGCATTACTTGCATAAATTAAAAGTTAATTATAATTTTTTACATTACAGTTATTTATTGTCGAACTAGAAGCATGTAGCATGTTAAGATTAACCATTTGATGTGGCCCAAAACAGATACAGTGCATTTGTGACCATACAACTTAAATTATTATTAGCCTATTAATTTTTATGCCATTATAAATAATAAAAAATACTAATAGTGCAAATTATGTTTTAGTCTAATTTATAATTTCTGTATAATCTGTATAATAATCAGTATGGTTAAATACAATGTGTGTGTGTGTGTGTGCAACAACAAAGTTATCAAATTATGGCAAGACATTACAGTGTCCAAGGTATATGTAATTTATTGCAATGCCAATTGGTATTTACCTGTTCCATAAAATAATTATAAAGTAAAGCATCATTCTGTATACTAGGTTTATACTGTTACATGAACACAATACGTTTGTTTCCTTTACCGGCAGCAGATGTTTAAAGGCAGACAATTAAACTGTTACAGGTTCCACTGTTAATATGAACTATGAACTTACCTGAGAAAGCGCGGCTTTTGCTTTTGCATTTTGACGTCATGTTGCTCGCGCTGCTGCCGAGAAGACTTCTGGAATGAAACACACTGCCGGGGTACTCGTGCGCTCCAGCTAAAGCGTAATCGGAATATGAAGGGATATGAGTTGTAGTTTGCGCGAGATTGCTACGGATTGGACTGGAGCACTCCATCTTCATCCCGTCGACAAGATGGAGATGGTACTTCCCAGCGTCCCTCACAGCAGCACACGCAGGGTCAGGGGACGCATCTTTGGGTGGAGTAGGGGGTAGGCAGTAGAGTTGAGGACTGCAGTGTTGCGTCATTGACAGGCACTGCATCGAACCTGGGGCAGGTGTACCTGTGCTCGTGTATATGCCGTTTGAGTTTTCGGCGCCTGCTGAATGCAGAACCGTTTTGCCCAGGTGGTTGACTGTCCATGCGCTGTGGTGCTGGGCGGCCGAAAAAGTCGATTTGCTGTTGTCCATTAAGGAAAGACCTTGGGTGTGGATAAGGTGAGGTCGACACATTGAGCCACCCGTAAGCCGTGCTGCCAAAAGAAAGAAAAAATTAGGCTATCCTTAAAAAGAACAATTGTGTATACACGTGCATTGCTAAAAGTCAATTCAGTTCTAACTTTTCTCCGCGTTTAACCACACTTTTGTTAAAAAAAAAAAAAAAAAAAAAAAAACAGATCAGGCTATTGTGGGAGATCAGATTTCTCAGTGTAGAAGCGAAAATAATAGGCTACTGTATCCATTTAAGTTATATCTCAGAATATTTGGAAACTTAAGAATCATTACACTCGATGTTACATGTTATTTTAACTTAGGCGAAACTAAATTTTGTCATGATTCAAAACGCATTAGCCTATGCTTTGTTCAAATTTTATACATTCGATAAAAACATAGTCTAAATATAATATAAAGGCTAATTGTAAATGTAACATAGATTAAATAATGATTTTTGTAAATGTTTTATTTGTATGCCTACAATTTGTAAAATGCGTATAACCCCAATAAATTCCAACCCGACTGTTTTTAAGAGACGTCCGTTAACATAAGCTATAATTCGAACTTCTATTCATTAAAATTAATAACACATGACAGAATTACACAACTATAGCATTGTTTAATAATAATAACATTAGCCTAATAATGTACTATTAAAATACTGTATGACAAATCTCTCGCAGATGAATCTCCGAGAATCTGATAATGGTGGAAATTATTTGGCAACAGTAGCCTATTGTGACCCAATAAATACGACGGACAGTTTTAGGAAAAAAAAGTGATGGAGTGAAAAATATTTCGTTCAAACTCAAAATTGTGCCAGAACATAAGAAGCTACATAAGAAAGAAAATAACTGAAGGAAAATGAACAGAGGCTCCAGGCCTACTCACCATGCGTTTGACTGTAAGACATTCGTGCACGAGTATGAGAGTGGGACCCGTGTGTGTGATAATAGGGGTTTCCTTGAGAGTCTAAATGACTGAGAAATACATCTACCTCATCTGGTGGTAATAATGGGGCACCTTGCTCCATATATCCCGAACTGTGATGTCCTAAACCAGAGTGCGGAGACACCGAATCTGAGGTACCCATTAAGGCTGAATGATGAGCATGCATCATCCACCGGGGCTCCGCAGGGAACTCCATCATCTTATGATGCTTTCCCGTATGACAGAAATGCAAATGTTGCTGTGCGGTTAAAAAAGTTATTCCAAGTTTATCCAGCGTGTTTTCCCCAAGTGTTGTTTTCTTGAATATCTTAAATATAAGCCTAAATGATTAAGTACAGCTATGACAGCGTGAACGTAAATGACTATATAATATTAGCCTAAGTCAGGAGTTCGCGTGTCTGACGCGTGTGACTTGAGCTGTTTGAGAGTCACTGGCAGCGGTGTGACACCTCCCCGCTTTCAAGGGGATGCGCGCGAGCGATGCCCTCAAAGATAAAAATCTCGCGCGTGCAAATACCACACAAATGCCACAGCCGATTACCTCATCTGTATGTGTTGGTATGAACTGATGTAGCTCTTAAGAAAATGTTTGAAACAAATCCTGTAAGTTGGGAGAAAAGCAGAGGCTGTAAAAAAAAATAGTCCAAGAAGAGTATCCGTCCTTATCTCGTCACTCCAACTCCATGACACGCGCCTACAGTTCAAAAGGTAGGCTACTCGTGCCTACGATGATAAGCTTCGGGATGATCGCCACAGGTACACTAGCAACTAGGAGTAAACCAGAGTGCAAAAGAGTAGTATATGAGGCAGAGGCCAAGGGAGGACTCCTCCCGCCAGCATAAATGATTTTCTAGCCAATTAGAGTTTGCCCTTTTTCCAGCTTGACACCTGAAACTCCAATTTACAACACGCCTCTCCATCCATTCGTTTCACTGCGGGTCGAGTAGTTAATCCACATTTCATCCATTAGCGTATGCGAATGGATAAGTCATTTATTCTTAACACCTTCAGAAAACTAAAAGTAATTTATACAAATGTATATTATTTATATAAGATTTATGTATAAAAAAAAAATAAAAAAACCTAATAATGCCTATATCAGATAATACAGATTGTATTGTAGCCTATTTCTTTTTAAATTGAATGCAGGGTTAAGAAAATAAAATCGGAGTTTATGAAACTGAAGATAAAGTAGCACCTGAAAAAACCTGCACGCTCAATATTTTGCTCCAGTTGAGGTGAGTATTCTTTTTTTTTTTTTTTTTCCTATACGAAGCAATGCAACGTCCTCCGTCGACTTCTCCCGAGCTTTAATTATTCAGGGAATAAGTTTCTGGCCAGCGCGCGCGTATTGTCTGTCTCGGCAGATACGTCTCGTGCGCGGTCAATGACAACACGAAACCACTGACCACCTACCCCTGACTCTCATAAGATCTTTCCATCACTTTGATGAGGGAGAGAGAAAGTGAGAGGGAGTCAGGCAGGGTGAAAGAGAGAGAGAGAGAGAGAGAGATGACATTCCTTCACGTCGCTTGCCGCTGCCATTCAACATCAGACAATTTTTTTTTTTTTTTTTTTTACGTAAATTGATCGGTGAATCAGTCAATTATATTTATTATGTAAGTTACATTTGATTAAACATATTAAACAAGAAAACCTGCTGATTTAGATAATATTGTCTTCTATCATTTATCAACATCAAACATAAAATTTTAAAGCAGACATTAAATGATAATTTCGTTCTTATGTACATTTCCATCGTGATGAAATAGTGACTAAAATAACTAAACTTTTCACATAAATTCCATTTTACAACCTTGTTTGTTGTTATCTGTAAAACAATCCTTTCTCCCCTGCTTCAGTTTTAAAGTAATAAAATGCAAAAAAAAAAAAAAAAAAAAAGCAGCATTTAATAATGCTGGTTAGGATTTCAATACATTTATACATGTAGTCAACTCAGTAGGATGACCAAGTGCACCATTGTGCAATCTTTTGTTGTGTTCCTTTGAAGAAATGACCGCATCTAATAGAGTATATGCTTGCGTTGAAACAAAACTTAAGATTTTATAAAACCTGTACATTCTTTCTCAGAAATAAAATATACAAAAGCTGTCACAGGGCGGTACCTTTTCAAAAGGTACACCTTTGTACTTAGAGTGCATATTACTACCTCAAAAGTACATATTGGTACCAAAAGTGTACATATTAGAATTATTTTAAAGAGTACCATCCCAGTGACAGCTTTTGTAGGGTGAAATTTAGGTTGAATGGGACACTTTTTGCCATTGAGATGACTGGGGAAAAGTGTCCCAATCAACCTGAATTCACCCTATGTTTTTTTCTGAGAGTGTATGGTAAACATTTGAACCTCAAACTTTCTCTCTCTTATTCTCTCTGCTTCACTCTCTCTCTCTCTGCTTGACAGAGTGAGCTCAACAATGTAGCCTATGATCCCTTAATTGCCTTTTCATTTCCTCCGCAAAAGAGAATAAGGAAGGCAGTATTAACAGCCTACTGCAGTAACAACATGTCAATCATATTTTCCTTTTCTAATGCCTAGGATCAGAAGAGAATATTAAACTACCCACAATATATACACATTAACAGTTATTTCCAATCATCATTTTACTTTCAATGAGATTATGAGTGCCAGGTATTTTTTGACCGAGTTTGACCTTTCTTTTGTTTTTGTTTTACAAATCACACCTGTATTGTTAATACTTTTTTTGTTCTGTAAAGAAATATTATTGATATTAGATTGGATATCTGTTAGATTAGATATTGATTGATTACATAACACCAGATACTGTATGCTGTCAGTCTTTTATGAAACCACAGTTAAGCATATGTAATCAGAGGGACTTTAATTATGAAATCAATACATTCTTTTATTATAATTATTTATTTCAGACATGATTTTGAATTAATGATATCTGAAAGCATACTGTTGTCCTGATTTAGACCTCCTGTGGAAATTTTCAGTGTGTATGTGTATGTTTGTGTACATTTTGTGCGCCTGTTTGTGAATGTCAGTGAATGTGTGTGAAGATGTTGTAGTGTGAATAACCCTCTCCCCCTCCCATACCCAGAATGCCTTGCAGGCCTGGTTTTCACCACATCAGGATACAGGGCTGCTGGCTTAATTCCGGTATGAAACGGAGCGCTGGTGCACCGCAATGTGTGTGTCATACACATGCACATCCCTCTTCAGACAGATGGACAGGTGCTGTAACGGACACTTGCTTTTGCTCACATATTACATTCGTTAAGCGCAGCCACTCCCAGTGCAACCAATTAATTTCATGTCACACACACAAACTTTATACACACCGATTCACTCTGTGCAGGTAATTACCAGAGCAACATCTCACATAATAGAGTGATGCTTTAGAGTGTAAAATTGTTTAAAAAGGATGTATATCTTGGGATGCCAGCAAGTTCTTCGTAAAGGCCCATTAAAGGTGAATTAGCCAAAGCTAGAGTCCAGCATCTTTTTATTAATGGTTAGGAAGTGCTAGCATGGAGCATTGTTCATGAGCATTGTATTCTAAGATATTTCAAAAGTGATATCACTTTGCAACTTTATTCTGACTTTAATTGAATGTGTATACCCTTAAATTAGAGAATATGTCTCACTGATTTCTAACAATTAAAAAGTGACAATTTGCAAGATCATGAACAAATTTACTGCTATCTATTAACATAGTGCCATATTAAACAACTGTATCAGTGTTTTGATTGTGTAAGTTCATGGCAGTTGGACATAAGAAACATAATATGAAAGTAAGTTAAAAAAATAAAAATAAGGGAGTGTTTTAGTGAGCGAAGGGGACAAGAGTGACTCAAATCTTGAGGTATATTTTTATATACAATGGAATTGGGTGATACTGAATAGTTGTTCCCCAATCTTTATTATGTTAAGCCATAATGGACTTCTATTAAGAATCTGCTGAGATGGCACTGAGCACCTTTAGTATGCTTCAATCAAATAAATGTGTTGGAGGTCAGATTTTGGTAATTTTTAACTCAAAGCTGCCATCTTCTGGCCATTCTGTGCTTTTTAGAATCATGGCGCTTCTCTTGGACCAAGAGAACATGCTTAGCACGCAACCTGACGACTACTTCAGGCCCTATTTTTCAGTGTACTTGCCTGATTAGCATGAATAATGACAAATATAGATATTTATCATCTTATTTTGATGATACTAATTCAATATAGCAAAGATTACGTCACATTAAGTAGCTTTTAAACTTTAGCAAGGTCTGCTTCTAAAACAAATATCTAGATGTTGAAAGTTCCTTGGGGACAAATGCCTACAAGCTTTTCTCCACTATGTGCAGTATGTACAAATGTGTGGTAAGAGATTAAGTGTATGCGTGCATGAGTGTTTTCAGCTTTAAGGGGATGTGCTGGGTAACTGTTGCCCGCTTTGGGTTTCCGGACTGGGTGCCTGCAGACTGTCAGTTCCCCCTCTCCCTCTCCCTTTATCTCTCTCTCCATCACTCCTTTTATCTCCTTATCATACCATACAGGCACTCAGCCAGGATACTGTGGTAACAGCTAAGCTGGCTTCTGCTTCACCATAGTGATCTTGATGGTGAAAACGAGAAAGGCAGAGAAGCTTTTATTGACAGTAACTATGTGTATTTGCTCTGATTTTGATCTGAATGGTTCATTTACCAGCCAAACAAACAAGGTGACAAATGATGGGCTGAATATCCACAAATAAGAGGCCTGTACCAATAGCATTCGCTTGTCTGCATTTGCGGGTGAACGTCAAATCCTCATTGTCCTTGCACACTTAAAATATGTAAATATAAAGCTGTATTTATATTTTGTAAGGTAAAGACAGACTGCTGAGAGCGAAAACATCCTGAACCCCCTGTGCAAAATGATTCTTGTTCCCTGTCTTCTAGTAAACACAGGCCTGAAAAATCATGCCACTTAAAGGGGTCATATAATGCCACTTTTACAAGATGTAAAATAAGTCTCTGATGTCCCCAGAGTGTGCATGTGAAGTTTTAGCTCAAAATACCCCACAGATACATTTTTATAGCATGTTAAATTTGTCACTTTTTGAGGGTGAGCAAAAACGCTCAGTTTTTGTGTGTGTCCCTTTAAATGCAAATGAGCTGCTGCTCCCAAGAAGAGGGCGGAGTTTCACGAACTAGTTATAGCAGCTCCGATTACCTCATGTAGACTCACTGGAAATGTCAGAAACTATTCAGCCTTTTATGTTCAAACCGGAGTCAAACAATGATGGAGAGACTCAAGAAGAAGTGACAACATGTAGAATGCAGCAGGACGTTTCTGAATGGTTAGTTGATGAATTTATGTAGCTGATGTGGAGTTAAGTATCGTAAAGTCATTGATTAGCATATTCTGTCATGATAATCTTATATATCACTCATGTGGGAACTGTTGTAAGATGCTTACAGAGCCAGAGAATATATTCTGCATGAAGATAGAACAGGTATAGTTTAGTTTAATTATGGTTATAACTTATGTTGTCATCTTGCTTTTATGACATGCTATTGCATTTGTGTTACCTGTATTGAAATAACATTGTCTCACAAATTTCCGCCACATAAGAAAAAAAAATCAATGGCACTGACTTATTTTAAGATGTCAGTACAAGTTGCTGTCAGTTAAAACAGCTCAAACATGCATTTTAGTCCAGGACTAGCTTAAGCCTTGTCTGTGAAACCGGGGGTCTATGTCATAATTTTGACTTTTTATCTCATAATTATGATTTACAAAAACATGATTATTTTCTTATGTGGCTAATGGACTTCCATAGAAACAGTCTTTAAACTGCAATACACTAAAGCATGACATTGTGTGTTTGAATGTGTATGTTAGTGAGTGTATGTGAAATATCATATCTGGTTGATAGTCAGCAGATCATAGGCAAAAGGCTATTAATAGATACTGAGAGCGTGTTGGACAGACTGGCATCTCTTTGTGAATATGGCTAAAAGAGGCAGATTCAACAGATTCCCACTCCCCCTGTTCTGCCTCTATAACACACACACTTTCTGTTATTGTTATTGCCATGTGCATGTGAGTTTATTTGTGTACGTTTTGTAACCTATGATGCCATCGCACTGAAATCTTAACACTCTGACTGCAGCTGCTTACAAGAAACCCTTTACATTTTTTTTTTGCCCCCAAACCTAGTGCATCCACAGTTTACTGTTATCCCTTTTAGTCAAAGAGGTGATAAGGATTTATGGCTTAGAATGTGTCAGTGGCAGGATAGTTTTGGTATGGCAGTCGTTCATCTGGAGACTGAACAGAGATTGTGTACAGGTAGAAATGAGCTGAGCATATAAAACAAGGCCTTTGATCAGCCATTTGATACCCGTTTATTCTGGTTCAGCTTGCATTAATTTCAGATGATAAGTGGGAACATTGCTGTGCATAATTTAATTTAATTGTAAGTGCAGCACAATCACAAGGGTCACCTTAGACCCTTTGAACTTTGACCTCTCATCACTGTGAATGATTTTAGCTATAAAGATGATATACAGTCAGCCGGTCATTATCGTAAAATAAACTCTGACAGGTGCGGGCAGCGGGAAATTGGTTGATGGAACAATGGATAATTAGGCTACACTTTATTTCGATAGTCTACTTTGGACATTCTACTAACTATAACTTTGTAACTACATGTCAGCTAACTCTCATTACTTTGTAACTACTTGTCAGCTAACTCTCATTACTTTGCAACTACATGTCAACTAACTCTCATTAGAGTACTAGTAGACTGGGTTAGGATTAGGGTTATGGTTAGTAGATGAAGTTGACATAGTTGCAAAGTTACTTATAGTTTGTAGAATGTCTGTTGAGGGACCATCAAAATAAAATGTTAACAGATATCAAGCCTAGTTAACAGATATTAGGCCTAGTTTCACAGACAGGGTTTATGTTAAGCCAGGATTAGACCTTAGTTCAATTAGGACATTTAAGTAGCTTTTATAAAGGTGCCCTAGGAAAACAACATTACTGGTGTGCATCTTGAGACAAAAAAATGGCACTGACATATTTTAAGATATGTCAGGGCAAGTTGCTTTGAGTTAAAACAGCTCAAACATGCATTTTAGTCTTGGACTAGCTTAAGCCTTGTCTGTGAAACCGGGGGATGATGACTGGTTGACATGTAGTTGCAAAGTTACTTATAGTTAGTACAATGTCTAAAGTGGAATATCGAAGTGTTAGTGAAATTTATATGGTATTTGACAACAGAAAAATTTGGGGGCAAGTATTCTAGAGAGCTGTATAATAAAGTTAAAGTCGCAATAAAAGGACAGATATTTTTTTCCATGACATATATGATATATCCGAGAAAAATTTAGGGACCCTGCATTTTTCTCGGATATATCATAATATTTAATCAGTTGTTGATTGGATGAAGGCAGATCAGCTGAACGCAAACTTGCAGTGGATTGTAAGAAAGGGGGCGGGATTATTGACTAAATTATTGGAGAAGTCTGGCATATGTCAAAAGAGAGAATTTGCTGGAAGATTGAGGTATGACATTTCGATTAAGAATTACAAGGTAAAAAAAAGTAAACATGCACAATAAGTACACAATGTGATCAATAACATGCATTTAGAAAATAGATTTTCATTTAATCATGACTTAAAATAAAGACCATGTTTATTTTTGTCCCATAGTACAACAGTAACTGAAAATTGATAACATACACAGAGAAACTGCTTAAAATTTGGCATCTGACATTTATTTTAAAATAAATGTTTATAAATGTGTTCACATATCATACAATTATCTAAATATCTCAAGTTCAATATAATGGCAGGTTCAGGTTATAAAATTACAAGCCATTATTGAAAGGAAATGCACAGTGCAAGAGTATGATGACATGTCAACATCTACAACAAGGATTTGTCATTTAAAAAATTAGAAATTCTTAGCTCCGCCTTGGTCTTATTTTCATTTCAATGCTCTTAAATGAGTATCTTTCCCCTGTGCGATAGTCAGTCAGGATGTACCAGGTGCCCCAGTAGATGCCATCCGTGATGCCGCTGTAACGCCCGTGGTAGTAGCGTCCATTGAGGTTAGCGGCCAAACAGGAATCAAACCACCAGCCTGCACCATAGTAACGGGCACAGTTACCAGCAGCGTAGCGGTCATGATCTCGGTCGTATGTACTGAAAGCTCTGCCATCATGATTGTACTGTTTGCTATAACTGAATGCATTGCCAGCATCGCCATGGTAATCTCGAGCAGTTAGGCGGAACCTTATGGAGAGAATATCACATATGCATCATAATAAGAAATTGAATTGATTTTCATCTATTTGATACAAATGTTTTATCAGCAGCTTTTGACACTGGATTTTAGATATCATTGGGCCAGATTTACTAACCCTCTTTTGGCATTAAAAAACTACTGTCAGGAATTACTAAAGACACGCAGTGTAAAATTAGTGTTGAAAAGGCGTGGACTGAGTTTTTTTGCAGCTGACCTTATTGCATATGCATTTTTTAGGAGTTTCCCTTTCAGATGCAAAATTTATGGGAGGAGAGTATTTAAATGAACCACACAACGCGATTTACTAATGTTTATGCTAGTCAATTTACTGGTATTTGCGCCATTTATTTAATGCCCAAAAAAAGCATGTCTTAACCCATTTTGTGACATGGCTGCAGTTGTTGCTGCTAGGAGGAGACACCGCAGAGAACAGAGAGTGCGTGATAGAAGGGAGAAAATATTTTCCACTCCTATTAATATCTTGGGAATGCCAGAGGAAGACGTTATCTGTATAACCTATTACATGTAACAAGTTGCGCCTGTGTCGACCTGCACCTGATAAACATCAGCTCTGCTTATTTGCGACCCAATGCTAATTTTCACTGCTTTTGGTAGATTGAGTTGGTCATTATGTAAATGATTTGACTGCGTATGTGTTCTTTAATTTGCGCATCAGCAGTAGATCACGTGCAAAACTTGCCTCTCCCATTGTCGCATTTTGGAACTGCGCTCGCACGCTAATTTGTCCCGTTTAGTAAATCTGGCCCTCTGTCTGTGTGTGCGTATACCTCTGGTTTTCTCCTGCCACTTTAAAAGTGTTATAGTTTGCATGACGTGTCTGTTCGTGCCAGTCTTGGAGAGTGATGCGGAGCGTGTGATGTCCACTTGCGGTTAACGCAGATAGAACTGCGTTCCCTAACCAGTGCTCTGTCTGCGGGGATCCAAATCCATCACGGTACTCCTGCCAGGTTCGGTTAAAGTCAATTTGTCCATCAAACCGGCGCTGGAATACTGTCCATCCCCCACCAGCTGAAACCATGTCACACACAGCCTGGAAAAGACAAATAAAAAAGAAATCACACATGTAGTGCTGCCCCTCAAAAGTATTTGAACACTTAAAGAGTCATCATTCACTCCAAATATGCATGCTTCTTTTTTTTTTTTTTTTTTTGTCCATATAAAAATCAATGCAGTCCAATGTTTTTCAGACCCCAGTGATCTTCAAAATATCTTCTTTTGTGTTCCGCAAAAAGATACATGTTTGTAAATAATAACAAAAATTTTCATTTTGAAGTTTCATTTGTGGGTGAACTATCCCTTTAAATCACACTGGACATGGATTAGGCCTCAAAATATAAATGAAATAGATGTAATGTGATATAAGTGTATTTCATTTTCTGTGGACTTTCTGTGCCTTTAATGTTTGTACCTCTAATGCAGGCCGCTTTGGATCTGGCTGTATGGTGTAGATCCCATTCTCTTTGATTCCCATTTGGTAGATCTCATGACAGTCTTGAGGGTAAAGCCCTGCAGAGGGAGGCACTGCCATACAGACCCAAACAAAACATCTGTGAACATCTGTGCAATAAATGTCCTAGTACTACAACAGGGTGTTTGTTGTGTGTCTGTCTGTCTGTCTGTCTGTCTATCTATCTATCTATCTATCTATCTATGTCTTTAAGTCTACTGTCTGTCTTTCTGTGTGTTTATAGCTCACCTGTAGGAGTCCTTGGTTTGAGGCCATTAGGTTTAGAATGCGTGATACTTTTCAGCAACAGCAGCAAGTCTTTCTCCCCATTTTTGCCCACTACACTTTCTAAGACCGAGAGAGAAAGAGAGTCCCTTAGTCAAAAATTTTTATTTACCATTAAGACAAGAATCAATTAAGACATTTCTATAGTATTCTTATTAGATTTTATATCATGATTCTATATTTGATTCTATATTTTCTTACAGAATTCTAGCATAAAACTTCATACAGAACACACAGTTAAAACAAACAATTCTAATGATTATTCCTAATATTCCTGATGGTTATTTTTCCAATTGGATAAAATGCCCCTGTATGACATTCACTTTCATAAAAAGAAATTTAAGATTAAAAACTCCCTTTGTAATTCCATTTTAATGACCAAATGCAAAGCAATATGATTCAAATAATCAAATAAGATCATAAACTGTTCCAGGTTTAAAAAAAAAAGAAAAAGAAAAAAAGGATTCCTCAAATTAAGTCCTTGAGGGCCACTGCCCTGCAGAGTTTCATTCCAATCATAATCAAACACACCTGAACAAGCTAGTCAAGGTCTTCAGATTTACTAGAAAATTGCAGGTAGGTGAGTTTGATCATGGTTTGAGCTAAGCTTTGCAGGACAGTGACCCTCCAGGGCTGGATTTGAGGAACCCTGTTTTAAAGTATTTGAAGAATATATTATTATTTAATTGATTATTTGCTAGTTGACTATTTACTATTTCAGGATGGTTAGAGTTTGTTGTGGGGTTATACAAAGGTTAGAAAAAGGTTGTCAGAGGGTCAAATAGAGGCTGTCAAGGGTCAGTTTTCTTGCATTCCTAAGAACACCTCTGTTTGCTGAGTGTAAATTGGTTGTTAACTTAATTGAGAGAACAGCAGGAATCAATAAATGATGAAAAGAAAGAGTAGTTAGTCTGTTAAATATATTGGAAGCACACATTAATGTGCTTTATTTAAACTAGTGCTATCATTTAAGAAGGAACTGTAAGTGTTTAGGAGGATGTGAGTGGCATATGTTGTGGAATATAGTAACCAAGTCTGGTGGCCATCTCTCTGAGTCTCTGACTATGGCAGTGGAGGTCACATTCTGTCAGCACTGCTGCCATAAGAGCCAGAAAGGCTACTAGTGAATCAGACCCATCTCCCTGACTCACAGCCACTGATTCATGTTGCAGCATACAGCGCTGCAGCTGGATGAGACGTTCAGATGTATCAGACACCTGCAGGGCATATACAAAGACATAAAAACACAAAGTTATTGTATCTTTGTTCTCAATCTTAACATTGTATGCAAAGTCTCCATATGCTAACACTTTAACTGTAAGTGTCAATATTAACATATATAATAGTATAAAGTAGTTAATGCTGTTTTTTTTTTTTTTAATTCATAAAATATTTTATGACCTTGACCAAAATGACACAGATGCATTTTTTTTTTCTTTTGGGTAAATAAACAAGGTGACTATGAAATATTTAGTACTCTGGGATTCTCTAAGACAGACTGTTAACACTTCCATGGACACAAAAATTGCTAATAGAAACTATTGAAATTATTATTTGATGTGGTAATTAATTTACCATAATTTATCAATTTATTTACAAAGCTGTCTTAAATGCAAAGCATTTAGGGATTTGTATTGAATTTAACCAGTATTAATCGTTATTCAACAGCCACTTACTTAAAACAGGAATGGAATACATATCCTAATATATATTTAACATCACAACACACTGACAAAATTAATATTTTTTATAATACAATATGTTTACGTAAAAATATCAATATTAATAAATATCAGAAAAACTATTTAAATGCAAAATATATTAAATATAGGAAAAATTTTACAATAAGGTTTCATTTATCATTAGTTAGCTACATTAGTTAACATGAACTATACTTCTACAGCATTTTTTTAATAGTTAATATTAATTTATAAACATTTATTAATAATATAAACATTTACTAATTCATTTTTAAAATCAAAATTTGTGTTTAAATTAGTTAATGCTCTATGAACTAACATGAAAAAAACTGCATTTTTATTAACTAACAATAACAAAGATTAACAAATGCTGTAAAAAATATATTGCTTATTGCTGGTTATCCAATGCATTAACCAGTGTTACTAAATGAGACCTTGTAAAGTGTTGCTAAAAATATTTGTACCCAGTAATACGATCTAAAATCTCTCACCAGAGATCATGTTTACGTATAGGTAATGCTTACCTGTGCGTTTTTGCGGTTCTCTGGAGTCTTTCTGAGCCGTGAGTCCTGAGGGTGATGTATTTTAGGGGGTGATGCTGTTGCACTGCAGCTTCCCTCACATTTGCTGTTGGGGGGCCCGGCCACCAGGATGTCCCTCTGACACAGCACACATACACACATCATGTACGCTCCCAGCAAAAACAAGGGCACAACACGCACACACATGCTGCTCAGGAGTCCAAAGAGATAGTATGCACCTGTTCCCTCTCTTTTTCGCTCTCCTACTCCTTTCTACTACTTAATTTCAATAGGATTTTCTCTAGCAACACTCCTGTGTCACTGACTTTTCTTCTCTCTTCAGATCTGATGTTATACGCAGTATCATCTGCAGTCTATCAAGTCCTGCACATTGTCTTTCTTTCTATGTGCTCGTCAGAGTCTCCTTTCCTGTTTTTCTCTTTTATTTGATCTTCTCTCCTCTATCCCTCCCTCTCACTCTCCTGCGCGCTCCCTTCTGTTTGTGAGGCTCTTTTGGCTCAGATTCCTAGATAACTGCGGCTCTTTGCTGTCTGACATGCACCGGTAAACCCACCCCCTAAAACACACACACACACTCGTACCTATACGTTTACACACACATGCAAACGCTCACCGTCTACCTGATTGCATGAATTTTTCCCATCAAATCCATCTAGAATCAACAAATAATCACATACTCTCATACGATCACATTCAAATAGAAAGATAAACATCCTCATCAGGTTTGAACTCGGCCTCTTCACTCTGTGTGTGTCCTGTTTTGGAGTGTGTGTAAAGTTTACTGAGTTTGTTAAGGGTTATAAAAACTTGGAATTCCTCTTTTAACACTCTTATTAAAAGACAGACAGTTGTGCACACTAATATATATATACACACACTCGGGCAGGGAAGGACAAAACTCTTGAATAGGATGACCTCTGCTACACTTTGACCTTTAACCTTTCTCTGTCTGCAAGGGGAAGGTGCTAGACCTATTTTATTGAGAGGTGTTTGCTCTTTGTGTGCGCAACAGGAAGCGGCTATAACAACTGTGTAATTGTAAATGTGCTAACATGCATATTACAGTCAACGCATGACTTACCTGTTCAACTCTTTGGGGTAATGAAGAGATGAAAAGTCACTATGATGGGGGGATTTCTCTTTAAAGTGTAATTCAGTGAGATGCAGCAAAGTAGGGCAGGAGTTAATCATTTGTAATGAAGTTCAGAAGTCTGTGGTCTGTTATTATGGTGGTACACATACAAAAGTTCGGAAGATGTGAATATTGTATATGTGTACACAATCACAACAAAAACCATTATCAGTAGATAGACCGCCATCTAGTGCTGAATGTATGGGATGACGGCCTTTAAGGAGCAAGGAAATGGTTTTGAAAATATTAAAAGTATTTCCTTTTGTTTTGTTTTTAGTAAACTGCGGTGTAACAGAATAATGGTGCATATTTATTCAGGTTTCCCTTTTGCTCAATTTTACCTTGATTAAAAAGGTTAGTTAATTAGTATCTTTACTATAATTATATTATTTAGTTAGTAATTAATATACAATAACTAAAGTTTTATTAGTTATTAATTCATTTGCATCTGGAAAAACATTATGAAGCTTATTGCCATTTATGTGATGGGCAGGGTCACATAAAGGAATAGTTTCTCATTTTCTGACATCCACAACAAAAATCACACACACACACACACACACTAAAAAATGCTGGGTTAAAAACAACCCAAGTTGGGTTGAAAATGGACAAACCCAGCGACTGGGTTGTTTTGACCCAGCAGTTGGGTTAAATGTGCTGGGCAGTTTTATTTAACCCAACTATTGTTTAAAAATTACTATATGGCTGGCTTAAAATGAACACAAAATAGGTTGGAATTAAAAATAAGACAATTACTAGAGGCAACAATAATAATCAAAAGGTGAACATTTATTAATAAGCAATTTAATAAATGTTTATTGTTTAATTATTATTCATTAAACTTATTAATAAATGTTCATTTACTAAACATATTTATAAATGTTAATAGTTGAGTTAAATAAAACTACTCAGCAGGTTGGACAAACATCTAACCCAACCGCTGGGTTAAAACAACCCAGTCACTGGGTTTGTCCATTTTCAACCCAACTTGGGTTGTTTTTAACCCAGCATTTTTAGAGTGCACCTTTTTTTAAACAACCAAGTGATTGAACACCAGTGAATTTAGGATTTGAGAACATGGGTTTATCTATTTATATATTTAGTAACATATCTAAAGACAGTTGAACAATTAACCCAATTTTAATGGTTTTAACAAAGAAGCTGAGTATATAGGCTTATATATTAGAGCACACTGATGTAGGTTTACCAAAATTATTAATATTGCTTGCCTATTTTTGCTTACATATGCTTGGAAATAACAATTGTGATATCCATATTTGTTTATAAATTCCCAGATAAGGGGATTGCATTTATAGATCGTATAGAAAATAATTATATAGATATTCCCTTGATGTGTTTTGTTTATATTAACCAAATCTGTATGCTATATAGTAGGACTAAATGTACTGTGGCAATCACTGAAGTTATGAAGTTAAAAGCTTATGCCAAACTAGGGCCGGAGTTCCCGCAACATTTAGAAAAATGACTCACTTTTAAACAAAACTTTACATTTTTATCATATACTTTTTTTTGTTTTAAATTAATTTAAACTATATGGCTTGTGCTCGTTTATGGTCTCTAAATGTACCAAGCTTTGTCCAGATTGTCAAAATGCCTAGAAAGTTTTACAGTTTATCTCTAATCAGTCATTTTCACCACTTATATTACAACTATGTGCAGATACTCTGGTAAGGAGTTGTCAGACACAATAAAATTCTAGTAACTGGTGCACAACACCTTTGATATAATAGGCTAAACCAATTAAAACTTTAAAAAAAATATGGTGACTTTAATGTGGCGTCAAATGGCATGTCAAATACACTACATTTCATGTCTTTATTTGCGCAAAAATTCAAGTTTCACAAATAGGCACAGAAGAATACAGTGAAGTCACCAGGAACACAAAAGAGAAAAGCAAAAAAAAAGTTTGCCAATACACAGCCACGCGAGGGCGTTTAATGTGTTAGTTGAGAGAATTTAAACTGCTTGTATCTCGAAGGCATTTGGTAAACGTGGACTGTGTAATATAATAACAGAATCTTTACTTTCTATATTTTCATAGCCAGCTCAATGCACGAACTGACTGCATATCCATAAAAAGATTTTCGCTCGCAAAGTAAGTACCCCTACCCAAAATCGCAAGGCATTATGTGGGCAAGATCTTTTTTTTGCTTTCTCGCGCCATGGTTTTGCATTTATTTTATCAGTTTAGCACACTCGCGGAAAGAGCAGCTTCTGCACTTCCCTCACGAATCATTTAAAATCGTAATGTATGACAAACTAACAAGATAATAGCTCCCAAAGTCGTGGAAGAAAACACAACTCCACAAGCGCCTCTGTCGGCTGTGTTGTTGTTTTCAATCACGTCCGCGTATCGCAGTTAAATCTGATGATTCAAAACTCTGAGATGATGCTCGCGTCTCTGAGCTAATATTCTCGCGTTCTCGGAAAAAAAACACATTCGCATTAAGTTTGATAATGTCTGCTGAGGTAGAAGAGTCAGTACCCGCCCCAGCCCCTACTCCAGCAGCAACCAAAGCGAAGAAGGCATCGGGGAATAAGGCAAAACCTGCCGTAAGTGCTTCTCCAGCTAAAAAGAAGAAAAAGAAGAGTAAAGGGCCCGGCAAGTACAGCCAGCTCGTCATTGATGCGATCCGAACCCTGAGCGAGAAAAACGGTTCATCGCTTTTCAAGATATACAATGAAGCGAAGAAAGTGAGCTGGTTTGATCAGCAGAACGGTCGCATGTATCTGCGCTATTCCATCCGCGCGCTCCTGCTCAACGACACGCTCGTGCAGGTAAAGGGACTGGGGGCCAACGGCTCATTCAAGCTCAATAAAAAGAAATTTGAGAAAAAGCCAAAGAAAAGTGCCGCCAAGGCGACCAAGACGGAAAAGCCTGCCAAGTCGGCGTCCAAAAAAGCCGTGACCAAGAAAGTGAGTGCAAAGAAGAGTGCCAAAAAGAGCTCCGTTAAAAAGAAGACCACGAAGAAGAGTAGTGTTAAGAAGGTGACTGCCAAACCGAAGAAAGCAGCTGCAAAAAAGCCAAACGTCGCGGTGAAGAAGACGACCAAGTCAAAGAAATCAAAATAGACTCTTTGAAATTGAAGAATTTTATTTTTGTATATAGCTAGCTTCTTGGCAAGCGAATCCAGAGATATGGGGAAAGGTTTTTTGAAATTCTTTTGGACGTTATTCTTTGAAAATATTTCTTTTGTTGATGTTAGTATGCTGTAATTTGGGGTTTGATGTAGTTCTTTCTAGAAACGGCTCCATAGAGACACACCCACTTTAGTTTCTGTGCTGCAAGACGTCATGCTTTTGTTTGATGTACTAAACAGGATGCAGACTAACTAGAAGACAAGAAACGCTTTGTAAATATAAGTTAGCATTAGAACATTGTTTTTTTTTTTTTTTTTGTATTGCATATGCATTGTTTCTGGACTGCAAAAGCAACATATATGTCCAATAAACCTCTGATTTTTAAATACAAATGACTGCAACCTTCTTGAGGCATGCAATGGTGATGCCTTTTAACTTGTTCATTTAAACGACAGACATAGGAAGATTATATTAATGATTCACTTTAATTGTATTACTATGAGCAGTTTTGGTGTTAACAATAGCCTATAAAGAGTAGCGACACAAATATAAATTGAAATCATCAGGGGGGAAAAGGGAAAATAAATTTAAAACAGATCTGGGATCTAATACCACAACTGCCTTTCAATGAAATTCTATATTGTCATTATATAATTTTTTACCCTCATGCAAAATGTAATTTTAAATATGATCCAATATTATTAAAGCAATGAAGATAAAAGTGCTGTATATACAAATTAAAAAAAAAGTTTTAAGTGCTGCCACCTCTAACACTGGGCAGAACCTCCTCTTCTACAACTTATGGCAAACATATCAAATAAGTCTACATGTAAGCACGTGACTTATTGTTCATTTGTGTGGAACACTGTGTGAAACTATATGAGAAAATTGAGTTTCAACAACACTGATAACATCTATTTGACATCTCGATGTCATACCAATAATGCATCATGAGTAGTGCCAGCTAATGAAGCACTTACAGGCATGTTTTAACATCGCAAGGATTAAAAACAGTAGGCCAAGAAAATCCCGTTAGTATTATATAGTCGTCACCCCTATTTAGTGAAAGGTTGGTATCTTCCGATGAGTGGCGTTACTCGCGGAAATCACCCGGTGTTTGTAGCACTTCCGTCTTCAGCTACAACGGGTACAGAGAAATGGTAGGATTTCCTTTCAGCAATTCGGAAAAAAATCTAAATTTTATTTTGTATATATATGTAATTTTGTATTAAATTACTGATAACATCGTTGTGTCGCAAATGTCTAATTGCTCGTGTTTGTTTCAGCATTTAAATGAAGTTGCTCAGAATCGGCACGTATTGCTAAATTACTAGCTAACATCCCCACCCATATTCCCCAGTCGCTGGTAGACTGATAGTGATTTGACGTTTCACATTTAGTATGTGGTAACATTGCCAGCGCATTGTAATGTAGGGTTTGTGTATCATGGGCAAGCCAACTCAAATCGACCTCTTTTCATACCAAGCAAATACTTATTAGGCAGCCCTTTATTGTCAAATATAACAGTGTTTTCTCGTTCTGCTACACATTTTCATTCTTCAGTATTTTTACACTTTTGTATAAACGGGTGCACAAGTGCACATCTGTCGACCGGGTTGTTCACTGCCTCTGGTTTAAACACAACGCAAATAACATACATGTAATATGGGTGTTCATCATGGGTGCTCAACATTTGCTACATAACAGTATTTACTTGCTTTAGAAATATTAATTATGTGTACAGACAAATGTATGTTTCAGTGTCTAGTTCTATGCAGTGAGCTCTTTCTAATTTCAAGGAAGCCTACAGGGTCACCGTTTTAAAAATGTATAATTTTTTATGCAGAAGGATTTGTACTTCCTCCATGACTTGCACTTAAGTTCAGGAAGTGGCAGGCTTCAGACAGTCTATGAAAAGATTCATGGTCTTTGCAGGTTGACAGAGTCATTTAGTAATGTGTTGAGCATAGTTTTTTTTTCTCTGAGGTCTTGTAGAGGAGTACAGTATCCCAAGAATTCCCCTGCAGGTTCAGACGTGTGTGGAACAAATAGAGTAGAAGTTGTGTGAGCCATTTGTGATGTGCTTGTTGTAGGCACGGTTCATCATCCTGAGGACTGATTTAGTTTGATTTGTTTTGTCAGACGGCGACTCTGCGTCCGTACCTGAATGCGGTGCGTGCTACACTGCAGGCAGCTCTCTGTCTGGAAAACTTCTCCTCACAGGTGGTTGAAAGACACAACAAACCTGAGGTTGAAGTCCGGTAAGTGTATGTAACTATTGTTTGGATATGTGGTTTATTTGTGTGTAAAAGTTACATGGTTCAAATAGGTGAGTGGCCTACATGACCTCGTCTGACTGGTGCAATATGAGCCATAAGGCCATAGATAGTTTTATAAACTTATACTAGCATAAGTTTGCAGTGTACAGCACGTGGGTGTATGCTTTACCATTTTTGTCTAATTGTCTCACCAGGAGCAGTAAAGAGCTTTTGCTTCAGCCTGTTGTGATCAGTAGGAATGATAAAGAGAAGGTTCTAATAGAAGGTTCCATCAACTCTGTGCGCGTCAGCATTGCTGTCAAACAGGTAAGTACATTTACTGTTTTGCTCTAAACTCGTTCTTGCTGTCCTTTCTGAGATGTTTTAGAGACTGAAAATGCTACTAATAATACAAAAGAGAAGTATTGTGGTGGTGGTGGTGGTGATGAGACAAGCGAGGGAGGTTGGTTTCACTCTGACTTGTTAATGAAAACACATTCAGTCCACTGAATGCTGTAAGCTAGTGGTTCTCAACCAGAGGGCTGCAGGATTTAAATAAATAAATTATTATTGATATATTAAAATAACCTAACTCTAATCTAAATTAAAATACTAAAAAAACACAATATTGGTTGATTTAATGTATCAATACTCCCAATTTATGTTAATAAAAAATACAAAAATATCTTATCCTGTATCGGTTGTGTTGAAAACCACATGTATAGGACATTATATTAGCTATGCATACTATATATTTCAATAGAACAAGCTAAGAATTAAGTTTGATGAGCTGTTTATATCTTTAATGGTTTGTGATAATGCTGGTCCATTAAAGGCTGATGAGATTGAAAAGATCCTGTGTCACAAGTTCATGGGCTTCATGATGATGAGAGCTGAGAACTTCTTCATCCTGCGGAGAAAAGCCGTGGAGGTGAGGGAGATTTCTATTTTTAAAAAACCTGGTGTTTGCAATGCACGTTTACAGTGCTGTCCTTTTGCTAATTGTTTTGCTGTTATTTAAAATCGCAGCTTGCTAACAAACTTCTAAAGTTCTCTGTTGTTAAATGTTCACTTGTAATATAATATTTAACACCCTTTTTTTGTCAGGGATATGACATCAGTTTCCTCATTACCAACTTCCACACAGAACAAATGTACAAGCATAAGTTAGTGGATTTTGTCATCCATTTCATGGAGGAGATCGATAAGGAAATCAGTGAGATGAAACTGTCAGTCAACGCCAGGGCTCGCATAGTTGCAGAGGAGTTCCTCAAAAATGTGAGTCATTTTGTAATATGATTTAATAGAATGAATATTTCGCTGACACTCCAATAACCTCTATATTCTTCCGGCGCTCAACAGTTTTAGGAAATGATCAGTACACCCTCTGCTGGCTGCAATACCTATGTCACCTTGGTCACAGGAAAAACCGATGGAGAGTTTCAGGGCCAGTGAAGAAGTAGTTAAGGTGCGATTTGATTCCTGGACCACCACCAAAGGTGGAACAGCTGGATCCTGAGGGTACTGTCTGTCAGGAATGAATTCAGAATATTGCAGTATTGTAACTCAAGAGCAGAGTGATGGATTTCACAGACAGGCACGGTACTCCTTTTGTTCTGTTTTACCCCTTTGTTGACTTTTTTTTTTTTTTTTGTCCCTCTTTTTTAACTTCTGCTAATGGCCTAATTTTGTTTTAAAAGTATTTTGTTCTTCACACTCTGCAATTCCATTTATGTATTCTGTCTCTTTTCATCTTATCCCAGATCCCTTTGTTATTATTTAGTAGTAGTAGTAGTAATGCGCTCACAATGTTGCAATATTCTGAAAATGCCTCAGCTTTTCCTTGTGCTCATAAATACTAATGAGTATGTACTGTACATATTTAAAAAGGATAGACTCATTTTACCTCTGCCTTTCTAATAAACCTTAAAATCAGGGCGGGTCTATATAGATGAAACCTCATTGATGGTCATGAGCACAAAGGAAAAATGTTGTTCCAATAATTTAAACAGTTTGTTTTGTCAGTGTTTTTTATAATATGTAAACTGTGTTTGAATGACCATTTTTCATGTTGAGTTTTGATAAAAAACAAACAAAAAAAAAACAACTCATGCTGGTGCACATGGATCTTACAAACCATATCATAATAATGACTGCTAAATAAATCCCTTTATTGCTTGTATTGTGTCGTGTACTTTGAACCAAGAACTGTCATTCCCCATAGTTTTTGCGGTAAGTTTAGTTGCAGTCTATTTTCTGTACATTTAGATATTACAGTATGTGTACAATGACGGCCCATATTTGAAGAGCCTGAGAAGGTCTGTAACTATTTGATATGCAGCACTCTATATTTACTTTTTTCCTGATATATTTTTTTAAAAGAATATTTCAGACCATCACAAGATTCAAATAGTAGACATAATGTAATCTATATACAGTAGATATAGATGTTTATATACTTACAGCTGAGGTCAGATACCTTTCTTCTGTGTCACATGATCTAGATATAAACTTAATATTTTAATTAAGGTTCTAAAAATTTTTTTTGCCTTTATTTAATTTGATTTAAACTTATTTAAAAAGTTGGGATCTGCCATTTAAAGAGAAAAATAAACCTCTATAATGCATATAATACAGATTATCAAGCAAAATGTTCAATATTATGAATATATTTTTTAGCTAGCACAACATTGATGGCAATGGATCTTTTTCCTTTTCTGTAATAAAATTAAAAACAAAGTACTCCCCTATCTGTTCTCCCTTCAGGCTATAAAATAAGCTCTCTTTATACAAGTTGTGTTGTGTGTAACTTTACCCATACACAGCAGTGATAGATCAGATCATTTTACTGTCTTGATTTGATGACTTTGGTTTTCATTCAGCAAAATGAAATAGCCTAATCTTTAAGTCATTTCCTTCGTTTGAGCTGAGTTAAAATGTCATTTTTCAATAGTTCATTTCTCTGAACATGCCCACATACACAATCTTTGATCATATTCTGAATTAGCAAGTCATTATAATGCAGTCAAAGATAAATTATGACCAAAGCAATAAATGAACTGTTCACAAGTGACCCATCACTATCACAGAGTGTTTCACATCCTCAGCATACCACAGAGATATTAGAGAAAAGATACAGGTAAAAGAAAAAAATATTTAATTTCAGTCATGTTCACATATAGTTATAAATAATAATCCAATTGTCCAGTGTATACAATATTAGACGTTTGTTTTTAAATAACATATGAAACGGTCATGAATATACAATCTTTGCAGAGTCCACTATCAGAGATGTAGGCAACAAAATAATGTAAAATAAATGGTTTAGAATTGCTTTTATAAATTGAGCATGCATGTTAATATTACAGATAAATTAATTTGATTAAAGTTGATTTGTGTTAGATCCATCTGTAAGAGTATGCAGATTTTTTTGTTATCAATTTGTTTTGTGTTATGATGCAGAAAAGTGCCTATATCAAAAGTGTGTTGTGTCATCACTGCTCATTATCACACTACAATACAAGATTGCTTAATAATAATAAATGAACAATAAATGAACTTGAAAATCATTTTAGTTCACATGTAGAGATTCCAGAGTAATATGTTCACCCAAAAATGAAAATTCTGTCACCATTTACTCACCCTCATGTTGTTCTAAACCTGTGTGAGTTTCTTTCTTCTGTTGAACATAAAAGAAGATATTTTGAAGAATTTTGGTAACTAAACTGTTTTGGTTCCCATTCACTTTAATTGTATTGATGAAAAAACTATGAGACGTTTCTCAAAATATCTTCTTTTACGACATGAGGGTGAGTAAATGAGTTCACTTTCATTTTTAGGTGAACTATACCTTTAACATCAATGTTAAATTGTGACCCCTAGTAGCACAAATGCCCTCTAATAGTACAAGTGACCCCAGACAGTTAACCGCTACTGCTTATATTTTGTTGTTTTCGAAGGGCAGCTGCATGAGTGTGTCTATATTTGTACTTAATCCTTATAAGATGATAATGTGAAATCTAAAATATCATATATCCCTTTGAGGAGATGAGCTCATCCTCATGGGTAAACTCCTTAGAATTTTTACAGCACTTTCCCCTTTTACAGAACCCCTATCTTGTTTCCCGTCTCAAGGACACTCCGGGTTCTATTGGTATAAATCATTTGATCCCTTGTTGAATGGACATGAAGTACTATGAGAATAACAAGAGATAAGTCAAGATGGAAAATTGGCAGAGATAATGTTGCCCTCTTTACACCATAAAAATACAAACTGTAAAAACTATTGTGTTTAAACACTAGATAGCAAACTGGAAATGCTAATTTGTCTTACATAGCTGTCTTCTATCTGAGATGAAGATGAAGAAATGAAATCCTTACAAATGACAAGGAATGTATGCTAAAATAAATATGAAAATGGATTAAGAGTCAGCAATGGTGTCTTTTAAAGAACATCAGAGAAAGAATAAAAGGCTCAATCAAAAAAGAAAAGAAAATCACCTGTTTGGTTGAAAAAATCATAAACGTGCAAAAATGAATCAGCATCTTACGGGCACTTTTACACCTTGTCTGTGTGCTAATACAACTCATTTCAAAATCGATAATTTCATGTCTTTTATCAAATGTATGTTTGGAAGGAGTTTGGAACAGTATACAAGTGACATTTACAGGCTCACCTCAACTAAAGAGAGAAGCCCAACAGTGCCAACAAAACATCATGAAGACTGATTTGAAACTGTTACACCATTGCAGTGCTATACATTTTGTTACAGAGCATCAATGTTCTGACATGACTAATGATATTGTTCCGTGTGTTTTGTATCATTTTGATCACACAAATTGGAATATGCACATTTACTAGGCTTCAGTACGTCTTTGATATAAGCAAAGTCTCCACACTGTTTTGAAAAATATTGGAACAGATCTGCAATACTCTGTTCAAAATCACTTTAGATTTATCATCAGATAAAAATAATATTCCAGAGAGAGATGTGGAATTGAGGGCAGTCCAAGCACCAAATAGCACCAAATAGAGAGAGACCGTTTAGCTGACTAAGCACGTCGTGCTTTATAAAACAAGAAGTCGAGTGTGAATCCATTTACTGGGGCTGACTTCAAGTAGGTGAGTCAAACTTAAAACACTGATAAAATTCAAGATAGACTGCATGCAAAAATACTTAAAGTTTGTTAAAGTAAATTGCATCCATTCTTTGTGCATAAATGAAAGCTGAATGTCTTTTTTTATTTTTAGATTGTTCATATAATTTGGCCAGCTTTTACTCACTGGAAAGGAGGTAAAATCTACTATTTGACCCCATAAAGCAAAATTTAAATTTTTTACATTATTTTAATATGTAATATGTTACATTATTATAATATTTACTAATTTTTTGTAGAACCACTTACTATTTCAGTTACTGGCTTAATGTAAATCTTTAATGTTTGGTATTTCTGTCCAGTAAAGTGCCACCATGAGTGGGAACGTGGAACTGGAGTGCTTTGGCCCGGCGGCCATTTTCCTCCGTAAGCCAGAGAGAGAAAGAATTGAGGCTCAGAACACACCATTTGATGCAAAGACAGCTTATTTTGTGACGGAACCTCAGGAGATGTACCTCAAAGGGGTGCTAATGAGCAAAGAGGGTGGCAAAGCCACTGTCAAAACTCTGTGTGGCAAAGTAAGTTGAGAGTTTTCCGGCTAAAAGCAATATAATAGTCTGAATTTTGTACTTTTTCTGGTTTTCATATTAAGCTCAGGAGGTTGTCTGCTGAAAAAAAAAATGCCTCTCAGTGATTTATCATTTGCTATTTTCTTTTCTCTTTTTTTCCCCCTCTAAAAGACCATCACAGTGAAGGAGGATGAAATTCACCCAATGAATCCCCCCAAGTTTGATAAGATCGAGGACATGGCCATGATGACCCACCTCAGTGAACCCACTGTGCTGTACAACCTCAAAGAGCGTTATGCAGCATGGATGATCTACGTAAGTAAAATGAACAGTTCTTCAAATTTCAAACTTGTTATACTGTTTTATTAAAACTAAAATGTCTGTGTAACTCAAAGTTGCAACTGAGTTTTACTAACCTCTCTTGCAGACCTACTCTGGGTTGTTCTGTGTAACTGTGAACCCCTACAAGTGGCTCCCAGTGTACGATTCTGTTGTTGTGTCAGGCTACAGGGGCAAAAAAAGAGTTGAAGCTCCACCTCACATCTTCTCCATCTCTGACAATGCCTATCAGTTCATGCTCACTGGTAAGAGCTTGTGGAAGAAAATAGTTTAAGATTTTTTATCCATTCATACTTTGTTGGGTAAAATCGAATGTTTCTCTACTCTCTGTAGATCGTGACAATCAATCGATCTTGATCACGTGAATATTTTTCAGATTTTTCAATTTGAAGGAGTATTTTATCTTGTAATTAAATATAGCATCAGAGAAACTGGAGTCATTTTATGTTGCATTATTTTATTTTCAGTGGAGAATCCGGTGCAGGAAAGACTGTGAACACCAAACGCGTCATCCAGTACTTTGCAACAATTGCTGTATCTGGTCAGAAGAAGGTAGAGCCTGGAAAAATGCAGGTATACATAGTATTTATTTGCCAATATGATAATGAGGATGGAGCAAATCAGTAAAACACTTATTTGACTGGTATGTCTGCACATTCTGTTCACAACAGGGGTCACTGGAGGATCAAATCATTGCAGCCAACCCCTTGCTGGAAGCCTATGGAAATGCCAAGACTGTGAGGAATGACAACTCTTCCCGCTTTGTGAGTACTGAGCCAAACGCATCTCTACACTGTGTGCTTTGATTCTGTAATGGAAAATTATAACCTCTGTTTAAATCTCCAGGGTAAATTTATCCGAATTCATTTTGCCACCACTGGAAAACTGGCCTCGGCTGATATTGAAACTTGTGAGTCATTTATTCTTTCACAGTTCAGCTGATTAATAGACATTCTGTTTTATTCTTTTGATAATCATGTTACTGATCCGTAGATCTGCTGGAAAAGTCCAGGGTAACTTACCAGTTGTCTGCTGAGAGAAGCTACCACATCTTCTACCAGCTCTGCACTGGCCATAAGCCAGAAGTGCTGGGTAAAAAACTGCACGATTGCATTAGAATCATATTTTTCAATATAAAATTAGATTTTAATAGTTTTTCCAAAGATTGCAAGTACAGATACTGTGATATTTTTGAATATAAAGTCTTTTTTTAATCATAATTCTCTTGCAGAGGCTCTTCTGATCACCACTAACCCATATGACTATTCCATGATCAGTCATGGTGAAATCACAGTCAAGAGCATCGATGATGTGGAGGAGTTCGTTGCAACTGATGTAAGTGGAAGTCAAATCTTTGAGCACTTTAATGCATAATAATATGAATGTATACTCTGTATATCTCTGATACACTTTATCAAATATGTTATATACAAGACTCATTTGATTGTTTTCGATTTGCAGACAGCCATTGATATTCTGGGCTTCACTGCTGAGGAGAAAATGGGCATCTACAAGCTGACAGGAGCTGTGATGCATCATGGGAACATGAAGTTCAAGCAGAAGCAGAGGGAGGAGCAGGCCGAGCCTGATGGAAATGAGGGTGTGATTTCAATCTAAGTTCATCTATCGGAACATCCATATATTACCACATTGTGGATACACATAAGTAATTTACTTTAAATATTTCTTCCAGTGGCTGATAAAATCGCTTACCTCATGGGACTGAACTCTGCTGACATGCTGAAAGCTTTGTGTTTTCCCAGAGTGAAGGTCGGGAATGAATATGTGACCAAAGGTCAAACTGTTCCTCAGGTATGTGCATTTAAAAATTCATCATTTCTGTATGCTGCATCACTGAATTTGTATGAATATACATTTTTATTAATGAAAATGAAATGGTATAAAACAGCATTATTTTTTTCTAAATTAGGTGTATAATGCAGCCATGGCTCTGTGCAAGTCAGTCTATGAGAAAATGTTCTTGTGGATGGTTGTCCGAATCAACGAGATGCTGGACACCAGGCAGGCAAGACAGTTCTTCATCGGAGTGCTTGACATTGCTGGGTTCGAAATCTTTGATGTAAGTTAACAAGATAAAATTATTCTGATGCTTTAGCATTTGCTTCTTGATTTGGATGCTGAATTTATGTTAACTACAGTTCAACAGCCTGGAGCAGCTGTGCATTAATTTCACCAATGAGAAACTGCAACAGTTTTTCAACCACCACATGTTTGTGCTGGAACAAGAGGAATACAAGAAAGAAGGTATTGAGTGGGAGTTCATTGACTTCGGTATGGACTTGGCTGCCTGCATTGAGCTTATTGAGAAGGTAACAAATTTTACTTTCAGGACATATAGTGCTTTCTGTTTTTTAACATAACTGCTTTGCTTTGATCCCTTATCTTTTCTCAAAGAAATGTGCTCTTTCTTGCAGCCAATGGGTATTTTCTCCATCCTTGAGGAGGAGTGTATGTTCCCCAAAGCAACAGACATGACCTTCAAGAACAAGCTGCATGACCAGCATCTTGGTAAAACTCCATCCTTCCAGAAGCCCAAACCGGCCAAAGGCAAAGCTGAGGCCCACTTCTCCTTGATGCACTATGCTGGAACTGTGGATTACAACATCACAGGCTGGCTGGATAAGAACAAGGACCCTCTAAATGACTCTGTGGTTCAGTTGTACCAGAAGTCTTCAATGAAACTTCTGGCTCATCTGTATGCTGCTCATGCTTCTACTGAAGGTCTGAAAAACATTACTGCATATATCTTAGAGTATTAATATTCTGCATTTTTTTAAATAAATGTAATATTTATTATATTTGTACTGTACAGAGGCAGCAGGCAAAAAGGCTGCCAAGAAAAAGGGTGGTTCCTTTCAGACAGTGTCTGCTGTGTTTAGAGTAAGTTTTTATTATGTTAACTATGTGTTCATGTTATATGTGTTCTAAAAATGCTTATATTAGTTATATACACTCACCGGCCACTTTATTAGGTACTCTTAGCTATTACCAGGTTGGACCCCACTTTTGCCTTCAGAACTGCCTTAATTCTTCGTGGCATAGATTCAACAAGGTGCTGGAAACATTCCTCAGAGATTTTGGCCCATGTTGACATGATAGCATCACACAGTTGCTGCAGATTTGTCAGCTGCACATCCATGATGAGAATCTCCTAATACCTAATAATGTGGTGAGTGTATGTACTTGTATAATGGTCAAGTATTTCAACATATTTTGGACACAATTCTACAGGAGAACTTGGGCAAGCTGATGACCAATTTGAGGAGCACACATCCCCATTTTGTGCGCTGCCTGATTCCAAATGAATCAAAAACACCTGGTAAGTGTTATTTATTTCAATAAATAGTGCTTACTGTATAACAATATTTCAATTTCAATAAAAAAAGACTCTGAATCCTGTTTAAGAATATTAATGTTTTTAGATTTAAGTTTAAATCTATCCCATTGTATAATGTTTCAGGTCTTATGGAGAACTTTCTGGTCATCCACCAGTTGCGCTGTAACGGTGTACTGGAAGGAATCAGAATTTGCAGAAAGGGTTTCCCAAGCAGAATCCTCTATGGTGACTTTAAGCAAAGGTATTTTACATACATGCCACATGTGGATGTCATGCACTTGTATTATTTATTTATTTATTTATTTTACTATTGACACTTGTATTTGTGGTGTAAGCGTACTTCAGATGGAAATTCAACTGAAATGTAATGAAATTACTTCTGTTTCAGATACAAAGTACTGAATGCTAGTGTCATCCCTGAGGGTCAGTTCATTGACAATAAGAAGGCTTCAGAGAAGCTTCTTGGCTCTATTGATGTGGATCATACCCAGTATAAGTTTGGACACACCAAGGTACACACTATTAAAGCACCTGACTTGTTATGTAAATGACTATATTAGATTATAGTGCATAATTGCTCAATTATTTGTGATAGGTGTTCTTCAAAGCTGGTCTGCTGGGTACCCTTGAGGAGATGCGAGATGAAAAATTAGCTGCGCTGGTTACCATGACGCAGGCTCTTTGTCGCGGATTTGTTATGAGGAAAGAGTTTGTCAAAATGATGGAGAGAAGGTATGTTTTTGCTTGAAAAATATTCGGTGGGGTGTAAACCTTCATATTCACACACAGGATCTGACCATTTCTTCTGATTCTATGACACAGAGAGGCCATCTACAGCATCCAGTACAACATCCGCTCATTCATGAATGTGAAACACTGGCCATGGATGAAGCTGTATTTTAAGATCAAGCCTCTGCTGAAGAGTGCAGAGACTGAGAAGGAAATGGCAGCCATGAAAGAGAATTTTGAAAAAATGAAGGAGGATCTAGCAAAGGCACTTGCCAAGAAGAAGGAGCTGGAGGAGAAAATGGTTTCTCTGCTGCAGGAGAAAAATGACCTGCAGTTACAAGTGGCATCTGTGAGTTTTTCAGCAGCTTCCTGAAAAGAACACAAATAGGCAATACATCATTATAAGATAACAAACACACAACTTAAAATAAAAATAACAACAAATGATGTTCTAATCAACAGGAATCAGAAAACCTATCTGATGCTGAGGAGAGATGTGAAGGACTCATCAAAAGCAAGATCCAGTTTGAGGCAAAACTGAAAGAGACAACTGAAAGATTAGAGGATGAGGAAGAAATCAATGCTGAACTGACAGCTAAGAAGAGAAAACTAGAGGACGAGTGCTCTGAGCTGAAGAGAGACATTGATGACTTAGAGCTTACCTTGGCCAAAGTGGAGAAGGAGAAACATGCCACTGAAAACAAGGTTCACTTTCTCAACTCATATTTCCCATCAAGTATCTAAACCTGATGTGACTCTAATCATTTCACTAAATTTCTTTATTAGGTGAAAAATCTTACAGAGGAGATGACTTCACTGGATGAAAGCATTGCAAAGTTAACCAAAGAGAAGAAAGCCCTTCAAGAGGCGCATCAGCAAACTTTGGATGATCTGCAGGCAGAAGAGGACAAAGTCAATAGTCTGACAAAAGCTAAATCCAAACTTGAGCAACAAGTGGATGATGTAAGTAACAATGTTTACTGCAATATTATGGTTTATTAGTTTCATTTTAGATGTGGATGACTTCTAGACAAAGCAATATTGCAATCTTACTTAATAGCTGGAAGGTTCTCTGGAGCAAGAAAAGAAACTCCGTATGGACCTTGAGAGAGCCAAGAGAAAGCTTGAGGGTGACCTGAAACTAGCCCAAGAATCCATTATGGATCTGGAAAATGACAAGCAACAATCAGATGAGAAGATGAAGAAGTAAGACTTTAACTTAAGTTTTAAAGAGAATAACATTTTTAATGGTATGCAAATCATATACATCTGTTACAATTATTTCCTATAGGAAGGACTTTGAGATAAGCCAATTTCTAAGCAAGATTGAGGATGAACAGTCTATTAGTGTTCAACATCAAAAGAAGATCAAGGAACTCCAGGTCACTTCTCAATATATAACATTTGGGTTGATGACTGATCACATAATCTGGCTCAAGTAAATCTGATCATCGTTATAACCACTGTTTATTTCAGGCCCGCATTGAGGAGCTGGAGGAAGAAATCGAGGCAGAACGTGCCGCTCGTGCTAAGGTTGAGAAGCAGCGATCTGATCTCGCCAGGGAACTTGAGGAGATCAGTGAGAGGCTTGAAGAAGCAGGTGGTGCCACTTCTGTCCAGATTGAGATGAGCAAGAAACGTGAGGCTGAATTCCAGAAACTACGCCGTGATCTGGAGGAGTCCACCTTGCAACATGAAGCAACGGCTGCGGCACTCCGCAAAAAGCAGGCTGACACTGTGGCAGAGCTGGGAGAGCAGATCGACAACCTCCAGCGTGTGAAACAGAAGCTAGAAAAAGAGAAAAGCGAATACAAAATGGAGATTGATGATCTGTCAACCAATATGGAGGCTGTTGCCAAATCAAAGGCATGACAATTGTTTTTTCCTGAATACTGCATTTTTAATATAAGAGTAATACTCATAGCTATTTTTCCTTTCAGGGTAACTTGGAGAAGATGTGCCGTACTCTTGAAGATCAACTGAGTGAACTTAAGTCCAAAAATGATGAAGCAATCCGTCAACTAAATGATATAAGTACACAAAGAGCAAGACTAGCAACTGAGAATGGTATGTTTGAATACAAAGCCTTAATTCAACCTCCAAACTGAAGGATTTGCCTACACTTTTAAGGATTCATGGAATTGTTCTGTCTTTTTAAAAGGTGAATTCAGCCGTCTGCTAGAGGAAAAAGAGGCTCTTGTTTCTCAATTGACTCGAGGCAAGCAAGCTTTCACTCAGCAGATTGAAGAGTTTAAGAGGCACATTGAGGAAGAAATCAAGGTAATTGTTTACTATTTTGGAAGCGTCTATTAGCAAGTAGGGGAACATTAGCAAATAATGCTTTGTTTGTTGCTTTTCAGGCAAAGAATGCCCTGGCACATGCTGTGCAGTCAGCACGACATGACTGTGATCTGCTCAGAGAGCAGTACGAGGAGGAACAAGAGGCCAAATCTGAGCTTCAGCGCAGCATGTCAAAGGCCAACAGTGAGGTAGCTCAGTGGAGAGCCAAATATGAGACTGATGCCATTCAGCGTACCGAAGAGCTTGAGGAGGCAAAGTAAATGAAATCACCTGTTTAAATGTTCTCACAACTGAAAATAAAGTAGTGGCAATGACTAATATTTCCTTGTTGCTCTTAGGAAAAAGCTTGCTCAGCGTTTGCAGGACGCTGAAGAGTCCTTTGAGGCTGTGAACTCAAAGTGCGCTTCTCTGGAGAAAACCAAACAGCGACTGCAGGCTGAAGTTGAAGATCTCATGACTGATGTAGAGAGAGCTAATGCTGTTGCTGCCAATCTTGACAAGAAACAACGGAACTTCGACAAGGTACAGGATGTTTTAATAGCTGCAACTTCTTTGTACAACAACATAATGTCCTTGCTCACAAATTCAATTGACTTTTTCCAAGGTTCTGGCCGAGTGGAAGCAAAAGTATGAGGAAAGCCAAGCAGAACTGGAAGGAGCTCTGAAAGAGGCCCGTTCTCTTAGTACAGAGCTTTTTAAGATGAAGAACTCCTATGAAGAAGCCCTGGATCATCTGGAGACCCTCAAGAGGGAGAACAAAAACCTTCAGCGTAAGATTTTTCACAAATACAAAGTGCAGATGATAGAGAGACAAATTTTCCATGCTTACATGTAGATGCTCTGTTTTTTAAATTGTTTGTAGAGGAAATCTCTGACTTGACTGAACAAATTGGTGAAAGTGGTAAGACCATTCATGAGCTGGACAAAGCCAAGAAGGCAGTTGAAACAGAGAAAATAGAAATCCAGACTGCTCTCGAGGAAGCTGAGGTAACTCTTTTGTGTTTTTGAATAACTTCCATAATATTTTTTTTGAACTATTGTTAACTATTGCTGTCCTACTGGTCCACAGGGAACCCTGGAACATGAAGAATCTAAGATTGTTCGTATCCAGCTTGAGCTAAGCCAAGTGAAAGGGGAGATTGATCGTAAGTTGGCTGAGAAAGATGAGGAGATTGAACAGATAAAAAGGAATAGCCAAAGAGTGATTGAATCCATACAGAGTACTCTAGACTCTGAGATCAGGAGCAGAAATGAAGCCCTAAGAGTCAAGAAGAAGATGGAAGGAGACCTCAATGAGATGGAGATTCAGCTGAGCCATGCAAATCGCCAGGCTGCTGAAGCTCAGAAACAGCTCAGGAACGTTCAGGGACAATTCAAGGTAAAGTTGTGGAGCTCTTTGTACCTTGTTGTTTAAAAACTGCAGTTGTCTTCAGATGGAAGCCGAACCTCAAACTCTTCAATCCCTATTCTATTGTAACAAGTTATTCATCTTTTATTAGGATGCCCAACTGCACCTTGATGATGCTCTGAGGGTTCAAGAGGACATGAGAGAGCAGGTTGCTATGGTTGAACGCAGGAACAACCTGATGCAGGCTGAGATTGAGGAACTGAGAGTTGCTCTGGAGCAGACTGAGAGAGGCCGCAAAGTGGCCGAGCAGGAACTGGTGGATTCCAGTGAGCGTGTGGTACTTTTGCACTCCCAGGTTTGTTTTCAAATGTTTCTGATTTATTTCCTCTGCCTCTTAGACAAAATCCCCAATAGGTAACTCATGTGTTGCTCTCTAATATACAGAACACCAGTCTCATCAACACCAAGAAGAAGCTTGAGGCAGATTTCATTCAAGTCCAAGGTGAAGTGGATGATGCTATTCAGGAGTCAAGAAATGCAGAGGAGAAGGCTAAGAAAGCTATCACTGATGTGAGTGCCTATTTATACACTTTGATGTGTTCTAAATGTCCATATGTACACACAATTAAAAACATTTTTATCTAGTTAAACTCACTTAATCACTTCTAGTGAACACTGAGAAGAGCTGTAGTCAATGTCATGTGTGATTGCAGGCCGCCATGATGGCAGAGGAGCTGAAGAAAGAGCAGGACACGAATGCTCATCTTGAGAGAATGAAGAAGAACCTGGAGGTTACAGTCAAAGACATGCAACACCGTTTGGATGAGGCTGAGAGTCTGGCCTTGAAGGGTGGAAAGAAGCAGATCCAGAAACTGGAAGCTAGGGTACTCTTTTGTGCAAGAAGGTTATGAAATCCTGGAATTTTTGTAATCTAATTTTTCTATCTAATTCACAGGTTCGTGAGCTGGAAAGCGAGGTTGAGGCTGAGCAAAGAAGAGGTGCCGAAGCCATTAAAGGAGTTCGGAAGTATGAGAGAAGAGTTAAGGAATTCACTTACCAGGTAGGTTATTTTACTTGACCTCTGAAAAGAAATGGTTTGTCAACAGAGCAACATTAGCTACAATGGCGAGTCTTTTTAACAGTCTGAAGAAGATAAGAAGAATATTATCAGACTGCAGGACCTGGTGGACAAACTGCAGATCAAAGTGAAGTCATATAAGAGACAAGCAGAGGAAGCTGTAAGTACAGTAATATACAGTAATTTGTTATCATAATCAAGACATTATTTTGTTTGATGATTTCATAAACTACTGATGCATGGGTAAATCCACCACAGGAGGAACAGGCCACCACTCACCTGTCCAGGTACAGGAAGGTGCAGAATGAGATGGAGGAAGCTCAGGAGAGGGCTGACATCGCTGAGTCCCAGGTCAATAAGCTCCGGGCAAAGAGTCGTGAGGCTGGAAAGGTATTTCTGAAACTTATTTATCCACAACTTGTTGATTCCTGAATATACACAAAAACTAAACTCAAAAATCCAGAATATTTGACTCTAGCTTTATTTTTCCCCACAGGGAAAAGAGGTTGCAGAGTGAATATCACCCTTCAAGAAGAGACAGCAATGAACAAGCATATAATATGAGTTTGTGCTGTGTCTGAATCATGCGGTCAATAAAGTTGCCCACTAAACAATAATGGCTGCAGTTTTTTCTTTTATTTAAAATGTTGACTTGCTTTCTCCATTACATAGGTGTCAGAAATCTGATAAAACCTGTTTAGTCCTATATTAAAATACAACTCTGGAAAAACTTAGGAGATACCATTGCAAAATTAGCAGTTTCTCTGGATTTACTACTTATATGTATATGTTTGAGTAAAATTAATATTTTTGTTTTATTCTATAAACTAGTGACAACATTTTTTCCAAATTACAAATAAAAATATTGTAATTTAGAGCATTTATTTCCAGAAAAAGACAACTGGTCAAAAAAACCAAAAGATGCCATACTTTCAAACCTAATATAATGCAAAGAAAACAAGTTTAAATACATTTTAAACAACACTTAGGACAATATTACAACAACAATATTTGGTGGAATAACCCTGATTTCCAATCACAGCTTTCATGCATCCTGGAATGCTCTCTACAAGTTGGTCACATTGCTGTAGGGTGACTTTTGCTATTACTGGCACAAGCAGCTCGGCTTTGTTTGATGGCCATCTTCCTCTTAATTGAATCAAAAATACAAAAATAGTGTGCACATCCCAAACCTTAAATGGGCTCAGGTGCCCTACAAAAAGACGACAACACTGTTGAAAAAAACAGCATATGCCGGTTAGGTATGTTTTGAAGCATGGCAGCTGGTTTGAGCTAGTTTATGCTGGTCCTTAGTTGGAGCTAATTGCTTAGGACCAGCACTTGAGCAGCTCATGACCAGCTAAGGACCAGCTTAAAAACATACCTAACCAGCATATGCTGTTTTTTTCAATAGAGAACCACAGAAGTAAGAAGAGTAACACTGAGTTTACAGCTCAAAAATTAATTTAAAAAAAAAAACCACCAGGAGGTGTAAACTGTGAGGATGTTACTCTTCTTACTTCTATGGTTGTCATCTTACTCTTAATCACATTCCAGAGGTTTTCAGTGGAGTTCAGGTCTGGTCATGACAGGTTCTTGATCTGGTGGTCCTCCATCCACACCTTGATTGGCCTTGCTGTGAGGCATGAAGCATTGTCCTGCGGGAAAACCAATCCTTCGAGTTGTGGAAACATTGTCAGAGCAGAAGGAAGTTTTCTTCCAGGATAACCTTGTACATGGCTTGAGTCATGCACCCCCAATTTTCAAAACCTGGTTCTCTAATTTTTAGACAGAGACCTGGAGAGGCCTACGACCCACAGTGTCTGGCACCCACTGTGTAAATTTGATGGAGGAATGGTGATAATGTGGGGATTCTTCAGTAAGGACTGAATCGGGCAGATCCGTCTTTGAGAAGGACACATGACTCAAGCCACATACGAGGTTATCCTCTATGTAGTAGTATGCAATTTCTGAGAAACTACCAGCATAAAACATGACAGTCTGCATTCCAATTTGCATATTTTCATAACCCCTTGTGGAAAGGAAGTTAAGGAGTTTCTACAGCTAATTTTAAATCTACAAGATGTTATGTGGTATTTTATATATATATATATATATATATATATATATATATGCTGCATTATATATTATACTATATACAATATATATTATATTTACAGTCAAGAGTATTTTTATCCAAAACTTGAATAACAAACAATTTATCATACACAGGGCCGTCATTTGGGCAGTGCATGCAATATACTGTAAAACCTAATAGTCAAATTGACTAAAGTTCATTTCACTTAATTATTAGTGAAAGTTAATAGAAAAAGTCAATAACTGATCAGGAAAGTAAATATAATATAGAGGACATCTGTTAGTGTTTAATGTTCTGTTGGGATTTAAAGTGTTTCTGTTGTCTGTTTTTTGGGTTACTGTTGTGCTGAAGAGTAGAGTCTGTGCTTCAGTCCAGGATGAGCCGAGAAACATTGATGTTATGCAGCATGTTGCTATAACTTTGTAACGGCAGTAACTGTGTAGTTGATGCAGTGATTATCTTTGCTAATTACATTAGCGCATGCATGTGTGCTATTGTTAGTTAATGATGAACTGCATGAGGTTTGAGTTACAGTCATGTTTTTAATTATTTCACTATTACACATCAAGTGTTTGCATTTTAATTTTATATTAAGAAATATTCTTTTATAAATTGTTTATTATTCAAGTTTTGGATAAAAATGTCTGCTAAATTATTAACTGTAAATATACCACATAACATCTTGCGATCTTAAAATTGATTATAATGAACCTTTAGATTCATACATTTAAAATCAGCTGTAGAAGATTCAAACTCACATTTTTTAAAATGAGAACTATTACAAACTCCTCAACTTAGTTTCCACAAGGGGTTATGAAAATATAACGCAAATTGGACTGTCCTGTTTTGTGCTGGTAGTGTCTCAGAAAAGACATACTACTACATTTAAATAATTAGTTAAACACACAAAATATGCATATTCATACATACATCTTCATTTACAGATCTACAGAATAATTTCATAGCCATTCCATATTTGAGATATTGTATATTAGGGCAGCTAAGTTTGGTTGTTTACTTAAAATGATGTTTTTTAGCTCACTATGCTATGGTTTGAACAAATATATTAGAGAACAGCAAGTGTCCCGCAATACTGTGATTTGTAGAACGACACAAAAGTGAAAGAACCCCAAACTAAGTCTGTGCAATATCATGCCGTTTCATCAAAAATGTCATATTAATGAAAATATAATAAAGATTCATACTCATCTGTGATGGTATTCAAAGAAACTCAACAGCATCCACCAAGAGATAGAGAGGCTTCGTTAGCAGCAGATCTATGCTCAGTGAAAGTGAGCATCATACTCGCACATTGAACAATAAAGCAATGCCAGTACAAACTTATCTTTTACCACGAGAAGCAAAGATGCTGTTTTATATTTCAAAGTCCTAAAATAAGAAGCCGCATCACAACGATTTGAAACTATGATACGACTGTCTCATCCAAGAACCATTATACCAACCCACATTCTTTAATGCTGCACACTTGCAGGCTCTTGACAGACGCTAAAACACTTGGATTCTAATGCAGGAACTTCAAGACACAATAAATCCCCTGAGCATGATGCCATTTGTTGGGATAAGACTACACTGGTGGCTATATTTGTATTTTGTCCAAATAAGAATGTAGTGTTATGGGTGGGCGATCAAGTTTCACATTTTTATTCAATGGAGCCCATTATATCTCAAGAGTAACTGCTTCACAATTTTTAAAGCTTTCTGCTCTTTGCCAGTATGGGATCACCTTTCCAGTGGAAAGACTGACCTTAAGGCCCATAAAGCCTACTTTAAATCAAATCTCATGTTACATTTAGCCAAATAGTGGAGGAGAGTCATACTAATCCTGATCCACTGATCTGGATGCATCTCAATGAAGTGTCTTTGATGTTTTAAATAGAGAATGCTATCTGTTTGAAGTACATTAATGCACAATGATTTATACATAATACACAAGTACAATTATTTTAAATCTTGAAAGTAAATAAAAGGCCATGCGCACATTCTCCCAGCACTCTTAGTGTGGAAAGGCACAGCTATTAGCACACAATGACTCAAGTTGGCTTGTTGACATCAAGGATTTTGTCACCACCTTGGACTTTGTTTCATCCCCAAGAGAGGCCTGGGGAGCCTCAGCTGTTCTTAGAAAGGAAAGGCATGATCTTTTGGCATCCCTGCTGGGTTTTTTTTGAAGGGATG